>NC_137755.1:1210000-1672961 GCF_963264785.1 Psittacula echo
ATTACAATGGAACCTCTTTGGCACCCGTGCTCGGCTGCCCAGCATCCCAGGGAGTAGAGTACAAACGGTTGGCCTCTGCTCCCACAGCCTAAGAGCCAGGGCAAAAAACGAGCTCTGCCTCTTCTGCAGAAAGTCAGCTTTGCAACGGTGCCATCCGCATTGCTGTCGCTCCTCCATTTCCCAACTCAAAGTCCATTACAATGGAACCTCTTTGGCACCCGTGCTCGGTTGCCCAGCATCCCAGGGAGTAGAGCACGATCGGTTGGCCTCTGCTCCCACAGCCGAAGAGGCAGGGCAAAAAACTGGAGCTGTGCCTCTTCTGCAGAAAGTCAGCTTTGCAACGGTGCCATCCGCATTGCTGTCGCTCCTCGATTTCCCAACTCAAAGTCCATTACAATGGAACCTCTTTGGCACCCGTGCCCGCCTGCCCAGCATGCCTGGGAGTCGAGCACGAACGGTTGGCCTCTGCTCCCACAGCCGAAGAGCCAGGGCAAAAAACTTGAGCTGTGCCTCTTCTGCAGAAAGTCAGCTTTGCAACGGTGCCATCCGCATTGCTGTCGCTCCTCGATTTCCCAACTCAAAGTCCATTACAATGGAACCTCTTTGGCACCCGTGCTCGGCTGCCCAGCATGCCAGGGAGTAGAGCACGAATGGTTGGCCTCTGCTCCCACAGCCGAAGAGCCAGGGCTAAAAACTTGAGCTGTGCCTCTTCTGCAGAAAGTCAGCTTTGCAACGGTGCCATCCGCATTGCTGTCGCTCCTCCATTTCCCAACTCAAAGTCCATTACAATGGAACCTCTTTGGCACCCGTGCTCGGCTGCCCAGCATCCCAGGGAGTAGAGCACGAACGGTTGGCCTCTGCTCCCACAGCCGAAGAGCCAGGGCAAAAAACTGGAGCTGTGCCTCTTCTGCAGAAAGTCAGCTTTGCAACGGTGCCATCTGCATTGCTGTCGCTCCTCCATTTCCCAACTCAAAGTCCATTACAATGGAACCTCTTTGGCACCCGTGCTGGGCTGCCCAGCATCCCAGGGAGTAGAGTACAAACGGTTGGCCTCTGCTCCCACAGCCTAAGAGCCAGGGCAAAAAACGAGCTCTGCCTCTTCTGCAGAAAGTCAGCTTTGCAACGGTGCCATCCGCATTGCTGTCGCTCCTCCATTTCCCAACTCAAAGTCCATTACAATGGAACCTCTTTGGCACCCGTGCTCGGCTGCCCAGCATCCCAGGGAGTAGAGCACGAACGGTTGGCCTCTGCTCCCACAGCCGAAGAGCCAGGGCAAAAAACTTGAGCTGTGCCTCTTCTGCAGAAAGTCAGCTTTGCAACGGTGCCATCCGCATTGCTGTCGCTCCTCCATTTCCCAACTCAAAGTCCATTACAATGGAACCTCTTTGGCACCCGTGCCCGGCTGCCCAGCATCCCAGGGAGTAGAGCACGAACGGTTGGCCTCTGCTCCCACAGCCGAAGAGCCAGGGCAAAAAACTGGAGCTGTGCCTCTTCTGCAGAAAGTCAGCTTTGCAACGGTGCCATCCGCATTGCTGTCGCTCCTCGATTTCCCAACTCAAAGTCCATTACAATGGAACCTCTTTGGCACCCGTGCTCGGCTGCCCAGCATGCCAGGGAGTAGAGCACGAACGGTTGGCCTCTGCTCCCACAGCCAAAGAGCCAGGGCAAAAAACTTGAGCTGTGCCTCTTCTGCAGAAAGTCAGCTTTGCAACGGTGCCATCCGCATTGCTGTCGCTCCTCCATTTCCCAACTCAAAGTCCATTACAATGGAACCTCTTTGGCACCCGTGCTCGGCTGCCCAGCATCCCAGGGAGTGGAGCACGAACGGTTGGCCTCTGCTCCCACAGCCGAAGAGCCAGGGCAAAAAACTTGAGCTGTGCCTCTTCTGCAGAAAGTCAGCTTTGCAACGGTGCCATCCGCATTGCTGTCGCTCCTCCATTTCCCAACTCAAAGTCCATTACAATGGAACCTCTTTGGCACCCGTGCCCGGCTGCCCAGCATCCCAGGGAGTAGAGCACGAACGGTTGGCCTCTGCTCCCACAGCCGAAGAGCCAGGGCAAAAAACTGGAGCTGTGCCTCTTCTGCAGAAAGTCAGCTTTGCAACGGTGCCATCCACATTGCTGTCGCTCCTCCATTTCCCAACTCAAAGTCCATTACAATGGAACCTCTTTGGCACCCGTGCTCGGCTGCCCAGCATCCCAGGGAGTAGAGCACGAACGGTTGGCCTCTGCTCCCACAGCCGAAGAGCCAGGGCAAAAAACTTGAGCTGTGCCTCTTCTGCAGAAAGTCAGCTTTGCAACGGTGCCATCCGCATTGCTGTCGCTCCTCCATTTCCCAACTCAAAGTCCATTACAATGGAACCTCTTTGGCACCCGTGCCCGACTGGCCAGCATCCCGGGGAGTGGAGCACGAACGGTTGGCCTCTGCTCCCACAGCCGAAGAGCCAGGGCAAAAAACTGGAGCTGTGCCTCTTCTGCAGAAAGTCAGCTTTGCAACGGTGCCATCCGCATTGCTGTCGCTCCTCCATTTCCCAACTCAAAGTCCATTACAATGGAACCTCTTTGGCACCCGTGCCCGGCTGCCCAGCATCCCAGGGAGTGGAGCATGAACGGTGGTGTTCTGCTCCCACAGCCGAAGAGCCAGGGCAAAAAACTGGAGCTGTGCCTCTTCTGCAGAAAGTCAATTTGCAATGGTGCCATCCGCATTGCTGTCGCTCCTCCATTTCCCAACTCAAAGTCCATTACAATGGAACCTCTTTAGCACCCGTGCCCGGCTGCCCAGCATCCCAGGGAGTAGAGCACGAACGGTTGGCCTCTGCTCCCACAGCCGAAGAGCCAGGGCAAAAAATATGAGCTGTGCCTCTTCTGCAGAAAGTCAGCTTTGCAACGGTGCCATCCGCATTGCTGTCGCTCCTCGATTTCCCAACTCAAAGTCCATTACAATGGAACCTCTTTGGCACCCGTGCTCGTCTGCCCAGCATCCCAGGGAGTAGAGCACGAACGGTTGGCCTCTGCTCCCACAGCCGAAGAGCCAGGGCAAAAAACTTGAGCTGTGCCTCTTCTGCAGAAAGTCAGCTTTGCAACGGTGCCATCCGCATTGCTGTCGCTCCTCGATTTCCCAACTCAAAGTCCATTACAATGGAACCTCTTTGGCACCCGTGCTCGTCTGCCCAGCATCCCAGGGAGTAGAGCACGAACGGTTGGCCTCTGCTCCCACAGCCGAAGAGCCAGGGCAAAAAACTTGAGCTGTGCCTCTTCTGCAGAAAGTCAGCTTTGCAACGGTGCCATCCGCATTGCTGTCGCTCCTCCATTTCCCAACTCAAAGTCCATTACAATGGAACCTCTTTGGCACCCGTGCTCGGCTGCCCAGCATCCCAGGGAGTAGAGCACGAACGGTTGGCCTCTGCTCCCACAGCCGAAGAGCCAGGGCAAAAAACTGGAGCTGTGCCTCTTCTGCAGAAAGTCAGCTTTGCAACGGTGCCATCCGCATTGCTGTCGCTCCTCCATTTCCCAACTCAAAGTCCATTACAATGGAACCTCTTTGGCACCCGTGCCCGGCTGCCCAGCATCCCAGGGAGTAGAGCACGAACGGTTGGCCTCTGCTCCCACAGCCGAAGAGCCAGGGCAAAAAACGTGAGCTGTGCCTCTTCTGCAGAAGGTCAGCTTTGCAACGGTGCCATCCGCATTGCTGTCGCTCCTCGATTTCCCAACTCAAAGTCCATTACAATGGAACCTCTTTGGCACCCGTGCTCGTCTGCCCAGCATCCCAGGGAGTAGAGCACGAACGGTTGGCCTCTGCTCCCACAGCCGAAGAGCCAGGGCAAAAAACTGGAGCTGTGCCTCTTCTGCAGAAAGTCAGCTTTGCAACGGTGCCATCCGCATTGCTGTCGCTCCTTGATTTCCCAACTCAAAGTCCATTACAATGGAACCTCTTCGGCACCCGTGCCCGGCTGCCCAGCATCCCGGGGAGTGGAGCACGAACGGTTGGCCTCTGCTCCCACAGCCGAAGAGCCAGGCCAAAAAACTGGAGCTGTGCCTCTTCTGCAGAAAGTCAGCTTTGCAACGGTGCCATCGGCATTGCTGTCGCTCCTCGATTTCCCAACTCAAAGTCCATTACAATGGAACCTCTTTGGCACCCGTGCTCGGCTGCCCAGCATCCCAGGGAGTAGAGCACGAACGGTTGGCCTCTGCTCCCACAGCCGAAGAGCCAGGGCAAAAAACTGGAGCTGTGCCTCTTCTGCAGAAAGTCAGCTTTGCAACGGTGCCATCGGCATTGCTGTCGCTCCTTCATTTCCCAACTCAAGTCCATTACAATGGAACCTCTTTGGCACCCGTGCTCGGCTGCCCAGCATCCCAGGGAGTAGAGCACGAACGGTTGGCCTCTGCTCCCACAGCCGAAGAGCCAGGGCAAAAAACTTGAGCTGTGCCTCTTCTGCAGAAAGTCAGCTTTGCAACGGTGCCATCCGCATTGCTGTCGCTCCTCGATTTCCCAACTCAAAGTCCATTACAATGGAACCTCTTTGGCACCCGTGCTCGGCTGCCCAGCATCCCAGGGAGTGGAGCACGAATGGTTGGCCTCTGCTCCCACAGCCGAAGAGCCAGGGCAAAAAACTGGAGCTGTGCCTCTTCTGCAGAAAGTCAGCTTTGCAACGGTGCCATCCGCATTGCTGTCGCTCCTCCATTTCCCAACTCAAAGTCCATTACAATGGAACCTCTTTGGCACCCGTGCTCGGCTGCCCAGCATCCCAGGGAGTGGAGCACGAACGGTTGGCCTCTGCTCCCACAGCCGAAGAGCCAGGGCAAAAAACTGGAGCTGTGCCTCTTCTGCAGAAAGTCAGCTTTGCAACGGTGCCATCCGCATTGCTGTCGCTCCTCGATTTCCCAACTCAAAGTCCATTACAATGGAACCTCTTTGGCACCCGTGCTCGGCTGCCCAGCATCCCAGGGAGTAGAGCACGAACGGTTGGCCTCTGCTCCCACAGCCGAAGAGCCAGGGCAAAAAACTTGAGCTGTGCCTCTTCTGCAGAAAGTCAGCTTTGCAACGGTGCCATCCGCATTGCTGTCGCTCCTCGATTTCCCAACTCAAAGTCCATTACAATGGAACCTCTTTGGCACCCGCGCCCGGCTGCCCAGCATCCCGGGGAGTGGAGCACGAACGGTTGGCCTCTGTTCCCACAGCCGAAGAGCCAGGCCAAAAAACTGGAGCTGTGCCTCTTCTGCAGAAAGTCAGCTTTGCAACGGTGCCATCCGCATTGCTGTCGCTCCTCCATTTCCCAACTCAAAGTCCATTACAATGGAACCTCTTTGGCACCCGTGCTCGGCTGCCCAGCATCCCAGGGAGTGGAGCACGAACGGTTGGCCTCTGCTCCCACAGCCGAAGAGCCAGGGCAAAAAACTTGAGCTGTGCCTCTTCTGCAGAAAGTCAGCTTTGCAACGGTGCCATCCGCATTGCTGTCGCTCCTCCATTTCCCAACTCAAAGTCCATTACAATGGAACCTCTTTAGCACCCGTGCTCGGCTGCCCAGCATCCCAGGGAGTGAAGCACGAACGGTTGGCCTCTGCTCCCACAGCCGAAGAGCCAGGGCAAAAAACTGGAGCTGTGCCTCTTCTGCAGAAAGTCAGCTTTGCAACGGTGCCATCCGCATTGCTGTCGCTCCTCGATTTCCCAACTCAAAGTCCATTACAATGGAACCTCTTTGGCACCCGTGCTCGGCTGCCCAGCATCCCAGGGAGTGGAGCACGAACGGTTGGCCTATGATCCCACAGCCGAAGAGCCAGGCCAAAAAACTGGAGCTGTGCCTCTTCTGCAGAAAGTCAGCTTTGCAACGGTGCCATCCGCATTGCTGTCGCTCCTCGATTTCCCAACTCAAAGTCCATTAAAATGGAACCTCTTTGGCACCCCTTCTCGGCTGCCCAGCATCCCAGGGAGTGGAGCACGAACGGTTGGCCTCTGCTCCCACAGCCGAAGAGCCAGGGCAAAAAACTTGAGCTGTGCCTCTTCTGCAGAAAGTCAGCTTTGCAACGGTGCCATCCGCATTGCTGTCGCTCCTCCATTTCCCAACTCAAAGTCCATTACAATGGAACCTCTTTGGCACCCCTTCTCGGCTGCCCAGCATCCCAGGGAGTGGAGCACGAACGGTTGGCCTCTGCTCCCACAGCCGAAGAGCCAGGGCAAAAAACTTGAGCTGTGCCTCTTCTGCAGAAAGTCAGCTTTGCAACGGTGCCATCCGCATTGCTGTCGCTCCTCCATTTCCCAACTCAAAGTCCATTACAATGGAACCTCTTTGGCACCCGTGCTCGGCTGCCCAGCATCCCAGGGAGTGGAGCACGAACGGTTGGCCTCTGCTCCCACAGCCGAAGAGCCAGGGCAAAAAACTTGAGCTGTGCCTCTTCTGCAGAAAGTCAGCTTTGCAACGGTGCCATCCGCATTGCTGTCGCTCCTCCATTTCCCAACTCAAAGTCCATTACAATGGAACCTCTTTGGCACCCGTGCTCGGCTGCCCAGCATGCCAGGGAGTGGAGCACGAACGGTTGGCCTCTGCTCCCACAGCCGAAGAGCCAGGGCAAATAACTTGAGCTGTGCCTCTTCTGCAGAAAGTCAGCTTTGCAACGGTGCCATCCGCATTGCTGTCGCTCCTCCATTTCCCAACTCAAAGTCCATTACAATGGAACCTCTTTGGCACCCGTGCTCGGCTGCCCAGCATGCCAGGGAGTAGAGCACGAACGGTTGGCCTCTGCTCCCACAGCCGAAGAGCCAGGGCAAAAAACTGGAGCTGTGCCTCTTCTGCAGAAAGTCAGCTTTGCAACGGTGCCATCCGCATTGCTGTCGCTCCTCCATTTCCCAACTCAAAGTCCATTACAATGGAACCTCTTTGGCACCCGTGCTCGGCTGCCCAGCATCCCAGGGAGTAGAGCACGAACGGTTGGCCTCTGCTCCCACAGCCGAAGAGCCAGGGCAAAAAACTGGAGCTGTGCCTCTTCTGCAGAAAGTCAGCTTTGCAACGGTGCCATCCGCATTGCTGTCGCTCCTCCATTTCCCAACTCAAAGTCCATTACAATGGAACCTCTTTGGCACCCGTGCTCGGCTGCCCAGCATCCCAGGGAGTAGAGCACGAACGGTTGGCCTCTGCTCCCACAGCCGAAGAGCCAGGGCAAAAAACTTGAGCTGTGCCTCTTCTGCAGAAAGTCAGCTTTGCAACGGTGCCATCCGCATTGCTGTCGCTCCTCGATTTCCCAACTCAAAGTCCATTACAATGGAACCTCTTTGGCACCCGTGCCCGGCTGCCCAGCATCCCGGGGAGTGGAGCACGAACGGTTGGCCTCTGCTCCCACAGCCGAAGAGCCAGGCCAAAAAACTGGAGCTGTGCCTCTTCTGCAGAAAGTCAGCTTTGCAACGGTGCCATCGGCATTGCTGTCGCTCCTCTATTTCCCAACTCAAAGTCCATTACAATGGAACCTCTTTGGCACCCGTGCTCGGCTGCCCAGCATGCCAGGGAGTAGAGCACGAACGGTTGGCCTCTGCTCCCACAGCCGAAGAGCCAGGGCAAAAAACTGGAGCTGTGCCTCTTCTGCAGAAAGTCAGCTTTGCAACGGTGCCATCGGCATTGCTGTCGCTCCTTCATTTCCCAACTCAAGTCCATTACAATGGAACCTCTTTGGCACCCGTGCTCGGCTGCCCAGCATCCCAGGGAGTAGAGCACGAACGGTTGGCCTCTGCTCCCACAGCCGAAGAGCCAGGGCAAAAAACTTGAGCTGTGCCTCTTCTGCAGAAAGTCAGCTTTGCAACGGTGCCATCCGCATTGCTGTCGCTCCTCCATTTCCCAACTCAAAGTCCATTACAATGGAACCTCTTTGGCACCCGTGCTCGGCTGCCCAGCATCCCAGGGAGTGGAGCACGAATGGTTGGCCTCTGCTCCCACAGCCGAAGAGCCAGGGCAAAAAACTGGAGCTGTGCCTCTTCTGCAGAAAGTCAGCTTTGCAACGGTGCCATCCGCATTGCTGTCGCTCCTCCATTTCCCAACTCAAAGTCCATTACAATGGAACCTCTTTGGCACCCGTGCTCGGCTGCCCAGCATCCGAGGGAGTAGAGCACAAACGGTTGGCCTCTGCTCCCACAGCCGAAGAGCCAGGGCAAAAAACTTGAGCTGTGCCTCTTCTGCAGAAAGTCAGCTTTGCAACGGTGCCATCCGCATTGCTGTCGCTCCTCCATTTCCCAACTCAAAGTCCATTACAATGGAACCTCTTTGGCACCCGTGCTCGGCTGCCCAGCATCCCAGGAAGTAGAGCACGAACGGTTGGCCTCTGCTCCCACAGCCGAAGAGCCAGGGCAAAAAACTGGAGCTGTGCCTCTTCTGCAGAAAGGCAGCTTTGCAACGGTGCCATCCGCATTGCTGTCCCTCCTCGATTTCCCAACTCAAAGTCCATTACAATGGAACCTCTTTGGAACTCGTGCCCGGCTGCCCATCATCCCAGGGATTAGAGCACGAACGGTTGGCCTCTGCTCCCACAGCCGAAGAGCCAGGGCAAAAAACTGGAGCTGTGCCTCTTCTGCAGAAAGTCAGCTTTGCAACGGTGCCATCCGCATTGCTGTCGCTCCTCCATTTCCCAACTCAAAGTCCATTACAATGGAACCTCTTTGGCACCCGTGCTGGGCTGCCCAGCATCCCAGGGAGTAGAGCACAAACGGTTGGCCTCTGCTCCCACAGCCGAAGAGCCAGGGCAAAAAACTGGAGCTGTGCCTCTTCTGCAGAAAGTCAGCTTTGCAACGGTGCCATCCGCATTGCTGTCGCTCCTCGATTTCCCAACTCAAAGTCCATTACAATGGAACCTCTTTGGCACCCGTGCTCGGCTGCCCAGCATCCCAGGGAGTGGAGCACGAATGGTTGGCCTCTGCTCCCACAGCCGAAGAGCCAGGGCAAAAAACTGGAGCTGTGCCTCTTCTGCAGAAAGTCAGCTTTGCAACGGTGCCATCCGCATTGCTGTCGCTCCTCCATTTCCCAACTCAAAGTCCATTACAATGGAACCTCTTTGGCACCCGTGCTCGGCTGCCCAGCATCCCAGGGAGTGGAGCACGAACGGTTGGCCTCTGCTCCCACAGCCGAAGAGCCAGGGCAAAAAACTGGAGCTGTGCCTCTTCTGCAGAAAGTCAGCTTTGCAACGGTGCCATCCGCATTGCTGTCGCTCCTCCATTTCCCAACTCAAAGTCCATTACAATGGAACCTCTTTGGCACCCCTGCTCGGCTGCCCAGCATCCGAGGGAGTAGAGCACAAACGGTTGGCCTCTGCTCCCACAGCCTAAGAGCCAGGGCAAAAAAATTGAGCTGTGCCTCTTCTGCAGAAAGTCAGCTTTGCAACGGTGCCATCCGCATTGCTGTCGCTCCTCCATTTCCCAACTCAAAGTCCATTACAATGGAACCTCTTTGGCACCCGTGCTCGTCTGCCCAGCATCCCAGGGAGTAGAGCACGAACGGTTGGCCTCTGCTCCCACAGCCGAAGAGCCAGGGCAAAAAACTTGAGCTGTGCCTCTTCTGCAGAAAGGCAGCTTTGCAACGGTGCCATCCGCATTGCTGTCGCTCCTCGATTTCCCAACTCAAAGTCCATTACAATGGAACCTCTTTGGCACCCGTGCTCGGCTGCCCAGCATGCCAGGGAGTGGAGCACGAACGGTTGGCCTCTGCTCCCACAGCCGAAGAGCCAGGGCAAAAAACTGGAGCTGTGCCTCTTCTGCAGAAAGTCAGCTTTGCAACGGTGCCTTCGGCATTGCTGTCGCTCCTCGATTTCCCAACTCAAAGTCCATTACAATGGAACCTCACTGGCACCCGTGCTCGGCTGCCCAGCATCCCAGGGAGTAGAGCACGAACGGTTGGCCTCTGCTCCCACAGCCGAAGAGCCAGGGCAAAAAGCTGGAGCTGTGCCACTTCTGCAGAAAGGCAGCTTTGCAACGGTGCCATCCGCATTGCTGTCGCTCCTCCATTTCCCAACTCAAAGTCCATTACAATGGAACCTCTTTGGCACCCGTGCTGGGCTGCCCAGCATCCCAGGGAGTAGAGTACGAACGGTTGGCCTCTGCTCCCACAGCCGAAGAGCCAGGGCAAAAAACTGGAGCTGTGCCTCTTCTGCAGAAAGTCAGCTTTGCAACGGTGCCATCGGCATTGCTGTCGCTCCTCGATTTCCCAACTCAAAGTCCATTACAATGGAAACTCTTTGGCACCCGTGCTCGGCTGCCCAGCATCCCAGGCAGTAGAGCACGAACGGTTGGCCTCTGCTCCCACAGCCGAAGAGGCAGGGCAAAAAACTGGAGCTGTGCCTCTTCTGCAGAAAGTCAGCTTTGCAACGGTGCCATCGGCATTGCTGTCGCTCCTCGATTTCCCAACTCAAAGTCCATTACAATGGAACCTCTTTGGCACCCGTGCTCGGCTGCCCAGCATCCCAGGGAGTAGAGCACGAACGGTTGGCCTCTGCTCCCACAGCCGAAGAGCCAGGGCAAAAAACTGGAGCTGTGCCTCTTCTGCAGAAAGTCAGCTTTGCAACGGTGCCATCCGCATTGCTGTCGCTCCTCCATTTCCCAACTCAAAGTCCATTACAATGGAACCTCTTTGGCACCCGTGCCCGGCTGCCCAGCATCCCGGGGAGTGGAGCACAAACGGTTGGCCTCTGCTCCCACAGCCGAAGAGCCAGGCCAAAAAACTGGAGCTGTGCCTCTTCTGCAGAAAGTCAGCTTTGCAACAGTGCCATCCGCATTGCTGTCGCTCCTCGATTTCCCAACTCAAAGTCCATTACAATGGAACCTCTTTGGCACCCGTGCTCGGCTGCCCAGCATCCCAGGGAGTAGAGCACGAACGGTTGGCCTCTGCTCCCACAGCCGAAGAGCCAGGGCAAAAAACTGGAGCTGTGCCTCTTCTGCAGAAAGTCAGCTTTGCAACGGTGGCATCCGCATGGCTGTCGCTCCTCGATTTCCCAACTCAAAGTCCATTACAGTGGAACCTCTTTGGCACCCGTGCTCGGCTGCCCAGCATCCGAGGGAGTAGAGCACGAACGGTTGGCCTCTGCTCCCACAGCCGAAGAGCCAGGGCAAAAAACTTGAGCTGTGCCTCTTCTGCAGAAAGTCAGCTTTGCAACGGTGCCATCGGCATTGCTGTCGCTCCTCGATTTCCCAACTCAAAGTCCATTACAATGGAACCTCTTTGGCACCCGTGCTCGGCTGCCCAGCATCCCAGGGAGTAGAGCACGAACGGTTGGCCTCTGCTCCCACAGCCGAAGAGCCAGGGCAAAAAACTTGAGCTGTGCCTCTTCTGCAGAAAGTCAGCTTTGCAACGGTGCCATCCGCATTGCTGTCCCTCCTCGATTTCCCAACTCAAAGTCCATTACAATGGAACCTCTTTGGCACCCGTGCTCGGCTGCCCAGCATCCCAGGGAGTAGAGCACGAACGGTTGGCCTCTGCTCCCACAGCCGAAGAGCCAGGGCAAAAAACTGGAGCTGTGCCTCTTCTGCAGAAAGTCAGCTTTGCAACGGTGCCATCCGCATTGCTGTCGCTCCTCCATTTCCCAACTCAAAGTCCATTACAATGGAACCTCTTTGGCACCCGTGCCCGGCTGCCCAGCATCCCGGGGAGTGGAGCACGAACGGTTGGCCTATGATCCCACAGCCGAAGAGCCAGGCCAAAAAACTGGAGCTGTGCCTCTTCTACAGAAAGTCAGCTTTGCAACGGTGCCATCGGCATTGCTGTCGCTCCTCGATTTCCCAACTCAAAGTCCATTACAATGGAACCTCTTTGGCACCAGTGCTCGGCTGCCCAGCATCCCAGGGAGTAGAGCACGAACGGTTGGCCTCTGCTCCCACAGCCGAAGAGCCAGGGCAAAAAACTTGAGCTGTGCCTCTTCTGCAGAATGTCACCTTTGCAACGGTGCCATCGGCACTGCTGTCGCTCCTCGATTTCCCAACTCAAAGTCCATTACAATGGAACCTCTTTGGCACCCGTGCTCGGCTGCCCAGCATCCCAGGGAGTAGAGCACGAACGGTTGGCCTCTGCTCCCACAGCCGAAGAGCCAGGGCAAAAAACTTGAGCTGTGCCTCTTCTGCAGAAAGTCAGCTTTGCAACGGTGCCATCCGTATTGCTGTCGCTCCTCGATTTCCCAACTCAAAGTCCATTACAATGGAACCTCTTTGGCACCCGTGCCCGGCTGCCCAGCATCCCAGGGAGTGGAGCACCAACGGTTGGCCTCTGCTCTCACAGCCGAAGAGCCAGGGCAAAAAACTGGAGCTGTGCCTCTTCTGCAGAAAGTCAGCTTTGCAACGGTGCCATCCGCATTGCTGTCGCTCCTCGATTTCCCAACTCAAAGTCCATTACAATGGAACCTCTTTGGCACCCGTGCTCGGCTGCCCAGCATCCCAGGGAGTAGAGCACGAACGGTTGGCCTCTGCTCCCACAGCCGAAGAGCCAGGGCAATAAACTGGAGCTGTGCCTCTTCTGCAGAAAGGCAGCTTTGCAACGGTGCCATCCGCATTGCTGTCGCTCCTCGATTTCCCAACTCAAAGTCCATTACAATGGAACCTCTTTGGAACTCGTGCCCGGCTGCCCATCATCCCAGGGATTAGAGCACGAACGGTTGGCCTCTGCTCCCACAGCCGAAGAGCCAGGGCAAAAAACTGGAGCTGTGCCTCTTCTGCAGAAAGTCAGCTTTGCAACGGTGCCATCCGCATTGCTGTCGCTCCTCCATTTCCCAACTCAAAGTCCATTACAATGGAACCTCTTTGGCACCCGTGGTGGGCTTCCCAGTATCCCAGGGAGTGGAGCACGAACGGTTGGCCTCTGCTCCCACAGCCGAAGAGCCAGGGCAAAAAACTGGAGCTGTGCCTCTTCTGCAGAAAGTCAGCTTTGCAACGGTGCCATCCACATTGCTGTCGCTCCTCGATTTCCCAACTCAAAGTCCATTACAATGGAACCTCTTTGGCACCCGTGCTCGGCTGCCCAGCATCCCAGGGAGTAGAGCACGAACGGTTGGCCTCTGCTCCCACAGCCGAAGAGCCAGGGCAAAAAACTGGAGCTGTGCCTCTTCTGCAGAAAGTCAGCTTTGCAACGGTGCCATCCGCATTGCTGTCGCTCCTCCATTTCCCAACTCAAAGTCCATTACAATGGAACCTCTTTGGCACCCGTGCTGGGCTGCCCAGCATCCCAGGGAGTAGAGCACGAACGGTTGGCCTCTGCTCCCACAGCCGAAGAGCCAGGGCAAAAAACTGGAGCTGTGCCTCTTCTGCAGAAAGTCAGCTTTGCAACAGTGCCATCCGCATTGCTGTCGCTCCTCCATTTCCCAACTCAAAGTCCATTACAATGGAACCTCTTTGGCACCCGTGCCCGGCTGCCCAGCATCCCAGGGAGTAGAGCACGAACGGTTGGCCTCTGCTCCCACAGCCGAAGAGCCAGGCCAAAAAACTGGAGCTGTGCCTCTTCTGCAGAAAGTCAGCTTTGCAACGGTGCCATCGGCATTGCTGTCGCTCCTCGATTTCCCAACTCAAAGTCCATTACAATGGAACCTCTTTGGCACCCGTGCTCGGCTGCACAGCATCCCAGGGAGTAGAGCACGAACGGTTGGCCTCTGCTCCCACAGCCGAAGAGCCAGGGCAAAAAACTGGAGCTGTGCCTCTTCTGCAGAAAGTCAGCTTTGCAACGGTGGCATCCGCATGGCTGTCGCTCCTCGATTTCCCAACTCAAAGTCCATTACAGTGGAACCTCTTTGGCACCCGTGCCCGGCTGCCCAGCATCCCAGGGAGTAGAGCACGAACGGTTGGCCTCTGCTCCCACAGCCGAAGAGCCAGGGCAAATAACTTGAGCTGTGCCTCTTCTGCAGAAAGTCAGCTTTGCAACGGTGCCATCGGCATTGCTGTCGCTCCTCGATTTCCCAACTCAAAGTCCATTACAATGGAACCTCTTTGGCACCCGTGCTCGGCTGCACAGCATCCCAGGGAGTAGAGCACGAACGGTTGGCCTCTGCTCCCACAGCCGAAGAGCCAGGGCAAAAAACTGGAGCTGTGCCTCTTCTGCAGAAAGTCAGCTTTGCAACGGTGCCATCCGCATTGCTGTCGCTCCTCCATTTCCCAACTCAAAGTCCATTACAATGGAACCTCTTTGGAACTCGTGCCCGGCTGCCCAGCATCCCAGGAAGTAGAGCACGAACGGTTGGCCTCTGCTCCCACAGCCGAAGAGCCAGGGCAAAAAACTGGAGCTGTGCCTCTTCTGCAGAAAGTCAGCTTTGCAACGGTGCCATCGGCATTGCTGTCGCTCCTCGATTTCCCAACTCAAAGTCCATTACAATGGAACCTCTTTGGCACCCGTGCTCGGCTGCCCAGCATCCCAGGGAGTAGAGCACGAACGGTTGGCCTCTGCTCCCACAGCCGAAGAGCCAGGGCAAAAAACTTGAGCTGTGTCTCTTCTGCAGAATGTCACCTTTGCAACGGTGCCATCGGCATTGCTGTCGCTCCTCGATTTCCCAACTCAAAGTCCATTACAATGGAACCTCTTTGGCACCCGTGCTCGGCTGCCCAGCATCCCAGGGAGTAGAGCACGAACGGTTGGCCTCTGCTCCCACAGCCGAAGAGCCAGGGCAAAAAACTTGAGCTGTGCCTCTTCTGCAGAAAGTCAGCTTTGCAACGGTGCCATCGGCATTGCTGTCGCTCCTCGATTTCCCAACTCAAAGTCCATTACAATGGAACCTCTTTGGAACTCGTGCCCGGCTGCCCATCATCCCAGGGATTAGAGCACGAACGGTTGGCCTCTGCTCCCACAGCCGAAGAGCCAGGGCAAAAAACTGGAGCTGTGCCTCTTCTGCAGAAAGTCAGCTTTGCAACGGTGCCATCCGCATTGCTGTCGCTCCTCGATTTCCCAACTCAAAGTCCATTACAATGGAACCTCTTTGGCACCCGTGGTGGGCTTCCCAGTATCCCAAGGAGTGGAGCACGAACGGTTGGCCTCTGCTCCCACAGCCGAAGAGCCAGGGCAAAAAACTTGAGCTGTGCCTCTTCTGCAGAAAGTCAGCTTTGCAACGGTGCCATCCACATTGCTGTCGCTCCTCCATTTCCCAACTCAAAGTCCATTACAATGGAACCTCTTTGGCACCCGTGCTCGGCTGCCCAGCATCCCAGGGAGTAGAGCACGAACGGTTGGCCTCTGCTCCCACAGCCGAAGAGCCAGGGCAAAAAACTGGAGCTGTGCCTCTTCTGCAGAAAGTCAGCTTTGCAACGGTGCCATCCGCATTGCTGTCGCTCCTCCATTTCCCAACTCAAAGTCCATTACAATGGAACCTCTTTGGCACCCGTGCCCGGCTGCCCAGCATCCCAGGGAGTAGAGCACGAACGGTTGGCCTCTGCTCCCACAGCCGAAGAGCCAGGGCAAAAAACTGGAGCTGTGCCTCTTCTGCAGAAAGTCAGCTTTGCAACGCTGCCATCCGCATTGCTGTCGCTCCTCCAATTCCCAACTCAAAGTCCATTACAATGGAACCTCTTTGGCACCCGTGCCCGGCTGCCCAGCATGCCAGGGAGTAGAGCACGAACGGTTGGCCTCTGCTCCCACAGCCGAAGAGCCAGGGCAAAAAACTGGAGCTGTGCCTCTTCTGCAGAAAGTCAGCTTTGCAACGGTGCCATCGGCATTGCTGTCGCTCCTCGATTTCCCAACTCAAAGTCCATTACAATGGAACCTCTTTGGCACCCGTGCTCGGCTGCCCAGCATCCCAGGGAGTAGAGCACGAACGGTTGGCCTCTGCTCCCACAGCCGAAGAGCCAGGGCAAAAAACTGGAGCTGTGCCTCTTCTGCAGAAAGTCAGCTTTGCAACGGTGCCATCCGCATTGCTGTCGCTCCTCCATTTCCCAACTCAAAGTCCATTACAATGGAACCTCTTTGGAACTCGTGCCCGGCTGCCCAGCATCCCAGGAAGTAGAGCACGAACGGTTGGCCTCTGCTCCCACAGCCGAAGAGCCAGGGCAAA
This sequence comes from Psittacula echo, assembly GCF_963264785.1. Taxonomy (NCBI): domain Eukaryota; kingdom Metazoa; phylum Chordata; class Aves; order Psittaciformes; family Psittacidae; genus Psittacula; species Psittacula echo. The sequence continues at coordinate 1,225,975 of NC_137755.1, forward strand.
AAACTGGAGCTGTGCCTCTTCTGCAGAAAGTCAGCTTTGCAACGGTGCCATCCGCATTGCTGTCGCTCCTCGATTTCCCAACTCAAAGTCCATTACAATGGAACCTCTTTGGCACCCGTGCTGGGCTTCCCAGTATCCCAGGGAGTGGAGCACGAACGGTTGGCCTCTGCTCCCACAGCCGAAGAGCCAGGGCAAAAAACTTGAGCTGTGCCTCTTCTGCAGAATGTCAGCTTTGCAACGGTGCCATCGGCATTGCTGTCGCTCCTCGATTTCCCAACTCAAAGTCCATTACAATGGAACCTCTTTGGCACCCGTGCTCGGCTGCCCAGCATACCAGGGAGTAGAGCACGAACGGTTGGCCTCTGCTCCCACAGCCGAAGAGCCAGGCCAAAAAACTGGAGCTGTGCCTCTTCTGCAGAAAGTCAGCTTTGCAACGGTGCCATCCGCATTGCTGTCGCTCCTCCATTTCCCAACTCAAAGTCCATTACAATGGAACCTCTTTGGAACTCGTGCTCGGCTGCCCAGCATCCCAGGGAGTAGAGCACGAACGGTTGGCCTCTGCTCCCACAGCCGAAGAGCCAGGGCAAAAAACTGGAGCTGTGCCTCTTCTGCAGAAAGTCAGCTTTGCAACGGTGCCATCCGCATTGCTGTCGCTCCTCCATTTCCCAACTCAAAGTCCATTACAATGGAACCTCTTTGGCACCCCTTCTCGGCTGCCCAGCATCCCAGGGAGTGGAGCACGAATGGTTCGCCTCTGCTCCCACAGGCGAAGAGCCAGGGCAAAAAACTTGAGCTGTGCCTCTTCTGCAGAAAGTCAGCTTTGCAACAGTGCCATCCGCATTGCTGTCGCTCCTCGATTTCCCAACTCAAAGTCCATTACAATGGAACCTCTTTGGCACCCGTGCTCGGCTGCCCAGCATCCCAGGGAGTGGAGCATGAACGGTTGGCCTCAGCTCCCACAGCCGAAAAGCCAGGGCAAAAAACTGGAGCTGTGCCTCTTCTGCAGAAAGTCAGCTTTGCAACGGTGCCATCCGCATTGCTGTCGCTCCTTGATTTCCCAACTCAAAGTCCATTACAATGGAACCTCTTTGGCACCCGTGCTCGGCTGCCCAGCATGCCAGGGAGTAGAGCACGAACGGTTGGCCTCTGCTCCCACAGCCGAAGAGCCAGGCCAAAAAACTGGAGCTGTGCCTCTTCTGCAGAAAGTCAGCTTTGCAACGGTGCCATCCGCATTGCTGTCGCTCCTCCATTTCCCAACTCAAAGTCCATTACAATGGAACCTCTTTGGCACCCGTGCTCGGCTGCCCAGCATCCCAGGGAGTAGAGCACGAACGGTTGGCCTCTGCTCCCACAGCCGAAGAGCCAGGGCAAAAAACTGGAGCTGTGCCTCTTCTGCAGAAAGTCAGCTTTGCAACGGTGCCATCCGCATTGCTGTCGCTCCTCGATTTCCCAACTCAAAGTCCATTACAATGGAACCTCTTTGGCACCCGTGCCCGGCTGCCCAGCATTCCGGGGAGTGGAGCACGAACGGTTGGCCTCTGCTCCCACAGCCGAAGAGCCACGGCAGAAAACTGGAACTGTGCCTCTTCTGCAGAAAGTCAGCTTTGCAACGGTGCCATCCGCATTGTTGTCGCTCCTCCATTTCCCAACTCAAAGTCCATTACAATGGAACCTCTTTGGCACCCGTGCTCGGCTGCCCAGCATCCCAGGGAGTAGAGCACGAACGGTTGGCCTCTGCTCCCACAGCCAAAGAGCCAGGGCAAAAAACTTGAGCTGTGCCTCTTCTGCAGAAAGGCAGCTTTGCAACGGTGCCATCCGCATTGCTGTCGCTCCTCCATTTCCCAACTCAAAGTCCATTACAATGGAACATCTTTGGCACCCGTGCTCGGCTGCCCAGCATCCCAGGGAGTGGAGCACGAACGGTTGGCCTCTGCTCCCACAGCCGAAGAGCCAGGGCAAAAAACTGGAGCTGTGCCTCTTCTGCAGAAAGTCAGCTTTGCAACGGTGCCATCCGCATTGCTGTCGCTCCTCCATTTCCCAACTCAAAGTCCATTACAATGGAACCTCTTTGGCACCCGTGCTCGGCTGCCCAGCATCCCAGGGAGTAGAGCACGAACGGTTGGCCTCTGCTCCCACAGCCGAAGAGCCAGGGCAAAAAACTTGAGCTGTGCCTCTTCTGCAGAAAGTCAGCTTTGCAACGGTGCCATCCGCATGGCTGTCGCTCCTCCATTTCCCAACTCAAAGTCCATTACAATGGAACCTCTTTGGCACCCGTGCTCGGATGCCCAGCATCCCAGGGAGTAGAGCACGAACGGTTGGCCTCTGCTCCCACAGCCGAAGAGCCAGGGCAAAAAACTGGAGCTGGGCCTCTTCTGCAGAAAGTCAGCTTTGCAACGGTGCCATCGGCATTGCTGTCGCTCCTCCATTTCCCAACTCAAAGTCCATTACAATGGAACCTCTTTGGCACCCGTGCTCGGCTGCCCAGCATCCCAGGGAGTAGAGCACGAACGGTTGGCCTCTGCTCCGACAGCCGAAGAGCCTGGGCAAAAAACTTGAGCTGTGCCTCTTCTGCAGAAAGTCAGCTTTGCAACGGTGCCATCCGCATTGCTGTCGCTCCTCGATTTCCCAACTCAAAGTCCATTACAATGGAACCTCTTTGGCACCCGTGCTCGGCTGCCCAGCATCCCAGGGAGTGGAGCACGAACGGTTGGCCTCTGCTCCCACAGCCGAAGAGCCAGGGCAAAAAACTGGAGCTGTGCCTCTTCTGCAGAAAGTCAGCTTTGCAACGGTGCCATCCGCATTGCTGTCGCTCCTCCATTTCCCAACTCAAAGTCCATTACAATGGAACCTCTTTGGCACCCGTGCTCGGCTGCCCAGCATCCCAGGGAGTGGAGCACGAACGGTTGGCCTCTGCTCCCACAGCCAAAGAGCCAGGGCAAAAAACTGGAGCTGTGCCTCTTCTGCAGAAAGTCAGCTTTGCAACGGTGCCTTCGGCATTGCTGTCGCTCCTCGATTTCCCAACTCAAAGTCCATTACAATGGAACCTCTTTGGCACCCGTGCTCGGCTGCCCAGCATGCCAGGGAGTGGAGCATGAACGGTTGGCCTCTGCTCCCACAGCCGAAGAGCCAGGGCAAAAAACTGGAGCTGTGCCTCTTCTGCAGAAAGTCAGCTTTGCAACGGTGCCTTCGGCATTGCTGTCGCTCCTCGATTTCCCAACTCAAAGTCCATTACAATGGAACCTCTTTGGCACCCGTGCTCGGCTGCCCAGCATCCCAGGGAGTAGAGCACGAACGGTTGGCCTCTGCTCCCACAGCCGAAGAGCCAGGGCAAAAACCTTGAGCTGTGCCTCTTCTGCAGAAAGTCAGCTTTGCAACGGTGCCATCCGCATTGCTGTCGCTCCTCCATTTCCCAACTCAAAGTCCATTACAATGGAACCTCTTTGCCACCCGTGCTGGGCTGCCCAGCATTCCAGGGAGTGGAGCACGAAAGGTTGGCCTCTGCTCCCACAGCCGAAGAGCCAGGGCAAAAAACTGGAGCTGTGCCTCTTCTGCAGAAAGTCAGCTTTGCAACGGTGCCATCCGCATTGCTGTCGCTCCTCCATTTCCCAACTCAAAGTCCATTACAATGGAACCTCTTTGGCACCCGTGCTCGGCTGCCCAGCATCCCAGGGAGTGGAGCACGAACGGTTGGCCTCTGCTCCCACAGCCGAAGAGCCAGGGCAAAAAACTTGAGCTGTGCCTCTTCTGCAGAAAGTCAGCTTTGCAACGGTGCCATCCGCATTGCTGTCACTCCTCCATTTCCCAACTCAAAGTCCATTAAAATGGAACCTCTTTGGCACCCGTGCTCGGCTGCCCAGCATCCCAGGGAGTAGAGCACGAACATTTGGCCTCTTCTCCCACAGCCGAAGAGCCAGGGCAAAAAACTGGAGCTGTGCCTCTTCTGCAGAAAGTCAGCTTTGCAACGGTGCCATCCGCATTGCTGTCGCTCCTCGATTTCCCAACTCAAAGTCCATTACAATGGAACCTCTTTGGCACCCAAGCCCGGCTGCCCAGCATCCCAGGGAGTGGAGCACGAACGGTTGGCCTCTGCTCCCACAGCCAAAGAGCCAGGGCAAAAAACTGGAGCTGTGCCTCTTCTGCAGAAAGTCAGCTTTGCAACGGTGCCATCCGCATTGCTGTCGCTCCTCCATTTCCCAACTCAAAGTCCATTACAATGGAACCTCTTTGGCACCCGTGCCCGGCTGCCCAGCAACCCAGGGAGTAGAGCACGAACGGTTGGCCTCTGCTCCCACAGCCTAAGAGCCAGGGCAAAAAACTGGAGCTGTGCCTCTTCTGCAGAACGTCAGCTTGCAACGGTGCCATCCGCATTGCTGTCGCTCCTCAATTTCCCAACTCAATGTCCATTACAATGGAACCTCTTTGGCACCTGTGCTCGGCTGCCCAGCATCCCAGGGAGTAGAGCACGAACGGTTGGCCTCTGCTCCCACAGCCGAAGAGCCAGGGCAAAAAACTTGAGCTGTGCCTCTTCTGCAGAAAGGCAGCTTTGCAACTGTGCCATCCGCATTGCTGTCGCTCCTCGATTTCCCAACTCAAAGTCCATTACAATGGAACCTCTTTGGCACCCAAGCCTGGCTGCCCAGCATCCCAGGGAGTAGAGCACGAACGGTTGGCCTCTGCTCCCACAGCCGAAGAGCCAGGGCAAAAAACTGGAGCTGTGCCTCTTCTGCAGAAAGTCAGCTTTGCAACTGTGCCATCCGCATTCCTGTCGCTCCTCGATTTCCCAACTCAAAGTCCATTACAATGGAACCTCTTTGGCACCCGTGCTCGGCTGCCCAGCATCCCAGGGAGTAGAGGACGAACGGTTGGCCTTTGCTCCCACAGACGAAGAGCCAGGGCAAAAAACTTGAGCTGTGCCTCTTCTGCAGAAAGTCAGCTTTGCAACGGTGCCATCCGCATTGCTGTCGCTCCTCGATTTCCCAACTCAAAGTCCATTACAATGGAACCTCTTTGGCACCCGTGCTCGGCTGCCCAACATCCCAGGGAGTAGAGCACGAACGGTTGGCCTCTGCTCCCACAGCCGAAGAGCCAGGGCAAAAAACTTGAGCTGTGCCTCTTCTGCAGAAAGTCAGCTTTGCAACGGTGCCATCCGCATTGCTGTCGCTCCTCCATTTCCCAACTCAAAGTCCATTACAATGGAACCTCTTTGGCACCCGTGCTCGGCTGCTCAGCATTCCAGGGAGTAGAGCACGAACGGTTGGCCTCTGCTCCCACAGCCGAAGAGCCAGGGCAAAAAACTTGAGCTGTGCCTCTTCTGCAGAAAGTCAGCTTTGCAACGGTGCCATCCGCATTGCTGTCGCTCCTCGATTTCCCAACTCAAAGTCCATTACAATGGAATCTCTTTGGCACCCGTGCCCGGCTGCCCAACATCCCAGGGAGTAGAGCACGAACGGTTGGCCTCTGCTCCCACAGCCGAAGAGCCAGGGCAAAAAATTTGAGCTGTGCCTCTTCTGCAGAAAGTCAGCTTTGCAACGGTGCTATCCGCATTGCTGTCGCTCCTCGATTTCCCAACTCAAAGTCCATTACAATGGAACCTCTTTGGCACCCGTGCTCGGCTGCCCAGCATCCCAGGGAGTAGAGAACGAACGGTTGGCCTCTGCTCCCACAGCCGAAGAGCCAGGGCAAAAATTTGAGCTGTGCCTCTTCTGCAGAAAGTCAGCTTTGCAACGGTGCCATCCGCATTGCTGTCGCTCCTCCATTTCCCAACTCAAAGTCCATTACAATGGAACCTCTTTGGCACCCGTGCTCGGCTGCTCAGCATTCCAGGGAGTAGAGCAGGAATGGTTGGCCTCTGCTCCCACAGACGAAGAGCCAGGGCAAAAAACTTGAGCTGTGCCTCTTCTGCAGAAAGGCAGCTTTGCAACGGTGCCATCCGCATTGCTGTCGCTCCTCGATTTCCCAACTCAAAGTCCATTACAATGGAACCTCTTTGGCAGCCTTGCTCGGCTGCCCAGCATGCCAGGGAGTGGAGCACGAACGGTTGGCCTCTGCTCCCACAGCCGAAGAGCCAGGGCAAAAAACTGGAGCTGTGCCTCTTCTGCAGAAAGTCAGCTTTGCAACGGTGCCATCCGCATTGCTGTCGCTCCTCCATTTCCCAACTCAAAGTCCATTACAATGGAACCTCTTTGGCACCCGTGCCCGGCTTCCCAGCATCCCAGGGAGTGGAGCACGAACGGTTGGCCTCTGCTCCCACAGCCGAAGAGCCAGGGCAAAAAACTTGAGCTGTGCCTCTTCTGCAGAAAGGCAGCTTTGCAACGGTGCCATCCGCATTGCTGTCGCTCCTCCATTTCCCAACTCAAAGTCCATTACAATGGAACCTCTTTGGCACCCGTGCCCGGCTGCCCAGCATCCCAGGGAGTAGAGCACGAACGGTTGGCCTCTGCTCCCACAGCCAAAGAGCCAGGGCAAAAAACTTGAGCTGTGCCTCTTCTGCAGAAAGTCAGCTTTGCAACGGTGCCATCCGCATTGCTGTCGCTCCTCGATTTCCCAACTCAAAGTCCATTACAATGGAACCTCTTTGGCACCCGTGCTCGGCTGCCCAGCATGCCAGGGAGTGGAGCACAAACGGTTGGCCTCTGCTCCCACAGCCGAAGAGCCAGGGCAAAAAACTTGAACTGTGCCTCTTCTGCAGAAAGTCAGCTTTGCAACGGTGCCATCCGCATTGCTGTCGCTCCTCAATTTCCCAACTCAAAGTCCATTACAATGGAACCTCTTTGGCACCCGTGCTCGGCTGCCCAGCATCCCAGGGAGTAGAGCACGAACGGTTGGCCTCTGCTCCCACAGCCGAAGAGCCAGGGCAAAAAACTTGAGCTGTGCCTCTTCTGCAGAAAGGCAGCTTTGCAACGGTGCCATCCGCATTGCTGTCTCTCCTCGATTTCCCAACTCAAAGTCCATTTCAATGGAACCTCTTTGGCAACCGTGCTCGGCTGCCCAGCATGCCAGGCAGTAGAGCACGAACGGTTGGCCTCTGCTCCCACAGCCGAAGAGCCAGGGCAAAAAACTGGAGCTGTGCCTCTTCTGCAGAAAGTCAGCTTTGCAACGGTGCCTTCGGCATTGCTGTTGCTCCTCGAATTCCCAACTCAAAGTCCATTACAATGGAACCTCTTTGGCACCCGTGCTCGGCTGCCCAGCATCCCAGGGAGTAGAGAACGAACGGTTGGCCTCTGCTCCCACAGCCGAAGAGCCAGGGCAAAAAACTGGAGCTGTGCCTCTTCTGCAGAAAGTCAGCTTTGCAACGGTGCCATCCGCATTGCTGTCGCTCCTTGATTTCCCAACTCAAAGTCCATTAAAATGGAACCTCTTTGGCACCCGTGCTCGGCTGCCCAGCATGCCAGGGAGTAGAGCACGAACGGTTGGCCTCTGCTCCCACAGACGAAGAGCCAGGGCAAAAAACTGGAGCTGTGCCTCTTCTGCAGAAAGTCAGCTTTGCAACGGTGCCATCCGCATTGCTGTCGCTCCTCCATTTCCCAACTCAAAGTCCATTACAATGGAACCTCTTTGGCACCCGTGCTCGGCTGCCCAGCATCCCAGGGAGTAGAGCACGAACGGTTGGCCTCTGCTCCCACAGCCGAAGAGCCAGGGCAAAAAACTTGAGCTGTGCCTCTTCTGCAGAAAGTCAGCTTTGCAACGGTGCCATCCGCATTGCTGTCGCTCCTCCATTTCCCAAACCAAAGTCCATTACAATGGAACCTCTTTGGCACCCGTGCCCGGCTGCCCAGCATCCCAGGGAGAGGAGCACGAACGGTTGGCCTCTGCTCCCACAACCGAAGAGCCAGGGCAAAAAACTTGAGCTGTGCCTCTTCTGCAGAAAGTCAGCTTTGCAACGGTGCCATCCGCATTGCTGTCGCTCCTTGATTTCCCAACTCAAAGTCCATTACAATGGAACCTCTTTGGCACCCGTGCCCGGCTGCCCAGCATGCCAGGGAGTAGAGCACGAACGGTTGGCCTCTGCTCCCACAGCCGAAGAGCCAGGGCAAAAAACTGGAGCTGTGCCTCTTCTGCAGAAAGTCAGCTTTACAACGGTGCCATCCGCATTGCTGTCGCTTCTCCATTTCCCAACTCAAAGTCCATTACAATGGAACCTCTTTGGCACCCGTGCTCGGCTGCCCAGCATCCCAGGGAGTGGAGCACGAACGGTTGGCCTCTGCTCCCACAGCCGAAGAGCCAGGGCAAAAAACTGGAGCTGTGCCTCTTCTGCAGAAAGTCAGCTTTGCAACGGTGCCATCCGCATTCCTCTCGCTCCTCGATTTCCCAACTCAAAGTCCATTACAATGGACACTCTTTGGCACCCGTGCTCGGCTGCCCAGCATCCCAAGGAGTAGAGCACGAACGGTTGGCCTCTGCTCTCACAGCCGAAGAGCCAGGGCAAAAAACTTGAGCTGTGCCTCTTCTGCAGAAAGTCAGCTTTGCAACGGTGCCATCCGCATTGCTGTCACTCCTCTATTTCCCAACTCAAAGTCCATTACAATGGAACCTCTTTGGCACCCGTGCTCGGCTGCCCAGCATCCCAGGGAGTAGAGCACGAACGGTTGGCCTCTGCTCCCACAGCCGAAGAGCCAGGGCAAAAAACTTGAGCTGTGCCTCTTCTGCAGAAAGTCAGCTTTGCAACGGTGCCATCCGCATTGCTGTCGCTCCTCCATTTCCCAACTCAAAGTCCATTACAATGGAACCTCTTTGGCGCCTGTGCTCGGCTGCCCAGCATCCCAGGGAGTGGAGCACGAACGGTTGGCCTCTGCTCCCACAGCCGAAGAGCCAGGGCAAAAAACTGGAGCTGTGCCTCTTCTGCAGAAAGTCAGCTTTGCAACGGTGCCATCCGCATTGCTGTCGCTCCTCCATTTCCCAACTCAAAGTCCATTACAATGGAACCTCTTTGGCACCCGTGCTCGGCTGCCCAGCATCCCAGGGAGTAGAGCACGAACATTTGGCCTCTGCTCCCACAGCCGAAGAGCCAGGGCAAAAAACTGGAGCTGTGCCTCTTCTGCAGAAAGTCAGCTTTGCAACGGTGCCATAAGCATTGCTGTCGCTCCTCGATTTCCCAACTCAAAGTCCATTACAATGGAACCTCTTTGGCACCCGTGCTCGGCTGCCCAGCATCCCAGGGAGTAGAGCACGAACGGTTGGCCTCTGCTCCCACAGCCGAAGAGCCAGGGCAAAAAACTGGAGCTGTGCCTCTTCTGCAGAAAGTCAGCTTTGCAACGGTGCCATCCGCATTGCTGTCGCTCCTCGATTTCCCAACTCAAAGTCCATTACAATGGAACCTCTTTGGCACCTGTGCTCGGCTGCCCAGCATCCCAGGGAGTAGAGCACGAACGGTTGGCCTCTGCTCCCACAGCCGAAGAGCCAGGGCAAAAAACTGGAGCTGTGCCTCTTCTGCAGAAAGTCAGCTTTGCAACGGTGCCATCCACATTGCTGTCGCTCCTCCATTTCCCAACTCAAAGTCCATTACAATGGAACCTCTTTGGCACCCGTGCTCGGCTGCCCAGCATCCCAGGGAGTAGAGCACGAACATTTGGCCTCTGCTCCCACAGCCGAAGAGCCAGGGCAAAAAACTTGAGCTGTGCCTCTTCTGCAGAAAGTCAGCTTTGCAACGGTGCCATCCGCATTGCTGTCGCTCCTCGATTTCCCAACTCAAAGTCCATTACAATGGAACCTCTTTGGCACCCGTGCTTGGCTGCCCAGCATCCCAGGGAGAGGAGAACGAACATTTGGCCTCTGCTTCCACAACCTAAGAGCCAGGGCAAAAAACTGGAGCTGTGCCTCTTCTGCAGAAAGTCAGCTTTGCAACGGTGCCATCCGCATTGCTGTCGCTCCTCGATTTCCCAACTCAAAGTCCATTACAATGGAACCTCTTTGGTACCCAAACCCGGCTGCCCAGCATGCCAGGGAGTGGAGCACGAACTGTTGGCCTCTGCTCCCACAGCCAAAGAGCCAGGGCAAAAAACTTGAGCTGTGCCTCTTCTGCAGAAAGTCAGCTTTGCAACGGTGCCATCCGCATTGCTGTCGCTCCTTCATTTCCCAACTCAAAGTCCATTACAATGGAACCTCTTTGGCAGCCTTGCTCGGCTGCCCAGCATCCCAGGGAGTAGAGCACGAACGGTTGGCCTCTGCTCCCACAGCCGAAGAGCCAGGGCAAAAAACTGGAGCTGTGCCTCTTCTGCAGAAAGGCAGCTTTACAACGGTGCCATCCGCATTGCTGTCGCTCCTCCATTTCCCAACTCAAAGTCCATTACAATGGACCCTCTTTGGCACCCGTGCTCGGCTGCCCAGCATCCCAGGGAGTAGAGCACGAACGGTTGGCCTCTGCTCCCACAGCCGAAGAGCCAGGGCAAAAAACTTGAACTGTGCCTCTTCTGCAGAAAGTCAGCTTTGCAACGGTGCCATCCGCATTGCTGTCGCTCCTCGATTTCCCAACTCAAAGTCCATTACAATGGAACCTCTTTGGCACCCGTGCTCGGCTGCCCAGCATCCCAGGGAGTAGAGCACGAACGGTTGGCCTCTGCTCCCACAGCCGAAGAGCCAGGGCAAAAAACTTGAGCTGTGCCTCTTCTGCAGAAAGTCAGCTTTGCAACGGTGCCATCCGCATTGCTGTCGCTCCTCGATTTCCCAACTCAAAGTCCATTTCAATGGAACCTCTTTGGCACCCGTGCTCGGCTGCCCAGCATCCCAGGGAGTAGAGCACGAACATTTGGCCTCTGCTCCCACAGCCGAAGAGCCAGGGCAAAAAACTGGAGCTGTGCCTCTTCTGCAGAAAGTCAGCTTTGCAACGGTGCCATCCGCATTGCTGTCGCTCCTCGATTTCCCAACTCAAAGTCCATTACAATGGAACCTCTTTGGCACCTGTGCTCGGCTGCCCAGCATCCCAGGGAGTAGAGCACGAACGGTTGGCCTCTGCTCCCACAGCCGAAGAGCCAGGGCAAAAAACTTGAACTGTGCCTCTTCTGCAGAAAGTCAGCTTTGCAACGGTGCCATCCGCATTGCTGTCGCTCCTCTCTTTCCCAACTCAAAGTCCATTACAATGGAACCTCTTTGGCACCCGTGCTCGGCTGCCCAGCATCCCAGGGAGTAGAGCACGAACGGTTGGCCTCTGCTCCCACAGCCGAAGAGCCAGGGCAAAAAACTTGAGCTGTGCCTCTTCTGCAGAAAGTCAGCTTTGCAACGGTGCCATCCGCATTGCTGTCGCTCCTCCATTTCCCAACTCAAAGTCCTTTACAATGGAACCTCTTTGGCACCCAAGCCCGGCTGCCCAGCATCCCAGGGAGTGGAGCACGAACGGTTGGCCTCTGCTCCCACAGCCGAAGAGCCAGGGCAAAAAACTTGAGCTGTGCCTCTTCTGCAGAAAGTCAGCTTTGCAACGGTGCCATCCACATTGCTGTCGCTCCTCGATTTCCCAACTCAAAGTCCATTACAATGGAACCTCTTTGGCACCCGTGCTCGGCTGCCCAGCATCCCAGGGAGTAGAGCACGAACGGTTGGCCTCTACTCCCACAGCCGAAGAGCCAGGGCAAAAAACTTGAGCTGTGCCTCTTCTGCAGAAAGTCAGCTTTGCAACGGTGCCATCCGCATTGCTGTCGCTCCTCGATTTCCCAACTCAAAGTCCATTACAATGGAACCTCTTTGGCACCCGTGCTCGTTAGCTCAGCATTCCAGGGAGTAGAGCACGAACGGTTGGCCTCTGCTCCCACAGCCGAAGAGCCAGGGCAAAAAACTTGAGCTGTGCATCTTCTGCAGAAAGTCAGCTTTGCAACGGTGCCATCCGCATTCCTCTCGCTCCTCGATTTCCCAACTCAAAGTCCATTACAATGGAACCTCTTTGGCACCCGTGCCCGGCTGCCCAGCATCCCAGGGAGTAGAGCACGAACGGTTGGCCTCTGCTCCCACAGCCGAAGAGCCAGGGCAAAAAACTTGAGCTGTGCCTCTTCTGCAGAAAGGCAGCTTTGCAACGGTGCCATCCGCATTGCTGTCGCTCCTCCATTTCCCAACTCAAAGTCCATTACAATGGAACCTCTTTGGCACCCGTGCTCGACTGCCCAGCATCCCAGGGAGTAGAGCACGAACGGTTGGCCTCTGCTCCCACAGTCAAAGATCCAGTGCAAAAAACTGGAGCTGTGCCTCTTCTGCAGAAAGTCAGCTTTACAATGGTGCCATCCGCATTGCTGTCGCTCCTTGATTTCCCAACTCAAAGTCCATTACAATGGAACCTCTTTGGCACCCGTGCTCGGCTGCCCAGCATGCCAGGGAGTAGAGCACGAACGGTTGGCCTCTGCTCCCACAGCCGAAGAGCCAGGGCAAAAAACTGGAGCTGTGCCTCTTCTGCAGAAAGGCAGCTTTGCAGTGGTGCCATCCGCATTGCTGTCGCTCCTCCATTTCCCAACTCAAAGTCCATTTCAATGGAACCTCTTTGGCACCCGTGCTCGGCTGCCCAGCATCCCAGGGAGTAGAGCACGAACGGTTGGCCTCTGCTCCCACAGTTGAAGCGCCAGGGCAAAAAACTTGAGCTGTGCCTCTTCTGCAGAAAGTCAGCTTTGCAACGGTGCCATCCGCATTGCTGTCGCTCCTCGATTTCCCAACTCAAAGTCCATTACAATGGAGCCTCTTTGGCACCCGGCTCGGCTGCCCAGCATCCCAGGGATTAGAGCACGAACATTTGGCCTCTGCTCCCACAGCCGAAGAGCCAGGGCAAAAAACTTGAGCTGTGCCTCTTCTGCAGAAAGTCAGCTTTGCAACGGTGCATCCGCATTGCTGTCGCTCCTCGATTTCCAACTCAAAGTCCATTACAATGGAACCTCTTTGGCACCCGTGCTCGGCTGCCCAGCATCCCAGGGAGTAGAGCACGAACGGTTGGCCTCTGCTCCCACAGCCGAAGAGCCAGGGCAAAAAACTTGAGCTGTGCCTCTTCTGCAGAAAGTCAGCTTTGCAACGGTGCCATCCGCATTGCTGTCGCTCCTCCATTTCCCAACTCAAAGTCCATTACAATGGAACCGCTTTGGCACCCGTGCTCGGCTGCCCAGCAACCCAGGGAGTAGAGCACGAACGGTTGGCCTCTGCTCCCACAGCCGAAGAGCCAGTGCAAAAAACTTGAACTGTGCCTCTTCTGCAGAAAGTCAGCTTTGCAACGGTGCCATCCGCATTGCTGTCGCTCCTCGATTTCCCAACTCAAAGTCCATTACAATGGAACCTCTTTGGCACCCGTACTCGGCTGCTCAGCATTCCAGGGAGTAGAGCACGAACGGTTGGCCTCTGCTCCCACAGACGAAGAGCCAGGGCAAAAAACTTGAGCTGTGCCTCTTCTGCAGAAAGTCAGCTTTGCAACGGTGCCATCCGCATTGCTGTCGCTCCTCCATTTCCCAACTCAAAGTCCATTACAATGGAACATCTTTGGCACCCGTGCTCGGCTGCCCAGCATCCCAGGGAGTAGAGCACGAACGGTTGGCCTCTGCTCTCACAGCCGAAGAGCCAGTTCAAAAAACTTGAGCTGTGCCTCTTCTCCAGAAAGTCAGCTTTGCAACGGTGCCATCCGCATTGCTGTCGCTCCTCGATTTCCCAACTCAAAGTCCATTACAATGGAACCTCTTTGGCACCCGTGCCCGGCTGCCCAGCATCCCAGGGAGTAGAGCACGAACGGTTGGCCTCTGCTCCCACAGCCGAAGAGCCAGGGCAAAAAACTGGAGCTGTGTCTCTTCTGCAGAAAGTCAGCTTTGCAACGGTGCCATCTGCATTCCTGTCGCTCCTCGATTTCCCAACTCAAAGTCCATTACAATGGAACCTCTTTGGCACCCGTGCTCGGCTGCCCAGCATCCCAGGGAGTAGAGCACGAACGGTTGGCCTCTGCTCCCACAGCCGAAGAGCCAGGGCAAAAAACTGGAGCTGTGCCTCTTCTGCAGAAAGTCAGCTTTGCAACGGTGCCATCGGCATTGCTCTCTCTCCTCGATTTCCCAACTCAAAGTCCATTCCAATGGAACCTCTTTGGCACCCGTGCTCGGCTGCCCAGCATGCCAGGGAGTGGAGCACGAACGGTTGGCCTCTGCTCCCACAGCCAAAGAGCCAGGGCAAAAAACTGGAGCTGTGTCTCTTCTGCAGAAAGTCAGCTTTGCAACGGTGCCATCCGCATTGCTGTCGCTCCTCGATTTCCCAACTCAAAGTCCATTACAATGGAACCTCTTTGGCACCCGTGCTCGGCTGCCCAGCATCCCAGGGAGTAGAGTACGAACGGTTGGCCTCTGCTCTCACAGCCGAAGAGCCAGAGCAAAAAACTTGAGCTGCGCCTCTTCTGCAGAAAGTCAGCTTTGCAACGGTGCCATCCGCATTGCTGTCGCTCCTCAATTTCCCAACTCAAAGTCCATTACAATGGAACCTCTTTGGCACCCGTGCTCGGCTGCCCAGCATCCCAGGGAGTAGAGCACGAACGGTTGGCCTCTGCTCCCACAGCCGAAGAGCCAGGGCAAAAAACTGGAGCTGTGCCTCTTCTGCAGAAAGTCAGCTTTGCAACGGTGCCATCCGCATTGCTGTCGCTCCTCGATTTCCCAACTCAAAGTCCATTACAATGGAACCTCTTTGGCACCCGTGCTCGGCTGCCCAGCATCCCAGGGAGTAGAGCACGAACGGTTGGCCTCTGCTCTCACAGCCGAAGAGCCAGAGCAAAAAACTTGAGCTGTGCCTCTTCTGCAGAAAGTCAGCTTTGCAACGGTGCCATCCGCATTGCTGTCGCTCCTCGATTTCCCAACTCAAAGTCCATTTCAATGGAACCTCTTTGGCACCCGTGCTGGGCTGCCCAGCATCCCAGGGAGTAGAGCACGAACGGTTGGCCTCTGCTCCCACAGCCGAAGAGCAAGGGCAAAAAACTTGAGCTGTGCCTCTTCTGCAGAAAGTCAGCTTTGCAACGGTGCCATCCGCATTGCTGTCACTCCTCGATTTCCCAACTCAAAGTCCATTACAATGGAACCTCTTTGGCACCTGTGCTCGACTGCCCAGCATCCCAGGCAGTAGAGCACGAACGGTTGGCCTCTGCTCCCACGGCCGAAGAGCAAGGGCAAAAAACTTGAGCTGTGCCTCTTCTGCAGAAAGGCAGCTTTGCAACGGTGCCATCCTCATTGCTGTCGCTCCTCAATTTCCCAACTCAAAGTCCATTACAATGGAACCTCTTTGTAACAAGTGCTCGGCTGCCCAGCATCCCAGGGAGTAGAGCACGAACGGTTGGCCTCTGCTCCCACAGCCGAAGAGCCAGGGCAAAAAACTTGAGCTGTGCCTCTTCTGCAGAAAGTCAGCTTTGCAACGGTGCCATCCGCATTGCTGTCGCTCCTCAATTTCCCGACTCAAAGTCCATTACAATGGAACCTCTTTGGCACCCGTACTCGGCTGCCCAGCATCCCAGGGAGTAGAGCACGAACGGTTGGCCTCTGCTCCCACAGCCGAAGAGCCAGGGCAAAAAACTTGAGCTGTGCCTCTTCTGCAGAAAGTCAGCTTTGCAACGGTGCCATCCGCATTCTTCTCGCTCCTCGATTTCCCAACTCAAAGTCCATTACAATGGAACCTCTTTGGCACCCGTGCTCGGCTGCCCAGCATCCCAGGGAGTAGAGCACGAACGGTTGGCCTCTGCTCCCACAGCCGAAGAGCCAGGGCAAAAAACTTGAGCTGTGCCTCTTCTGCAGAAAGTCAGCTTTGCAACGGTGCCATCCGCATTCCTGTCGCTCCTCGATTTCCCAACTCAAAGTCCATTACAATGGAACCTCTTTGGCACCCGTGCTGGGCTGCCCAGCATCCCAGGGAGTAGAGCACGAACGGTTGGCCTCTGCTCCCACAGCCGAAGAGCCAGGGCAAAAAACTGGAGCTGTGCCTCTTCTGCAGAAAGTCAGCTTTGCAATGGTGCTATCCGCATTGCTGTCGCTCCTCGATTTCCCAACTCAAAGTCCATTACAATGGAACCTCTTTGGCACCCGTGCTCGGCTGCCCAGCATCCCAGGGAGTAGAGCACGAACGGTTGGCCTCTGCTCCCACAGCCGAAGAGCCAGGGCAAAAAACTTGAGCTGTGCCTCTTCTGCAGAAAGGCAGCTTTGCAACGGTGCCATCCGCATTGCTGTCGCTCCTCGATTTCCCAACTCAAAGTCCATTACAATGGAACCTCTTTGGCACCCGTGCTCGGCTGCCCAGCATCCCAGGGAGTAGAGCACGAACGGTTGGCCTCTGCTCCCACAGCCGAAGAGCCAGGGCAAAAAAGTTGAGCTGTGCCTCTTCTGCAGAAAGGCAGCTTTGCAACGGTGCCATCCGCATTGCTGTCGCTCCTCGATTTCCCAACTCAAAGTCCATTACAATGGAACCTCTTTGGCACCCGTGCTCGGCTGCCCAGCATGCCAGGGAGTGGAGCACGAACGGTTGGCCTCTGCTCCCACAGCCGAAGAGCCAGGGCAAAAAACTGGAGCTGTGTCTCTTCTGCAGAAAGTCAGCTTTGCAACGGTGCCATCCGCATTCTTGTCTCTCCTCGATTTCCCAACTCAAAGTCCATTACAATGGAACCTCTTTGGCACCCGTGCTCGGCTGCCCAGCATCCCAGGCAGTAGAGCACGAACGGTTGGCCTCTGCTCTCACAGCCGAAGAGCCAGGGCAAAAAACTTGAGCTGTGCCTCTTCTGCAGAAAGTCAGCTTTGCAACGGTGCCATCCGCATTCCTGTCGCTCCTCGATTTCCCAAATCAAAGTCCATTACAATGGAACCTCTTTGGCACCCGTGCTCGGCTGCCCAGCATGCCAGGGAGTGGAGCACGAACGGTTGGCCTCTGCTCCCACAGCCGAAGAGCCAGGGCAAAAAACTGGCGCTGTGTCTCTTCTGCAGAAAGTCAGCTTTGCAACGGTGCCATCCGCATTGCTGTCGCTCCTCGATTTCCCAACTCAAAGTCCATTACAATGGAACCTCTTTGGCACCCGTGCTCGGCTGCCCAGCATGCCAGGGAGTGGAGCACGAACGGTTGGCCTCTGCTCCCACAGCCGAAGAGCCAGGGCAAAAAACTGGAGCTGTGCCTCTTCTGCAGAAAGTCAGCTTTGCAACGGTGCCATCCGCATTGCTGTCGCTCCTCGATTTCCCAACTCAAAGTCCATTACAATGGAACCTCTTTGGCACCCGTGCTCGGCTGCCCAGCATCCCAGGGAGTAGAGCACGAACGGTTGGCCTCTGCTCCAACAGCCGAAGAGCCAGGGCAAAAAACTTGAGCTGTGCCTCTTCTGCAGAAAGTCAGCTTTGCAACGGTGCCATCCGCATTGCTGTCGCTCCTCGATTTCCCAACTCAAAGTCCATTACAATGGAACCTCTTTGGCACCCGTGCTCGGCTGCCCAGCATCCCAGGGAGTGGAGCACGAACGGTTGGCCTCTGCTCCCACAGCCGAAGAGCCAGGGCAAAAAACTGGAGCTGTGTCTCTTCTGCAGAAAGTCAGCTTTGCAACGGTGCCATCCGCATTCTTGTCGCTCCTCCATTTCCCAGCTCAAAGTCCATTACAATGGAACCTCTTTGGCACCCGTGCTCGGCTGCCCAGCATGCCAGGGAGTAGAGCACGAACGGTTGGCCTCTGCTCCCACAGCCGAAGAGCCAGGGCAAAAAACTTGAGCTGTGCCTCTTCTGCAGAAAGTCAGCTTTGCAACGGTGCCATCCGCATTGCTGTCGCTCCTCGATTTCCCAACTCAAAGTCCATTACAATGGAACATCTTTGGCACCCGTGCTCGGCTGCCCAGCATCCCAGGGAGTAGAGCACGAACGGTTGGCCTCTGCTCCCACGGCCGAAGAGCCAGGGCAAAAAACTTGAGCTGTGCCTCTTCTGCAGAAAGGCAGCTTTGCAACGGTGCCATCCTCATTGCTGTCGCTCCTCGATTTCCCAACTCAAAGTCCATTACAATGGAACCTCTTTGTCACAAGTGCTCGGCTGCCCAGCATCCCAGGGAGTAGAGCACGAACGGTTGGCCTCTGCTCCCACAGCCGAAGAGCCAGGGCAAAAAACTTGAGCTGTGCCTCTTCTGCAGAAAGTCAGCTTTGCAACGGTGCCATCCGCATTGCTGTCGCTCCTCAATTTCCCGACTCAAAGTCCATTTCAATGGAACCTCTTTGGCACCCGTACTCGGCTGCCCAGCATCCCAGGGAGTAGAGCACGAACGGTTGGCCTCTGCTCCCACAGCCGAAGAGCCAGGGCAAAAAACTTGAGCTGTGCCTCTTCTGCAGAAAGTCAGCTTTGCAACGGTGCCATCCGCATTGCTGTCGCTCCTCGATTTCCCAACTCAAAGTCCATTACAATGGAACCTCTTTGGCACCCGTGCTCGGCTGCCCAGCATCCCAGGGAGTAGAGCACGAACGGTTGGCCTCTGCTCCCACAGCCGAAGAGCCAGGGCAAAAAACTTGAGCTGTGCCTCTTCTGCAGAAAGTCAGCTTTGTAACGGTGCCATCCGCATTGCTCTCGCTCCTCGATTTCCCAACTCAAAGTCCATTCCAATGGAACATATTTGGCACCCGTGCTCGGCTGCCCAGCATGCCAGGGAGTGGAGCACGAACGGTTGGCCTCTGCTCCCAGAGCCGAAGAGCCAGGGCAAAAAACTGGAGCTGTGTCTCTTCTGCAGAAAGTCAGCTTTGCAACGGTGCCATCCGCATTGCTGTCGCTCCTCGATTTCCCAACTCAAAGTCCATTACAATGGAACCTCTTTGGCACCCGTGCTCGGCTGCCCAGCATCCCAGGGAGTAGAGTACGAACGGTTGGCCTCTGCTCTCACAGCCGAAGAGCCAGAGCAAAAAACTTGAGCTGTGCCTCTTCTGCAGAAAGTCAGCTTTGCAACGGTGCCATCCGCATTCTTGTCGCTCCTCGATTTCCCAGCTCAAAGTCCATTACAATGGAACCTCTTTGGCACCCGTGCTCGGCTGCCCAGCATCCCAGGGAGTAGAGCACGAACGGTTGGCCTCTGCTCCCACAGCCGAAGAGCCAGGGCAAAAAACTTGAGCTGTGCCTCTTCTGCAGAAAGTCAGCTTTGCAACGGTGCCATCCGCATTCCTGTCGCTCCTCGATTTCCCAACTCAAAGTCCATTACAATGGAACCTCTTTGGCACCCGTGCTGGGCTGCCCAGCATCCCAGGGAGTAGAGCACGAACGGTTGGCCTCTGCTCCCACAGCCGAAGAGCCAGGGCAAAAAACTTGAGCTGTGCCTCTTCTGCAGAAAGTCAGCTTTGCAATGGTGCTATCCGCATTGCTGTCGCTCCTCGATTTCCCAACTCAAAGTCCATTACAATGGAACCTCTTTGGCACCCGTGCTCGGCTGCCCAGCATCCCAGGGAGTAGAGCACGAACGGTTGGCCTCTGCTCCCACAGCCGAAGAGCCAGGGCAAAAAACTTGAGCTGTGCCTCTTCTGCAGAAAGGCAGCTTTGCAACGGTGCCATCCGCATTCCTGTCGCTCCTCGATTTCCCAACTCAAAGTCCATTACAATGGAACCTCTTTGGCACCCGTGCTCGGCTGCCCAGCATCCCAGGGAGTAGAGCACGAACGGTTGGCCTCTGCTCCCACAGCCGAAGAGCCAGGGCAAAAAACTTGAGCTGTGCCTCTTCTGCAGAAAGGCAGCTTTGCAACGGTGCCATCCGCATTGCTGTCGCTCCTCCATTTCCCAACTCAAAGTCCATTACAATGGAACCTCTTTGGCACCCGTGCTCGGCTGCCCAGCATGCCAGGGAGTGGAGCACGAACGGTTGGCCTCTGCTCCCACAGCCGAAGAGCCAGGGCAAAAAACTGGAGCTGTGTCTCTTCTGCAGAAAGTCAGCTTTGCAACGGTGCCATCCGCATTCTTGTCTCTCCTCGATTTCCCAACTCAAAGTCCATTACAATGGAACCTCTTTGGCACCCGTGCTCGGCTGCCCAGCATCCCAGGCAGTAGAGCACGAACGGTTGGCCTCTGCTCTCACAGCCGAAGAGCCAGGGCAAAAAACTTGAGCTGTGCCTCTTCTGCAGAAAGTCAGCTTTGCAACGGTGCCATCCGCATTCCTGTCGCTCCTCGATTTCCCAACTCAAAGTCCATTACAATGGAACCTCTTTGGCACCCGTGCTCGGCTGCCCAGCATGCCAGGGAGTGGAGCACGAACGGTTGGCCTCTGCTCCCACAGCCGAAGAGCCAGGGCAAAAAACTGGAGCTGTGCCTCTTCTGCAGAAAGTCAGCTTTGCAACGGTGCCATCCGCATTCCTGTCGCTCCTCGATTTCCCAACTCAAAGTCCATTACAATGGAACATCATTGGCACCCGTGCTCGGCTGCCCAGCATCCCAGGGAGTAGAGCACGAACGGTTGGCCTCTGCTCCAACAGCCGAAGAGCCAGGGCAAAAAACTTGAGCTGTGCCTCTTCTGCAGAAAGTCAGCTTTGCAACGGTGCCATCCGCATTGCTGTCGCTCCTCGATTTCCCAACTCAAAGTCCATTACAATGGAACCTCTTTGGCACCCGTGCTCGGCTGCCCAGCATCCCAGGGAGTGGAGCACGAACGGTTGGCCTCTGCTCCCACAGCCGAAGAGCCAGGGCAAAAAACTGGAGCTGTGTCTCTTCTGCAGAAAGTCAGCTTTGCAACGGTGCCATCCGCATTGCTGTCGCTCCTCCATTTCCCAGCTCAAAGTCCATTACAATGGAACCTCTTTGGCACCCGTGCTCGGCTGCCCAGCATGCCAGGGAGTAGAGCACGAACGGTTGGCCTCTGCTCCCACAGCCGAAGAGCCAGGGCAAAAAACTTGAGCTGTGCCTCTTCTGCAGAAAGTCAGCTTTGCAATGGTGCTATCCGCATTGCTGTCGCTCCTCGATTTCCCAACTCAAAGTCCATTACAATGGAACCTCTTTGGCACCCGTGCTCGGCTGCCCAGCATCCCAGGGAGTAGAGCACGAACGGTTGGCCTCTGCTCCCACAGCCGAAGAGCCAGGGCAAAAAACTTGAGCTGTGCCTCTTCTGCAGAAAGGCAGCTTTGCAACGGTGCCATCAGCATTGCTGTCGCTCCTCGATTTCCCAACTCAAAGTCCATTACAATGGAACCTCTTTGGCACCCGTGCTCGGCTGCCCAGCATCCCAGGGAGTAGAGCACGAACGGTTGGCCTCTGCTCCCACAGCCGAAGAGCCAGGGCAAAAAACTGGAGCTGTGCCTCTTCTGCAGAAAGTCAGCTTTGCAACGGTGCCATCCGCATTGCTGTCACTCCTCGATTTCCCAACTCAAAGTCCATTACAATGGAACCTCTTTGGCACCCGTGCTCGGCTGCCCAGCATGCCAGGGAGTGGAGCACGAACGGTTGGCCTCTGCTCCCACAGCCGAAGAGCCAGGGCAAAAAACTGGAGCTGTGCCTCTTCTGCAGAAAGTCTCCTTTACAACGGTGCCATCCGCATTGCTGTCGCTCCTCGATTTCCCAACTCAAAGTCCATTACAATGGAACCTCTTTGGCACCCGTGCTTGGCTGCCCAGCATCCCAGGGAGTGGAGCACGAACGGTTGGCCTCTGCTCCCACAGCCGAAGAGCCAGGGCAAAAAACTGGAGCTGTGTCTCTTCTGCAGAAAGTCAGCTTTGCAACGGTGCCATCCGCATTCTTGTCGCTCCTCGATTTCCCAGCTCAAAGTCCATTACAATTGAACCTCTTTGGCACCCGTGCTCGGCTGCCCAGCATCCCAGGGAGTAGAGCACGAACGGTTGGCCTCTGCTCCCACAGCCGAAGAGCCAGGGCAAAAAACTTGAGCTGTGCCTCTTCTGCAGAAAGTCAGCTTTGCAATGGTGCTATCCGCATTGCTGTCGCTCCTCGATTTCCCAACTCAAAGTCCATTACAATGGAACCTCTTTGGCACCCGTGCTCGGCTGCCCAGCATCCCAGGGAGTAGAGCACGAACGGTTGGCCTCTGCTCCCACAGCCGAAGAGCCAGGGCAAAAAACTGGAGCTGTGCCTCTTCTGCAGAAAGTCAGCTTTGCAACGGTGCCATCCGCATTCCTGTCGCTCCTCGATTTCCCAACTCAAAGTCCATTACAATGGAACATCATTGGCACCCGTGCTCGGCTGCCCAGCATCCCAGGGAGTAGAGCACGAACGGTTGGCCTCTGCTCCAACAGCCGAAGAGCCAGGGCAAAAAACTTGAGCTGTGCCTCTTCTGCAGAAAGTCAGCTTTGCAACGGTGCCATCCGCATTGCTGTCGCTCCTCGATTTCCCAACTCAAAGTCCATTACAATGGAACCTCTTTGGCACCCGTGCTCGGCTGCCCAGCATCCCAGGGAGTGGAGCACGAACGGTTGGCCTCTGCTCCCACAGCCGAAGAGCCAGGGCAAAAAACTGGAGCTGTGTCTCTTCTGCAGAAAGTCAGCTTTGCAACGGTGCCATCCGCATTGCTGTCGCTCCTCCATTTCCCAGCTCAAAGTCCATTACAATGGAACCTCTTTGGCACCCGTGCTCGGCTGCCCAGCATGCCAGGGAGTAGAGCACGAACGGTTGGCCTCTGCTCCCACAGCCGAAGAGCCAGGGCAAAAAACTTGAGCTGTGCCTCTTCTGCAGAAAGTCAGCTTTGCAATGGTGCTATCCGCATTGCTGTCGCTCCTCGATTTCCCAACTCAAAGTCCATTACAATGGAACCTCTTTGGCACCCGTGCTCGGCTGCCCAGCATCCCAGGGAGTAGAGCACGAACGGTTGGCCTCTGCTCCCACAGCCGAAGAGCCAGGGCAAAAAACTTGAGCTGTGCCTCTTCTGCAGAAAGGCAGCTTTGCAACGGTGCCATCAGCATTGCTGTCGCTCCTCGATTTCCCAACTCAAAGTCCATTACAATGGAACCTCTTTGGCACCCGTGCTCGGCTGCCCAGCATCCCAGGGAGTAGAGCACGAACGGTTGGCCTCTGCTCCCACAGCCGAAGAGCCAGGGCAAAAAACTGGAGCTGTGCCTCTTCTGCAGAAAGTCAGCTTTGCAACGGTGCCATCCGCATTGCTGTCACTCCTCGATTTCCCAACTCAAAGTCCATTACAATGGAACCTCTTTGGCACCCGTGCTCGGCTGCCCAGCATGCCAGGGAGTGGAGCACGAACGGTTGGCCTCTGCTCCCACAGCCGAAGAGCCAGGGCAAAAAACTGGAGCTGTGCCTCTTCTGCAGAAAGTCTCCTTTACAACGGTGCCATCCGCATTGCTGTCGCTCCTCGATTTCCCAACTCAAAGTCCATTACAATGGAACCTCTTTGGCACCCGTGCTTGGCTGCCCAGCATCCCAGGGAGTGGAGCACGAACGGTTGGCCTCTGCTCCCACAGCCGAAGAGCCAGGGCAAAAAACTGGAGCTGTGTCTCTTCTGCAGAAAGTCAGCTTTGCAACGGTGCCATCCGCATTCTTGTCGCTCCTCGATTTCCCAGCTCAAAGTCCATTACAATTGAACCTCTTTGGCACCCGTGCTCGGCTGCCCAGCATCCCAGGGAGTAGAGCACGAACGGTTGGCCTCTGCTCCCACAGCCGAAGAGCCAGGGCAAAAAACTTGAGCTGTGCCTCTTCTGCAGAAAGTCAGCTTTGCAATGGTGCTATCCGCATTGCTGTCGCTCCTCGATTTCCCAACTCAAAGTCCATTACAATGGAACCTCTTTGGCACCCGTGCTCGGCTGCCCAGCATCCCAGGGAGTAGAGCACGAACGGTTGGCCTCTGCTCCCACAGCCGAAGAGCCAGGGCAAAAAACTTGAGCTGTGCCTCTTCTGAAGAAAGGCAGCTTTGCAACGGTGCCATCCGCATTGCTGTCGCTCCTCGATTTCCCAACTCAAAGTCCATTACAATGGAACCTCTTTGGCACCCGTGCTCGGCTGCCCAGCATCCCAGGGAGTGGAGCACGAACGGTTGGCCTCTGCTCCCACAGCCGAAGAGCCAGGGCAAAAAACTGGAGCTGTGTCTCTTCTGTAGAAAGTCAGCTTTGCAACGGTGCCATCCGCATTCTTGTCTCTCCTCGATTTCCCAACTCAAAGTCCATTACAATGGAACCTCTTTGGCACCCGTGCTCGGCTGCCCAGCATCCCAGGGAGTAGAGCACGAACGGTTGGCCTCTGCTCTCACAGCCGAAGAGCCAGGGCAAAAAACTTGAGCTGTGCCTCTTCTGCAGAAAGTCAGCTTTGCAACGGTGCCATCCGCATTGCTGTCGCTCCTCGATTTCCCAACTCAAAGTCCATTACAATGGAACATCATTGGCACCCGTGCTCGGCTGCCCAGCATCCCAGGGAGTAGAGCACGAACGGTTGGCCTCTGCTCCCACAGCCGAAGAGCCAGGGCAAAAAACTTGAGCTGTGCCTCTTCTGCAGAAAGTCAGCTTTGCAACGGTGCCATCCGCATTGCTGTCGCTCCTCCATTTCCCAACTCAAAGTCCATTACAATGGAACCTCTTTGGCACCCGTGCTGGGCTGCCCAGCATCCCAGGGAGTAGAGCACGAACGGTTGGCCTCTGCTCCCACAGCCGAAGAGCCAGGGCAAAAAACTTGAGCTGTGCCTCTTCTGCAGAAAGGCAGCTTTGCAACGGTGCCATCCGCATTGCTGTCGCTCCTCGATTTCCCAACTCAAAGTCCATTACAATGGAACCTCTTTGGCACCCGTGCTCGGCTGCCCAGCATCCCAGGGAGTAGAGCACGAACGGTTGGCCTCTGCTCCCACAGCCGAAGAGCCAGGGCAAAAAACTTGAGCTGTGCCTCTTCTGCAGAAAGGCAGATTTGCAACGGTGCCATCCGCATTGCTGTCGCTCCTCGATTTCCCAACTCAAAGTCCATTACAATGGAACATCTTTGGCACCCGTGCTCGGCTGCCCAGCATCCCAGGGAGTGGAGCACGAACGGTTGGCCTCTGCTCCCACAGCCGAAGAGCCAGGGCAAAAAACTGGAGCTGTGCCTCTTCTGCAGAAAGTCAGCTTTGCAACGGTGCCATCCGCATTGCTGTCGCTCCTCCATTTCCCAGCTCAAAGTCCATTACAATGGAACCTCTTTGGCACCCGTGCTCGGCTGACCAGCATCCCAGGGAGTGGAGCACGAACGGTTGGCCTCTGCTCCCACAGCCGAAGAGCCAGGACAAAAAACTGGAGCTGTGTCTCTTCTGCAGAAAGTCAGCTTTGCAACGGTGCCATCCGCATTCTTGTCGCTCCTCGATTTCCCAGCTCAAAGTCCATTACAATGGAACCTCTTTGGCACCCGTGCTCGGCTGCCCAGCATCCCAGGGAGTAGAGCACGAACGGTTGGCCTCTGCTCCCACAGCCGAAGAGCCAGGGCAAAAAACTTGAGCTGTGCCTCTTCTGCAGAAAGTCAGCTTTGCAATGGTGCTATCCGCATTGCTGTCGCTCCTCGATTTCCCAACTCAAAGTCCATTACAATGGAACCTCTTTGGCACCCGTGCTCGGCTGCCCAGCATCCCAGGGAGTAGAGCACGAACGGTTGGCCTCTGCTCCCACAGCCGAAGAGCCAGGGCAAAAAACTTGAGCTGTGCCTCTTCTGCAGAAAGTCAGCTTTGCAACGGTGCCATCCGCATTGCTGTCGCTCCTCGATTTCCCAACTCAAAGTCCATTACAATGGAACCTCTTTGGCACCCGTGCTCGGCTGCCCAGCATGCCAGGGAGTGGAGCACGAACGGTTGGCCTCTGCTCCCACAGCCGAAGAGCCAGGGCAAAAAACTGGAGCTGTGTCTCTTCTGCAGAAAGTCAGCTTTGCAACGGTGCCATCCGCATTGCTGTCGCTCCTCCATTTCCCAACTCAAAGTCCATTACAATGGAACCTCTTTGGCACCCGTGCTCGGCTGCCCAGCATCCCAGGGAGTAGAGCACGAACGGTTGGCCTCTGCTCCCACAGCCGAAGAGCCAGGGCAAAAAACTTGAGCTGTGCCTCTTCTGCAGAAAGTCTCCTTTACAACGGTGCCATCCGCATTGCTGTCGCTCCTCGATTTCCCAACTCAAAGTCCATTACAATGGAACCTCTTTGGCACCCGTGCTCGGCTGCCCAGCATCCCAGGGAGTGGAGCACGAACGGTTGGCCTCTGCTCCCACAGCCGAAGAGCCAGGGCAAAAAACTGGAGCTGTGCCTCTTCTGCAGAAAGTCAGCTTTGCAACGGTGCCATCCGCATTCTTGTCGCTCCTCGATTTCCCAGCTCAAAGTCCATTACAATGGAACCTCTTTGGCACCCGTGCTCGGCTGCCCAGCATCCCAGGGAGTAGAGCACGAACGGTTGGCCTCTGCTCCCACAGCCGAAGAGCCAGGGCAAAAAACTTGAGCTGTGCCTCTTCTGCAGAAAGTCAGCTTTGCAATGGTGCCATCCACATTGCTGTCGCTCCTCGATTTCCCAACTCAAAGTCCATTACAATGGAACCTCTTTGGCACCCGTGCTCGGCTGCCCAGCATCCCAGGGAGTAGAGCACGAACGGTTGGCCTCTGCTCCCACAGCCGAAGAGCCAGGGCAAAAAACTTGAGCTGTGCCTCTTCTGCAGAAAGGCAGCTTTGCAACGGTGCCATCCGCATTGCTGTCACTCCTCGATTTCCCAACTCAAAGTCCATTCAAATGGAACCTCTTTGGCACCCGTGCTCGGCTGCCCAGCATGCCAGGGAGTGGAGCACGAACGGTTGGCCTCTGCTCCCACAGCCGAAGAGCCAGGGCAAAAAACTGGAGCTGTGTCTCTTCTGCAGAAAGTCAGCTTTGCAATGGTGCTATCCTCATTGCTGTCACTCCTCGATTTCCCAACTCAAAGTCCATTACAATGGAACCTCTTTGGCACCCGTGCTCGGCTGCCCAGCATCCCAGGGAGTAGAGCACGAACGGTTGGCCTCTACTCCCACAGACGAAGAGCCAGGGCAAAAAACTGGAGCTGTGCCTCTTCTGCAGAAAGTCAGCTTTGCAACGGTGCCATCCGCATTGCTGTCGCTCCTCAATTTCCCAACTCAAAGTCCATTACAATGGAACCTCTTTGGCACCCGTGCTCGGCTGCTCAGCATTCCAGGGAGTAGAGCACGAACGGTTGGCCTCTGCTTCCACAGACGAAGCGCCAGGGCAAAAAACTTGAGCTGTGCCTCTTCTGCAGAAAGTCAGCTTTGCAACGGTGCCATCCGCATTGCTGTCGCTCCTCGATTTCCCAACTCAAAGTCCATTACAATGGAACATCTTTGGCAACCGTGCTCGGCTGCCCAGCATCCCAGGGAGTAGAGCACGAACGGTTGGCCTTGGTTCTCACAGCCGAAGAGCCAGGGCAAAAACTTTGAACTGTGCCTCTTCTGCAGAAAGTCAGCTTTGCAACGGTGCCATCCGCATTGCTGTTGCTCCTCGATTTCCCAACTCAAAGTCCATTACAATGGAACCTCTTTGGCAACCGTGCTCGGCTGCCCAGCATCCCAGGGAGTAGAGCACGAACGGTTGGCCTCTGCTCCCACAGCCGAAGAGCCATGGCAAAAAACTGGAGCTGTGCCTCTTCTGCAGAAAGGCAGCTTTGCAAAGGTGCCATCCGCATTGCTGTCGCTCCTCGATTTCCCAACTCAAAGTCCATTACAATGGAGCCTCTTTGGCACCCGTGCTCGGCTGCCCAGCATCCCAGGGATTAGAGCACGAGCATTTGGCCTCTGCTCCCACAGCCGAAGAGCCAGGGCAAAAAACTTGAGCTGTGCCTCTTCTGCAGAAAGTCAGCTTTGCAACTGTGCCATCCGCATTGCTGTCACTCCTCGATTTCCCAACTCAAAGTCCATTACAATGGAACCTCTTTGGCACCTGTGCTCGGCTGCCCAGCATGCCAGGGAGTAGAGCACGAACGGTTGGCCTCTGCTCCCACAGCCGAAGAGCCAGGGCAAAAAACTTGAGCTGTGCCTCTTCTGCAGAAAGGCAGCTTTGCAACGGTGCGATCCGCATTGCTGTCGCTCCTCGATTTCCCAACTCAAAGTCCATTACAATGGAACATCTTTGGCACCCGTGCTCGGCTGCCCAGCATCCCAGGGAGTAGAGCACGAACGGTTGGCCTCTGCTCCCACAGCCGAAGAGCCAGGGCAAAAAACTTGAGCTGTGCCTCTTCTGCAGAAAGTCAGCTTTACAACGGTGCCATCCGCATTGCTGTCGCTCCTCGATTTCCCAACTCAAAGTCCATTCCAATGGAACCTCTTTGGCACCCGTGCTCGGCTGCCCAGCATCCCAGGGAGTGGAGCACGAACGGTTGGCCTCTGCTCCCACAGCCGAAGAGCCAGGGCAAAAAACTGGAGCTGTGTCTCTTCTGCAGAAAGTCAGCTTTGCAACGGTGCCATCCGCATTCCTGTCGCTCCTCGATTTCCCAACTCAAAGTCCATTACAATGGAACCTCTTTGGCACCCGTGCTCGGCTGCCCAGCATCCCAGGGAGTAGAGCACGAACGGTTGGCCTCTGCTCCCACAGCCGAAGAGCCAGGGCAAAAAACTGGAGCTGTGCCTCTTCTGCAGAAAGTCAGCTTTGCAACGGTGCCATCCGCATTGCTGTTGATCCTCGATTTCCCAACTCAAAGTCCATTACAATGGAACCTCTTTGGCACCCGTGCTCGGCTGCTCAGCATTCCAGGGAGTAGAGCACGAACGGTTGGCCTCTGCTTCCAAAGACGAAGCGCCAGGGCAAAAAACTTGAGCTGTGCCTCTTCTGCAGAAAGTCAGCTTTGCAACGGTGCCATCCGCATTGCTGTCGCTCCTCCATTTCCCAACTAAAAGTCCATTAAAATGGAACCTCTTTGGCACCCGTGCTGGGCTGCCCAGCATCCCAGGGAGTGGAGCACGAACGGTTGGCCTCTGCTCCCACAGCCGAAGAGCCAGGGCAAAAAACTGGAGCTGTGCCTCTTCTGCAGAAAGTCAGCTTTGCAACGGTGCCATCCGCATTCCTGTCGCTCCTCGATTTCCCAACTCAAAGTCCATTACAATGGAACCTCTTTGGCACCCGTGCTCGGCTGCCCAGCATCCCAGGGAGTAGAGCACGAACGGTTGGCCTCTGCTCCCACAGCCGAAGAGCCAGGGCAAAAAACTTGAGCTGTGCCTCTTCTGCAGAAAGTCAGCTTTGCAACGGTGCCATCCGCATTGCTGTCACTCCTCGATTTCCCAACTCAAAGTCCATTACAATGGAACCTCTTTGGCACCCGTGCTCGGCTGCCCAGCATCCCAGGGAGTGGAGCACGAACGGTTGGCCTCTGCTCCCACAGCCGAAGAGCCAGGGCAAAAAACTGGAGCTGTGTCTCTTCTGCAGAAAGTCAGCTTTGCAACGGTGCCATCCGCATTGCTGTCGCTCCTCGATTTCCCAGCTCAAAGTCCATTACAATGGAACCTCTTTGGCACCCGTGCTCGGCTGCCCAGCATCCCAGGGATTAGAGCACGAACGGTTGGCCTCTGCTCTCACAGCCGAAGAGCCAGAGCAAAAAACTTGAGCTGTGCCTCTTCTGCAGAAAGTCAGCTTTGCAACGGTGCCATCCGCATTGCTGTCGCTCCTCGATTTCCCAACTCAAAGTCCATTTCAATGGAACCTCTTTGGCACCCGTGCTCGGCTGCCCAGCATCCCAGGGAGTAGAGCACGAACGGTTGGCCTCTGCTCCCACAGCCGAAGAGCCAGGGCAAAAAACTTGAGCTGTGCCTCTTCTGCAGAAAGTCAGCTTTGCAACGGTGCCATCCGCATTGCTGTCGCTCCTCCATTTCCCAACTCAAAGTCCATTACAATGGAACCTCTTTGGCACCCGTGCTCGGCTGCCCAGCATCCCAGGGAGTAGAGCACGAACGGTTGGCCTCTGCTCCCACAGCCGAAGAGCCAGGGCAAAAAACTTGAGCTGTGCCTCTTCTGCAGAAAGTCAGCTTTACAACGGTGCCATCCGCATTGCTGTCGCTCCTCGATTTCCCAACTCAAAGTCCATTCCAATGGAACCTCTTTGGCACCCGTGCTCGGCTGCCCAGCATCCCAGGGAGTGGAGCACGAACGGTTGGCCTCTGCTCCCACAGCCTAAGAGCCAGGGC
This sequence comes from Psittacula echo, assembly GCF_963264785.1. Lineage (NCBI taxonomy): Eukaryota > Metazoa > Chordata > Aves > Psittaciformes > Psittacidae > Psittacula > Psittacula echo. Next base: position 1,255,955 of record NC_137755.1, read on the forward strand.
AAAAAACTTGAACTGTGCCTCTTCTGCAGAAAGTCAGCTTTGCAACGGTGCCATCCGCATTCCTGTCGCTCCTCGATTTCCCAACTCAAAGTCCATTACAATGGAACCTCTTTGGCACCCGTGCTCGGCTGCCCAGCATCCCAGGGAGTAGAGCACGAACGGTTGGCCTCTGCTCCCACAGCCGAAGAGCCAGGGCAAAAAACTTGAGCTGTGCCTCTTCTGCAGAAAGTCAGCTTTGCAACGGTGCCATCCTCATTGCTGTCGCTCCTCGATTTCCCAACTCAAAGTCCATTTCAATGGAACCTCTTTGGCACCCGTGCTCGGCTGCCCAGCATCCCAGGGAGTAGAGCACGAACGGTTGGCCTCTCCTCCCACAGCCGAAGAGCCAGGGCAAAAAACTTGAGCTGTGCCTCTTCTGCAGAAAGTCAGCTTTGCAATGGTGCTATCCGCATTACTGTCACTCCTCGATTTCCCAACTCAAAGTCCATTACAATGGAACCTCTTTGGCACCCGTGCTCGGCTGCCCAGCATCCCAGGGAGTAGAGCACGAACGGTTGGCCTCTGCTCCCACAGCCGAAGAGCCAGGGCAAAAAACTGCAGCTGTGCCTCTTCTGCAGAAAGTCAGCTTTGCAACGGTGCCATCCGCATTGCTGTCGCTCCTCCATTTCCCAACTCAAAGTCCATTACAATGGAACCTCTTTGGCACCCGTGCTCGGCTGCCCAGCATGCCAGGGAGTGGAGCACGAACGGTTGGCCTCTGCTCCCACAGCCGAAGAGCCAGGGCAAAAAACTTGAGCTGTGCCTCTTCTGCAGAAAGGCAGCTTTGCAATGGTGCTATCCGCATTGCTGTCGCTCCTCGATTTCCCAACTCAAAGTCCATTACAATGGAACCTCTTTGGCACCCGTGCTCGGCTGCCCAGCATCCCAGGGAGTAGAGCACGAACGGTTGGCCTCTGCTCCCACAGCCGAAGAGCCAGGGCAAAAAACTGGAGCTGTGCCTCTTCTGCAGAAAGTCAGCTTTGCAACGGTGCCATCCGCATTGCTGTCGCTCCTCGATTTCCCAACTCAAAGTCCATTACAATGGAACCTCTTTGGCACCCGTGCTCGGCTGCCCAGCATCCCAGGGAGTAGAGCACGAACGGTTGGCCTCTGCTCCCACAGCCGAAGAGCCAGGGCAAAAAACTTGAGCTGTGCCTCTTCTGCAGAAAGGCAGCTTTGCAACGGTGCCATCCGCATTGCTGTCGCTCCTCGATTTCCCAACTCAAAGTCCATTACAATGGAACCTCTTTGGCACCCGTGCTCGGCTGCCCAGCATCCCAGGGAGTAGAGCACGAACGGTTGGCCTCTGCTCTCACAGCCGAAGAGCCAGGGCAAAAAACTTGAGCTGTGCCTCTTCTGCAGAAAGTCAGCTTTGCAACGGTGCCATCCGCATTCCTGTCGCTCCTCGATTTCCCAACTCAAAGTCCATTTCAATGGAACCTCTTTGGCACCCGTGCTCGGCTGCCCAGCATCCCAGGGAGTAGAGCACGAACGGTTGGCCTCTGCTCCCACAGCCGAAGAGCCAGGGCAAAAAACTTGAGCTGTGCCTCTTCTGCAGAAAGTCAGCTTTACAACGGTGCCATCCGCATTGCTGTCGCTCCTCGATTTCCCAACTCAAAGTCCATTACAATGGAACCTCTTTGGCACCCGTGCTCGGCTGCCCAGCATCCCAGGGAGTGGAGCACGAACGGTTGGCCTCTGCTCCCACAGCCGAAGAGCCAGGGCAAAAAACTGGAGCTGTGTCTCTTCTGCAGAAAGTCAGCTTTGCAACGGTGCCATCCGCATTCTTGTCGCTCCTCGATTTCCCAACTCAAAGTCCATTACAATGGAACCTCTTTGGCACCCATGCTCGGCTGCCCAGCATCCCAGGGAGTAGAGCACGAACGGTTGGCCTCTGCTCTCACAGCCGAAGAGCCAGAGCAAAAAACTTGAGCTGTGCCTCTTCTGCAGAAAGTCAGCTTTGCAACGGTGCCATCCGCATTGCTGTCGCTCCTCGATTTCCCAACTCAAAGTCCATTTCAATGGAACCTCTTTGGCACCCGTGCTCGGCTGCCCAGCATCCCAGGGAGTAGAGCACGAACGGTTGGCCTCTGCTCCCACAGCCGAAGAGCCAGGGCAAAAAACTGGAGCTGTGCCTCTTCTGCAGAAAGTCAGCTTTGCAACGGTGCGATCCGCATTGCTGTCGCTCCTCGATTTCCCAACTCAAAGTCCATTAAAATGGAACCTCTTTGGCACCCGTGCTCGGCTGCCCAGCATCCCAGGGAGTAGAGCACGAACGGTTGGCCTCTTCTCCCACAGCCAAAGAGCCAGGGCAAAAAACTGGAGCTGTGCCTCTTCTGCAGAAAGTCAGCTTTACAACGGTGCCATCCGCATTGCTGTCGCTCCTCGATTTCCCAACTCAAAGTCCATTCCAATGGAACCTCTTTGGCACCCATGCCCGGCTGCCCAGCATCGCAGGGAGTGGAGCACGAAAGGTTGGCCTCTGCTCCCACAGCCGAAGAGCCAGGGCAAAAAACTTGAGCTGTGCCTCTTCTGCAGAAAGTCAGCTTTGCAACGGTGCCATCCGCATTCCTGTCGCTCCTCGATTTCCCAACTCAAAGTCCATTACAATGGAACCTCTTTGGCACCCGTGCTCGGCTGCCCAGCATCCCAGGGAGTAGAGCACGAACATTTGGCCTCTGCTCCCACAGCCGAAGAGCCAGGGCAAAAAACTTGAGCTGTGCCTCTTCTGCAGAAAGGCAGCTTTACAACGGTGCCATCCTCATTGCTGTCGCTCCTCGATTTCCCAACTCAAAGTCCATTTCAATGGAACCTCTTTGGCACCCGTGCTCGGCTGCCCAGCATCCCAGGGAGTAGAGCACGAACGGTTGGCCTCTGCTCCCACAGCCGAAGAGCCACGGCAAAAAACTTGAGCTGTGCCTCTTCTGCAGAAAGTCAGCTTTGCAATGGTGCTATCCGCATTGCTGTCACTCCTCGATTTCCCAACTCAAAGTCCATTACAATGGAACCTCTTTGGCACCCGTGCTCGGCTGCCCAGCATCCCAGGGAGTAGAGCACGAACGGTTGGCCTCTGCTCCCACAGACGAAGAGCCAGGGCAAAAAACTGGAGCTGTGCCTCTTCTGCAGAAAGTCAGCTTTGCAACGGTGCCATCCGCATTGCTGTCGCTCCTCCATTTCCCAACTCAAAGTCCATTCCAATGGAACCTCTTTGGCACCCGTGCTCGGCTGCTCAGCATTCCAGGGAGTAGAGCACGAACGGTTGGCCTCTGCTTCCACAGACGAAGCGCCAGGGCAAAAAACTTGAGCTGTGCCTCTTCTGCAGAAAGTCAGCTTTGCAACGGTGCCATCCGCATTGCTGTCGCTCCTCGATTTCCCAACTCAAAGTCCATTACAATGGAACCTCTTTGGCACCCGTGCTCGGCTGCCCAGCATCCCAGGGAGTAGAGCACGAACGGTTGGCCTCTGCTCCCACAGCCGAAGAGCCTGGGCAAAAAACTTGAGCTGTGCCTCTTCTGCAGAAAGGCAGCTTTGCAACGGTGCCATCCGCATTGCTGTCGCTCCTCGATTTCCCAACTCAAAGTCCATTACAATGGAACCTCTCTGGCACCCGTGCTCGGCTGCCCAGCATGCCAGGGAGTAGAGCACGAACGGTTGGCCTCTGCTCCCACAGCCGAAGAGCCAGGGCAAAAAACTTGAGCTGTGCCTCTTCTGCAGAAAGTCAGCTTTGCAACGGTGCCATCCGCATTGCTGTCGCTCCTCGATTTCCCAACTCAAAGTCCATTACAATGGAACATCTTTGGCAACCGTGCTCGGCTGCCCAGCATCCCAGGGAGTAGAGCACGAACGGTTGGCCTTGGTTCTCACAGCCGAAGAGCCAGGGCAAAAAACTTGAACTGTGCCTCTTCTGCAGAAAGTCAGCTTTGCAACAGTGCCATCCGCATTGCTGTTGCTCCTCGATTTCCCAACTCAAAGTCCATTACAATGGAACCTCTTTGGCAACCGTGCTCGGCTGCCCAGCATCCCAGGGAGTAGAGCACGAACGGTTGGCCTCTGCTCCCACAGCCGAAGAGCCAGGGCAAAAAACTGGAGCTGTGCCTCTTCTGCAGAAAGGCAGCTTTGCAACGGTGCCATCTGCATTGCTGTCGCTCCTCGATTTCCCAACTCAAAGTCCATTTCAATGGAACCTCTTTGGCACCCGTGCTCGGCTGCCCAGCATCCCAGGGAGTAGAGCACGAACGGTTGGCCTCTGCTCCCACAGTTGAAGCGCCAGGGCAAAAAACTTGAGCTGTGCCTCTTCTGCAGAAAGTCAGCTTTGCAACGGTGCCATCCGCATTGCTGTCGCTCCTCGATTTCCCAACTCAAAGTCCATTACAATGGAGCCTCTTTGGCACCCGTGCTCGGCTGCCCAGCATCCCAGGGATTAGAGCACGAACATTTGGCCTCTGCTCCCACAGACGAAGAGCCAGGGCATAAAACTGGAGCTGTGCCTCTTCTGCAGAAAGTCAGCTTTGCAACGGTGCCATCCGCATTGCTGTCGCTCCTCGATTTCCAACTCAAAGTCCATTTCAATGGAACCTCTTTGGCACCCGTGCTGGGCTGCCCAGCATCCCAGGGATTAGAGCATGAACGGTTGGCCTCTGCTCCCACAGCCGAAGAGCCAGGGCAAAAAACTTGAGCTGTGCCTCTTCTGCAGAAAGTCAGCTTTGCAACGGTGCCATCCGCATTGCTGTCGCTCCTCCATTTCCCAACTCAAAGTCCATTACAATGGAACCTCTTTGGCACCCGTGCTCGGCTGCCCAGCATCCCAGGGAGTGGAGCACGAACGGTTGGCCTCTGCTCCCACAGCCGAAGAGCCAGGGCAAAAAACTTGAGCTGTGCCTCTTCTGCAGAAAGTCAGCTTTGCAACTGTGCCATCCGCATTGCTGTCACTCCTCGATTTCCCAACTCAAAGTCCATTACAATGGAACCTCTTTGGCACCCGTGCTCGGCTGCCCAGCGTACCAGGGAGTAGAGCACGAACGGTTGGCCTCTGCTCCCACAGCCGAAGAGCCAGGGCAAAAAACTGGAGCTGTGCCTCTTCTGCAGAAAGTCAGCTTTGCAACGGTGCCATCCGCATTGCTGTCGCTCCTCGATTTCCCAACTCAAAGTCCATTACAATGGAACCTCTTTGGCACCCGTGCTCGGCTGCCCAGCATCCCAGGGAGTAGAGCACGAACGGTTGGCCTCTGCTCCCACAGCCGAAGAGCCAGGGCAAAAAACTTGAGCTGTGCCTCTTCTGCAGAAAGTCAGCTTTACAACGGTGCCATCCGCATTGCTGTCGCTCCTCGATTTCCCAACTCAAAGTCCATTCCAATGGAACCTCTTTGGCACCCGTGCTCGGCTGCCCAGCATCGCAGGGAGTGAATCACGAACGGTTGGCCTCTGCTCCCACAGCCGAAGAGCCAGGGCAAAAAACTGGAGCTGTGCCTCTTCTGCAGAAAGTCAGCTTTGCAACGGTGCCATCCGCATTGCTGTCGCTCCTCCATTTCCCAACTCAAAGTCCATTACAATGGAACCTCTTTGGCACCCGTGCTCGGCTGCCCAGCATCCCAGGGAGTAGAGCACGAACGGTTGGCCTCTGCTATCACAGCCGAAGAGGCAGAGCAAAAAACTTGAGCTGTGCCTCTTCTGCAGAAAGTCAGCTTTGCAACGGTGCCATCCGCATTGCTGTCGCTCCTCGATTTCCCAACTCAAAGTCCATTACAATGGAACCTCTTTGGCACCCGTGCTCGGCTGCCCAGCATCCCAGGGAGTAGAGCACGAACGGTTGGCCTCTGCTCCCACAGCCGAAGAGCCTGGGCAAAAAACTTGAGCTGTGCCTCTTCTGCAGAAAGGCAGCTTTGCAACGGTGCCATCCTCATTGCTGTCGCTCCTCGATTTCCCAACTCAAAGTCCATTTCTATGGAACCTCTTTGGCACCCGTGCTCGGCTGCCCAGCATCCCAGGGAGTAGAGCACGAACGGTTGGCCTCTGCTCCCACACCCGAAGAGCCAGGGCAAAAAACTTGAGCTGTGCCTCTTCTGCAGAAAGTCAGCTTTGCAATGGTGCTATCCGCATTGCTGTCACTCCTCCATTTCCCAACTCAAAGTCCATTACAATGGAACCTCTTTGGCACCCGTGCTCGGCTGCCCAGCATCCCAGGGAGTAGAGCACGAACGGTTGGCCTCTGCTCCCACAGCCGAAGAGCCAGGGCAAAAAACTTGAGCTGTGCCTCTTCTGCAGAAAGTCAGCTTTGCAACGGTGCCATCCGCATTGCTGTCGCTCCTCCATTTCCCAACTCAAAGTCCATTCCAATGGAACCTCTTTGGCACCCGTGCTCGGCTGCTCAGCATTCCAGGGAGTAGAGCACGAACGGTTGGCCTCTGCTTCCACAGACGAAGCGCCAGGGCAAAAAACTGGAGCTGTGCCTCTTCTGCAGAAAGTCAGCTTTGCAACGGTGCCATCCGCATTGCTGTCGCTCCTCGATTTCCCAACTCAAAGTCCATTACAATGGAACCTCTTTGGCACCCGTGCTCGGCTGCCCAGCATCCAAGGGAGTGGATCACGAACGGTTGGCCTCTGCTCCCACAGCCGAAGAGCCTGGGCAAAAAACTTGAGCTGTGCCTCTTCTGCAGAAAGTCAGCTTTGCAACGGTGCCATCCTCATTGCTGTCGCTCCTCGATTTCCCAACTCAAAGTCCATTACAATGGAACCTCTTTGGCACCCGTGCTCGGCTGCCCAGCATCCCAGGGAGTAGAGCACGAACGGTTGGCCTCTGCTCCCACACCTGAAGAGCCAGGGCAAAAAACTTGAGCTGTGCCTCTTCTGCAGAAAGTCAGCTTTGCAATGGTGCTATCCGCATTGCTGTCACTCCTCCATTTCCCAACTCAAAGTCCATTACAATGGAACCTCTTTGGCACCCGTGCTCGGCTGCCCAGCATCCCAGGGAGTAGAGCACGAACGGTTGGCCTCTGCTCCCACAGCCGAAGAGCCAGGGCAAAAAACTGGAGCTGTGCCTCTTCTGCAGAAAGTCAGCTTTGCAACGGTGCCATCCGCATTGCTGTCGCTCCTCCATTTCCCAACTCAAAGTCCATTACAATGGAACCTCTTTGGCACCCGTGCTCGGCTGCCCAGCATCCCAGGGAGTAGAGCACGAACGGTTGGCCTCTGCTTCCACAGACGAAGCGCCAGGGCAAAAAACTTGAGCTGTGCCTCTTCTGCAGAAAGGCAGCTTTGCAACGGTGCCATCGGCATTGCTGTCGCTCCTCGATTTCCCAACTCAAAGTCCATTACAATGGAACCTCTTTGGCACCCGTGCTCGGCTGCCCAGCATCCCAGGGAGTAGAGCACGAACGGTTGGCCTCTGCTCCCACAGCCGAAGAGCCAGGGCAAAAAACTTGAGCTGTGCCTCTTCTGCAGAAAGTCAGCTTTGCAACGGTGCCATCCGCATTGCTGTCGCTCCTCGATTTCCCAACTCAAAGTCCATTACAATGGAACCTCTCTGGCACCCGTGCTCGGCTGCCCAGCATCCCAGGGAGTAGAGCACGAACGGTTGGCCTCTGCTCCCACAGCCAAAGAGCCAGGGCAAAAAACTTGAGCTGTGCCTCTTCTGCAGAAAGTCAGCTTTGCAACGGTGCCATCCGCATTGCTGTCGCTCCTCGATTTCCCAACTCAAAGTCCATTACAATGGAACCTCTTTGGCACCCGTGCTCGGCTGCCCAGCATCCCAGGGAGTGGATCACGAACGGTTGGCCTCTGCTCCCACAGCCGAAGAGCCAGGGCAAAAAACTGGAGCTGTGCCTCTTCTGCAGAAAGTCAGCTTTGCAACAGTGCCATCCGCATTGCTGTCGCTCCTCGATTTCCCAACTCAAAGTCCATTCCAATGGAACCTCTTTGGCACCCGTGCTCGGCTGCCCAGCATCCCAGGGAGTAGAGCACGAACGGTTGGCCTCTGCTCCCACAGCCGAAGAGCCAGGGCAAAAAACTGGAGCTGTGCCTCTTCTGCAGAAAGTCAGCTTTGCAACGGTGCCATCCGCATTGCTGTCGCTCCTCGATTTCCCAACTCAAAGTCCATTACAATGGAGCCTCTTTGGCACCCGTGCTCGGCTGCCCAGCATCCCAGGGATTAGAGCACGAACATTTGGCCTCTGCTCCCACAGCCGAAGAGCCAGGGCAAAAAACTTGAGCTGTGCCTCTTCTGCAGAAAGTCAGCTTTGCAACGGTGCCATCCGCATTGCTGTCGCTCCTCGATTTCCAACTCAAAGTCCATTTCAATGGAACCTCTTTGGCACCCGTGCTCGGCTGCCCAGCATTCCAGGGATTAGAGCATGAACGGTTGGCCTCTGCTCCCACAGCCGAAGAGCCAGGGCAAAAAACTTGAGCTGTGCCTCTTCTGCAGAAAGTCAGCTTTGCAACGGTGCCATCCGCATTGCTGTCGCTCCTCCATTTCCCAACTCAAAGTCCATTACAATGGAACCTCTTTGGCACCCGTGCTCGGCTGCCCAGCATGCCAGGGAGTGGAGCACGAACGGTTGGCCTCTGCTCCCACAGCCGAAGAGCCAGGGCAAAAAACTGGAGCTGTGTCTCTTCTGCAGAAAGTCAGCTTTGCAACGGTGCCATCCGCATTGCTGTCGCTCCTCGATTTCCCAACTCAAAGTCCATTACAATGGAACCTCTTTGGCACCCGTGCCTGGCTGCCCAGCATCCCAGGGAGTAGAGCACCAACGGTTGGCCTCTGCTATCACATCCGAAGAGTCAAAGCAAAAAACTTGAGCTGTGCCTCTTCTGCAGAAAGTCAGCTTTGCAACGGTGCCATCCGCATTGCTGTCGCTCCTCCATTTCCCAACTCAAAGTCCATTACAATGGAACCTCTTTGGCACCCGTGCTCGGCTGCCCAGCATCCCAGGGAGTAGAGCACGAACGGTTGGCCTCTGCTCCCACAGCCGAAGAGCCAGGGCAAAAAACTTGAGCTGTGACTCTTCTGCAGAAAGGCAGCTTTGCAACGGTGCCATCCTCATTGCTGTCGCTCCTCGATTTCCCAACTCAAAGTCCATTTCAATGGAACCTCTTTGGCACCCGTGCCCGCCTGCCCAGCATCCCAGGGAGTAGAGCACGAACGGTTGGCCTCTGCTCCCACAGCCGAAGAGCCAGGTCAAAAAACTGGAGCTGTGCCTCTTCTGCAGAAAGTCAGCTTTGCAACGGTGCCATCCGCATTGCTGTCACTCCTCGATTTCCCAACTCAAAGTCCATTTCAAAGGAACCTCTATGGCACCCGTGCTCGGCTGCCCAGCATCCCAGGGAGTAGAGCACGAACGGTTGGCCTCTGCTCCCACAGCCGAAGAGCAAGGGCAAAAAACTGGAGCTGTGCCTCTTCTGCAGAAAGTCAGCTTTGCAACGGTGCCATCCGCATTGCTGTCGCTCCTCGATTTCCCAACTCAAAGTCCATTACAATGGAACCTCTTTGGCACCCGTGCTCGGCTGCCCAGCATGCCAGGGAGTGGAGCACGAACGGTTGGCCTCTGCTCCCACAGCCGAAGAGCCAGGGCAAAAAACTGGAGCTGTGTCTCTTCTGCAGAAAGTCAGCATTGCAACGGTGCCATCCGCATTGCTGTCACTCCTCCATTTCCCAACTCAAAGTCCATTACAATGGAACCTCTTTGGCACCCGTGCTCGGCTGCCCAGCATGCCAGGGAGTGGAGCACGAACGGTTGGCCTCTGCTCCCACAGCCGAAGAGCCAGGCCAAAAAACTGGAGCTGTGCCTCTTCTGCAGAAAGTCAGCTTTGCAACGGTGCCATCCGCATTCCTGTCGCTCCTCGATTTCCCAACTCAAAGTCCATTACAATGGAACCTCTTTGGCACCCGTGCTCGGCTGCCCAGCATCCCAGGGAGTAGAGCACGAACGGTTGGCCTCTGCTCCCACAGCCGAAGAGCCAGGGCAAAAAACTTGAGCTGTGTCTCTTCTGCAGAAAGTCAGCTTTGCAACGGTGCCATCCGCATTCTTGTCGCTCCTCGATTTCCCAACTCAAAGTCCATTACAATGGAACCTCTTTGGCACCCGTGCTCGGCTGCCCAGCATCCCAGGGAGTAGAGCACGAACGGTTGGCCTCTGCTCTCACAGCCGAAGAGCCAGAGCAAAAAACTTGAGCTGTGCCTCTTCTGCAGAAAGTCAGCTTTGCAACGGTGCCATCCGCATTGCTGTCGCTCCTCGATTTCCCAACTCAAAGTCCATTTCAATGGAACCTCTTTGGCACCCGTGCTCGGCTGCCCAGCATCCCAGGGAGTAGAGCACGAACGGATAGCCTCTGCTCTCACAGCCGAAGAGCCAGAGCAAAAAACTTGAGCTGTGCCTCTTCTGCAGAAAGTCAGCTTTGCAACGGTGCCATCCGCATTGCTGTCGCTCCTCCATTTCCCAACTCAAAGTCCATTACAATGGAACCTCTTTGGCACCCGTGCTGGGCTGCCCAGCATCCCAGGGAGTAGAGCACGAACGGTTGGCCTCTGCTCCCACAGCCGAAGAGCCAGGGCAAAAAACTGGAGCTGTGCCTCTTCTGCAGAAAGTCAGCTTTGCAACGGTGCCATCCGCATTGCTGTCGCTCCTCCATTTCCCAACTCAAAGTCCATTACAATGGAACCTCTTTGGCATCCGTGCTGGGCTGCCCAGCATCCCAGGGAGTAGAGCACGAACGGTTGGCCTCTGCTCCCACAGCCGAAGAGCCAGGGCAAAAAACTGGAGCTGTGCCTCTTCTGCAGAAAGTCAGCTTTGCAACGGTGCCATCCGCATTGCTGTCGCTCCTCCATTTCCCAACTCAAAGTCCATTACAATGGAACCTCTTTGGCACCCGTGCTCGGCTGCCCAGCATCCCAGGGAGTAGAGCACGAACATTCGGCCTCTGCTCCCACAGCCGAAGAGCCAGGGCAAAAAACTTGAGCTGTGCCTCTTCTGCAGAAAGTCAGCTTTGCAACGGTGCCATCCGCATTGCTGTCTCTCCTCGATTTCCCAACTCAAAGTCCATTACAATGGAACCTCTTTGGCACCCGTGCCCGGCTGCCCAGCATCCCAGGGAGTAGAGCACGAACGGTTGGCCTCTGCTCCCACAGCCGAAGAGCCAGGGCAAAAAACTTGAGCTGTGCCTCTTCTGCAGAAAGTCAGCTTTGTAACGGTGCCATCCGCATTGCTGTCGCTCCTCGATTTCCCAACTCAAAGTCCATTACAATGGAACCTCTTTGGCACCCGTGCTGGGCTGCCCAGCATCCCAGGGAGTAGAGCACGAACGGTTGGCCTCTGCTCCCACAGCCGAAGAGCCAGGGCAAAAAACTTGAGCTGTGCCTCTTCTGCAGAAAGTCAGCTTTGCAACGGTGCCATCCGCATGGCTGTCGCTCCTCGATTTCCCAACTCAAAGTCCATTACAATGGAACCTCTTTGGCACCCGTGCTCGGATGCCCAGCATCCCAGGGAGTAGAGCACGAACGGTTGGCCTCTGCTCCCACAGCCGAAGAGCCAGGGCAAAAAACTTGAGCTGTGCCTCTTCTGCAGAAAGTCAGCTTTGCAATGGTGCCATCCGCATGGCTGTTGCTCCTCGATTTCCCAACTCAAAGTCCATTTCAATGGAACCTCTTTGGCACCCGTGCTGGGCTGCCCAGCATCCCAGGGAGTAGAGCACGAACGGTTGGCCTCTGCTCCCACAGCCGAAGAGCCAGGGCAAAAAACTTGACCTGTGCCTCTTCTGCAGAAAGTCAGCTTTGCAACGGTGCCATCCGCATTGCTGTCGCTCCTCGATTTCCCAACTCAAAGTCCATTACAATGGAACCTCTTTGGCACCCGTGCCCGGCTGCCCAGCATCCCAGGGAGTAGAGCACGAACGGTTGGCCTCTGCTCCCACAGCCGAAGAGCCAGGGCAAAAAACTTGAGCTGGGCCTCTTCTGCAGAAAGTCAGCTTTGCAACGGTGCCATCCGCATTGCTGTCGCTCCTCCATTTCCCAACTCAAAGTCCATTACAATGGAACATCTTTGGCACCCGTGCTCGGCTGCCCAGCATCCCAGGGAGTAGAGCACGAACGGTTGGCCTCTGCTCCCACAGCCGAAGAGCCAGGGCAAAAAACTTGAGCTGTGCCTCTTCTGCAGAAAGTCAGCTTTGCAACGGTGCCATCGGCATTGCTGTCGCTCCTCCATTTCCCAACTCAAAGTCCATTACAATGGAACCTCTTTGGCACCCGTGCTCGGCTGCCCAGCATCCCAGGGAGTAGAGCACGAACGGTTGGCCTCTGTTCCCACAGCCGAAGAGCCAGGGCAAAAAACTTGAGCTGTGCCTCTTCTGCAGAAAGGCAGCTTTGCAACGGTGCCATCCGCATTGCTGTCGCTCCTCCATTTCCCAACTCAAAGTCCATTACAATGGAACCTCTTTGGCACCCGTGCTCGGCTGCCCAGCATCCCAGGGAGTGGAGCACGAATGGTTGGCCTCTGCTCCCACAGCCAAAGAGCCAGGGCAAAAAACTGGAGCTGTGCCTCTTCTGCAGAAAGTCAGCTTTGCAACGGTGCCATCCGCATTGCTGTCGCTCCTCGATTTCCCAACTCAAAGTCCGTTACAATGGAACCTCTTTGGCACCCCTTCTCGGCTGCCCAGCATCCCAGGGAGTGGAGCACGAACGGTTGGCCTCTGCTCCCACAGCCGAAGAGCCAGGGCAAAAAACTGGAGCTGTGCCTCTTCTGCAGAAAGTCAGCTTTGCAACGGTGCCATCCGCATTGCTGTCGCTCCTCGATTTCCCAACTCAAAGTCCATTACAATGGAACCTCTTTGGCACCCCTTCTCGGCTGCCCAGCATCCCAGGGAGTGGAGCACGAACGGTTGGCCTCTGCTCCCACAGCCGAAGAGCCAGGGCAAAAAACTTGAGCTGTGCCTCTTCTGCAGAAAGTCAGCTTTGCAACGGTGCCATCCGCATTGCTGTCGCTCCTCGATTTCCCAACTCAAAGTCCATTACAATGGAACCTCTTTGGCACCCCTTCTCGGCTGCCCAGCATCCCAGGGAGTGGAGCACGAACGGTTGGCCTCTGCTCCCACAGCCGAAGAGCCAGGGCAAAAAACTTGAGCTGTGCCTCTTCTGCAGAAAGTCAGCTTTGCAACGGTGCCATCCGCATTGCTGTCGCTCCTCCATTTCCCAACTCAAAGTCCATTACAATGGAACCTCTTTGGCACCCGTGCTCGGCTGCCCAGCATGCCAGGGAGTAGAGCACGAACGGTTGGCCTCTGCTCCCACAGCCGAAGAGCCAGGGCAAAAAACTGGAGCTGTGCCTCTTCTGCAGAAAGTCCGCTTTGCAACGGTGCCATCCGCATTGCTGTCGCTCCTCCATTTCCCAACTCAAAGTCCATTACAATGGAACCTCTTTGGCACCCGTGCTCGGCTGCCCAGCATCCCAGGGAGTAGAGCACGAACGGTTGGCCTCTGCTCCCACAGCCGAAGAGCCAGGGCAAAAAACTGGAGCTGTGCCTCTTCTGCAGAAAGTCAGCTTTGCAACGGTGCCATCCGCATTGCTGTCGCTCCTCGATTTCCCAACTCAAAGTCCATTACAATGGAACCTCTTTGGCACCCGTGCTCGGCTGCCCAGCATCCCAGGGAGTAGAGCACGAACGGTTGGCCTCTGCTCTCACAGCCGAAGAGCCAGGGCAAAAAACTTGAGCTGTGCCTCTTCTGCAGAAAGTCAGCTTTGCAACGGTGCCATCCGCATTGCTGTCGCTCCTCGATTTCCCAACTCAAAGTCCATTACAATGGAACGTCTTTGGCACCCCTTCTCGGCTGCCCAGCATCCCAGGGAGTGGATCACGAACGGTTGGCCTCTGCTCCCACAGCCGAAGAGCCAGGGCAAAAAACTGGAGCTGTGCCTCTTCTGCAGAAAGTCAGCTTTGCAACGGTGCCATCCGCATTGCTGTCGCTCCTCGATTTCCCAACTCAAAGTCCATTACAATGGAACCTCTTTGGCACCCCTTCTCGGCTGCCCAGCATCCCAGGGAGTGGAGCACGAACGGTTGGCCTCTGCTCCCACAGCCGAAGAGCCAGGGCAAAAAACTTGAGCTGTGCCTCTTCTGCAGAAAGTCAGCTTTGCAACGGTGCCATCCGCATTGCTGTCGCTCCTCGATTTCCCAACTCAAAGTCCATTACAATGGAACCTCTTTGGCACCCCTTCTCGGCTGCCCAGCATCCCAGGGAGTGGAGCACGAACGGTTGGCCTCTGCTCCCACAGCCGAAGAGCCAGGGCAAAAAACTTGAGCTGGGCCTCTTCTGCAGAAAGTCAGCTTTGCAACGGTGCCATCCGCATTGCTGTCGCTCCTCCATTTCCCAACTCAAAGTCCATTACAATGGAACCTCTTTGGCACCCGTGCTCGGCTGCCCAGCATGCCACGGAGTGGAGCACGAACGGTTGGCCTCTGCTCCCACAGCCGAAGAGCCAGGGCAAAAAACTGCAGCTGTGCCTCTTCTGCAGAAAGTCAGCTTTGCAACGGTGCCATCCGCATTGCTGTCGCTCCTCCATTTCCCAACTCAAAGTCCATTACAATGGAACCTCTTTGGCACCCGTACTCGGCTGCCCAGCATCCCAGGGAGTAGAGCACGAACGGTTGGCCTCTACTCCCACAGCCGAAGAGCCAGGGCAAAAAACTTGAGCTGTGCCTCTTCTGCAGAAAGTCAGCTTTGCAACGGTGCCATCCGCATTGCTGTCGCTCCTCCATTTCCCAACTCAAAGTCCATTACAATGGAACCTCTTTGGCACCCGTGCTGGGCTGCCCAGCATCCCAGGGAGTAGAGCACGAACGGTTGGCCTCTGCTCCCACAGCCGAAGAGCCAGGGCAAAAAACTGGAGCTGTGCCTCTTCTGCAGAAAGTCAGCTTTGCAACGGTGCCATCCGCATTGCTGTCGCTCCTCGATTTCCCAACTCAAAGTCCATTACAATGGAACCTCTTTGGCACCCGTGCTCGGCTGCCCAGCATCCCAGGGAGTAGAGCACGAACGGTTGGCCTCTGCTCTCACAGCCGAAGAGCCAGGGCAAAAAACTTGAGCTGTGTCTCTTCTGCAGAAAGTCAGCTTTGCAACGGTGCCATCCGCATTGCTGTCGCTCCTCCATTTCCCAACTCAAAGTCCATTACAATGGAACCTCTTTGGCACCCGTGCTCGGCTGCCCAGCATGCCAGGGAGTGGAGCACGAACGGTTGGCCTCTGCTCCCACAGCCGAAGAGCCAGGGCAAAAAACTTGAGCTGTGCCTCTTCTGCAGAAAGTCAGCTTTGCAACGGTGCCATCGGCATTGCTGTCGCTCCTCGATTTCCCAACTCAAAGTCCATTACAATGGAACCTCTTTGGCACCCGTGCTCGGCTGCCCAGCATCCCAGGGAGTAGAGCACGAACGGTTGGCCTCTGCTCCCACAGCCGAAGAGCCAGGGCAAAAAACTGGAGCTGTGCCTCTTCTGCAGAAAGTCAGCTTTGCAACGGTGCCATCCGCATTGCTGTCGCTCCTCCATTTCCCAACTCAAAGTCCATTACAATGGAACCTCTTTGGCACCCGTGCTCGGCTGCCCAGCATCCCAGGGAGTAGAGCACGAACGGTTGGCCTCTGCTCTCACAGCCGAAGAGCCAGGGCAAAAAACTGGAGCTGTGCCTCTTCTGCAGAAAGTCAGCTTTGCAACGGTGCCATCCGCATTGCTGTCGCTCCTCGATTTCCCAACTCAAAGTCCATTACAATGGAACCTCTTTGGCACCCGTGCTCGGCTGCCCAGCATCCCAGGGAGTAGAGCACGAACGGTTGGCCTCTGCTCCCACAGCCGAAGAGCCAGGGCAAAAAACTGGAGCTGTGCCTCTTCTGCAGAAAGTCAGCTTTGCAACGGTGCCATCCGCATTGCTGTTGCTCCTCGATTTCCCAACTCAAAGTCCATTACAATGGAACCTCTTTGGCACCCGTGCTCGGCTGCCCAGCATCCCAGGGAGTAGAGCACGAACGGTTGGCCTCTACTCCCACAGCCGAAGAGCCAGGGCAAAAAACTTGAGCTGTGCCTCTTCTGCAGAAAGTCAGCTTTGCAACGGTGCCATCCGCATTGCTGTCGCTCCTCCATTTCCCAACTCAAAGTCCATTACAATGGAACCTCTTTGGCACCCGTGCTGGGCTGCCCAGCATCCCAGGGAGTAGAGCACGAACGGTTGGCCTCTGCTCCCACAGCCGAAGAGCCAGGGCAAAAAACTGGAGCTGTGCCTCTTCTGCAGAAAGTCAGCTTTGCAACGGTGCCATCCGCATTGCTGTCGCTCCTCGATTTCCCAACTCAAAGTCCATTACAATGGAACCTCTTTGGCACCCGTGCTCGGCTGCCCAGCATCCCAGGGAGTAGAGCACGAACGGTTGGCCTCTGCTCTCACAGCCGAAGAGCCAGGGCAAAAAACTTGAGCTGTGCCTCTTCTGCAGAAAGTCAGCTTTGCAACGGTGCCATCCGCATTGCTGTCGCTCCTCCATTTCCCAACTCAAAGTCCATTACAATGGAACCTCTTTGGCACCCGTGCTCGGCTGCCCAGCATCCCAGGGAGTAGAGCACGAACGGTTGGCCTCTGCTCCCACAGCCGAAGAGCCAGGGCAAAAAACTGCAGCTGTGCCTCTTCTGCAGAAAGTCAGCTTTGCAACGGTGCCATCCGCATTGCTGTCGCTCCTCCATTTCCCAACTCAAAGTCCATTACAATGGAACCTCTTTGGCACCCGTGCTCGGCTGCCCAGCATCCCAGGGAGTAGAGCACGAACGGTTGGCCTCTGCTCTCACAGCCGAAGAGCCAGGGCAAAAAACTGGAGCTGTGCCTCTTCTGCAGAAAGTCAGCTTTGCAACGGTGCCATCCGCATTGCTGTCGCTCCTCGATTTCCCAACTCAAAGTCCATTACAATGGAACCTCTTTGGCACCCGTGCTCGGCTGCCCAGCATCCCAGGGAGTAGAGCACGAACGGTTGGCCTCTGCTCCCACAGCCGAAGAGCCAGGGCAAAAAACTGGAGCTGTGCCTCTTCTGCAGAAAGTCAGCTTTGCAACGGTGCCATCCGCATTGCTGTTGCTCCTCGATTTCCCAACTCAAAGTCCATTACAATGGAACCTCTTCGGCACCCGTGCCCGGCTGCCCAGCATCCCGGGGAGTGGAGCACGAACGGTTGGCCTCTGCTCCCACAGCCGAAGAGCCAGGGCAAAAAACTGGAGCTGTGCCTCTTCTGCAGAAAGTCAGCTTTGCAACACTGCCATCCGCATTGCTGTCGCTCCTCCATTTCCCAACTCAAAGTCCATTACAATGGAACCTCTTTGGCACCCGTGCTCGGCTGCCCAGCATCCCAGGGAGTAGAGCACGAACGGTTGGCCTCTGCTCCCACAGCCGAAGAGCCAGGGCAAAAAACTGGAGCTGTGCCTCTTCTGCAGAAAGTCAGCTTTGCAACGGTGCCATCCGCATTGCTGTCGCTCCTCCATTTCCCAACTCAAAGTCCATTACAATGGAACCTCTTTGGCACCCGTGCTCGGCTGCCCAGCATCCCAGGGAGTGGAGCACGAATGGTTGGCCTCTGCTCCCACAGCCGAAGAGCCAGGGCAAAAAACTGGAGCTGTGCCTCTTCTGCAGAAAGTCAGCTTTGCAACGGTGCCATCCGCATTGCTGTCGCTCCTCCATTTCCCAACTCAAAGTCCATTACAATGGAACCTCTTTGGCACCCCTTCTCGGCTGCCCAGCATCCCAGGGAGTGGAGCACGAACGGTTGGCCTCTGCTCCCACAGCCGAAGAGCCAGGGCAAAAAACTGGAGCTGTGCCTCTTCTGCAGAAAGTCAGCTTTGCAACGGTGCCATCCGCATTGCTGTTGCTCCTCCATTTCCCAACTCAAAGTCCATTACAATGGAACCTCTTTGGCACCCGTGCTCGGCTGCCCAGCATCCGAGGGAGTAGAGCACAAACGGTTGGCCTCTGCTCCCACAGCCGAAGAGCCAGGGCAAAAAACTGGAGCTGTGCCTCTTCTGCAGAAAGTCAGCTTTGCAACGGTGCCATCCGCATTGCTGTCGCTCCTCCATTTCCCAACTCAAAGTCCATTACAATGGAACCTCTTTGGCACCCGTGCTCGGCTGCCCAGCATGCCAGGGAGTAGAGCACGAACGGTTGGCCTCTGCTCCCACAGCCGAAGAGCCAGGGCAAAAAACTTGAGCTGTGCCTCTTCTGCAGAAAGGCAGCTTTGCAACGGTGCCACCGCATTGCTGTCGCTCCTCGATTTCCCAACTCAAAGTCCATTACAATGGAACCTCTTTGGCACCCGTGCTCGGCTGCCCAGCATCCCAGGGAGTAGAGCACGAACGGTTGGCCTCTGCTCCCACAGCCGAAGAGCCAGGGCAAAAAACTGGAGCTGTGCCTCTTCTGCAGAAAGGCAGCTTTGCAACGGTGCCATCCGCATTGCTGTCGCTCCTCCATTTCCCAACTCAAAGTCCATTACAATGGAACCTCTTTGGAACTCGTGCCCGGCTGCCCATCATCCCAGGGATTAGAGCACGAACGGTTGGCCTCTGCTCCCACAGCCGAAGAGCCAGGGCAAAAAACTGCAGCTGTGCCTCTTCTGCAGAAAGTCAGCTTTGCAACGGTGCCATCCGCATTGCTGTCGCTCCTCCATTTCCCAACTCAAAGTCCATTACAATGGAACCTCTTTGGCACCCGTGCTGGGCTGCCCAGCATCCCAGGGAGTAGAGCACAAACGGTTGGCCTCTGCTCCCACAGCCGAAGAGCCAGGGCAAAAAACTTGAGCTGTGCCTCTTCTGCAGAAAGTCAGCTTTGCAACGGTGCCATCCGCATTGCTGTCGCTTCTCCATTTCCCAACTCAAAGTCCATTACAATGGAACCTCTTTGGCACCCGTGCTCGGCTGCCCAGCATCCCAGGGAGTAGAGCACGAACGGTTGGCCTCTGCTCCCACAGCCAAAGAGCCAGGGCAAAAAACTTGAGCTGTGCCTCTTCTGCAGAAAGTCAGCTTTGCAACGGTGCCATCGGCATTGCTGTCGCTCCTCCATTTCCCAACTCAAAGTCCATTACAATGGAACCTCTTTGGCACCCGTGCTCGGCTGCCCAGCATGCCAGGGAGTGTAGCACGAACGGTTGGCCTCTGCTCCCACAGCTGAAGAGCCAGTGCCAAAAACTTGAGCTGTGCCTCTTCTGCAGAAAGGCAGCTTTGCAACGGTGCCATCGGCATTGCTGTCGCTCCTCCATTTCCCAACTCAAAGTCCATTACAATGGAACCTCTTTGGCACCCGTGCTGGGCTGCCCAGCATCCCAGGGAGTAGAGCACGAACGGTTGGCCTCTGCTCCCACAGCCGAAGAGCCAGGGCAAAAAACTGGAGCTGTGCCTCTTCTGCAGAAAGTCAGCTTTGCAACGGTGCCATCCGCATTGCTGTCTCTCCTCGATTTCCCAACTCAAAGTCCATTTCAATGGAACCTCTTTGGCACCCGTGCTCGGCTGCCCAGCATCCCAGGGAGTAGAGCACGAACGGTTGGCCTCTGCTCCCACAGCCGAAGAGCCAGGGCAAAAAATTGGAGCTGTGCCTCTTCTGCAGAAAGTCAGCTTTGCAACGCTGCCATCCGCATTGCTGTCGCTCCTCCATTTCCCAACTCAAAGTCCATTACAATGGAACCTCTTTGGCACCCGTGCTCGGCTGCCCAGCATCCGAGGGAGTAGAGCACGAACGGTTGGCCTCTGCTCCCACAGCCGAAGAGCCAGGGCAAAAAACTTGAGCTGGGCCTCTTCTGCAGAAAGTCAGCTTTGCAACGGTGCCATCGGCATTGCTGTCGCTCCTCGATTTCCCAACTCAAAGTCCATTACAATGGAACCTCTTTGGCACCCGTGCTCGGCTGCCCAGCATCCCAGGGAGTAGAGCACGAACGGTTGGCCTCTGCTCCCACAGCCGAAGAGCCAGGGCAAAAAACTTGAGCTGTGCCTCTTCTGCAGAAAGTCAGCTTTGCAACGGTGCCATCCGCATTGCTGTCGCTCCTCGATTTCCAAACTCAAAGTCCATTACATTGGAACCTCTTTGGCACCCGTGCTCGGCTGCCCAGCATCCCAGGGAGTAGAGCACGAACGGTTGGCCTCTGCTCCCACAGCCGAAGAGCCAGGGCAAAAAACTGGAGCTGTGCCTCTTCTGCAGAAAGTCAGCTTTGCAACGGTGCCATCCGCATTGCTGTCGCTCCTCCATTTCCCAACTCAAAGTCCATTACAATGGAACCTCTTTGGCACCCGTGCCCGGCTGCCCAGCATCCCAGGGAGTGGAGCACGAACGGTTGGCCTATGATCCCACAGCCGAAGAGCCAGGGCAAAAAACTGGAGCTGTGCCTCTTCTGCAGAAAGTCAGCTTTGCAACGGTGCCATCGGCATTGCTGTCGCTCCTCGATTTCCCAACTCAAAGTCCATTACAATGGAACCTCTTTGGCACCCGTGCTCGGCTGCCCAGCATCCCAGGGAGTAGAGCACGAACGGTTGGCCTCTGCTCCCACAGCCGAAGAGCCAGGGCAAAAAACTTGAGCTGTGCCTCTTCTGCAGAATGTCACCTTTGCAACGGTGCCATCGGCATTGCTGTCGCTCCTCGATTTCCCAACTCAAAGTCCATTACAATGGAACCTCTTTGGCACCCGTGCTCGGCTGCCCAGCATCCCAGGGAGTAGAGCACGAACGGTTGGCCTCTGCTCCCACAGCCGAAGAGCCAGGGCAAAAAACTGGAGCTGTGCCTCTTCTGCAGAAAGGCAGCTTTGCAACGGTGCCATCCGCATTGCTGTCGCTCCTCCATTTCCCAACTCAAAGTCCATTACAATGGAACCTCTTTGGAACTCGTGCCCGGCTGCCCATCATCCCAGGGATTAGAGCACGAACGGTTGGCCTCTTCTCCCACAGCCGAAGAGCCAGGGCAAAAAACTGGAGCTGTGCCTCTTCTGCAGAAAGTCAGCTTTGCAACGGTGCCATCCGCATTGCTGTCGCTCCTCCATTTCCCAACTCAAAGTCCATTACAATGGAACCTCTTTGGCACCTGTGCTGGGCTTCCCAGTATCCCAGGGAGTGGAGCACGAACGGTTGGCCTCTGCTCCCACAGCCGAAGAGCCAGGGCAAAAAACTGGAGCTGTGCCTCTTCTGCAGAAAGTCAGCTTTGCAACGGTGCCATCCACATTGCTGTCGCTCCTCCATTTCCCAACTCAAAGTCCATTACAATGGAACCTCTTTGGCACCCGTGCTCGGCTGCCCAGCATCCCAGGGAGTAGAGCACGAACGGTTGGCCTCTGCTCCCACAGCCGAAGAGCCAGGGCAAAAAACTGGAGCTGTGCCTCTTCTGCAGAAAGTCAGCTTTGCAACAGTGCCATCCGCATTGCTGTCGCTCCTCGATTTCCCAACTCAAAGTCCATTACAATGGAACCTCTTTGGCACCCGTGCTCGGCTGCCCAGCATCCCAGGGAGTAGAGCACGAACGGTTGGCCTCTGCTCCCACAGTCGAAGAGCCAAGGCAAAAAACTGGAGCTGTGCCTCTTCTGCAGAAAGGCAGCTTTGCAACGGTGCCATCGGCATTGCTGTCACTAATCCATTTCCCAACTCAAAGTCCATTACAATGGAACCTCTTTGTAACTCGTGCTGGGCTGCCCAGCATCCCAGGAAGAAGAGCACGAACGGTTGGCCTCTGCTCCCACAGCCGAAGAGCCAGGGCAAAAAACTGGAGCTGTGCCTCTTCTGCAGAAAGTCAGCTTTGCAACGGTGCCATCCGCATTGCTGTCGCTCCTCCATTTCCCAACTCAAAGTCCATTACAATGGAACCTCTTTGGCACCCGTGCTCGGCTGCCCAGCATCCCAGGGAGTAGAGCACGAACGGTTGGCCTCTGCTCCCACAGCCGAAGAGCCAGGGCAAAAACCTTGAGCTGTGCCTCTTCTGCAGAATGTCACCTTTGCAACGGTGCCATCGGCATTGCTGTCGCTCCTCGATTTCCCAACTCAAAGTCCATTACAATGGAACCTCTTTGGCACCCATGCTCGGCTGCCCAGCATCCCAGGGAGTAGAGCACGAACGGTTGGCCTCTGCTCCCACAGCCGAAGAGCCAGGGCAAAAAACTTGAGCTGTGCCTCTTCTGCAGAAAGTCAGCTTTGCAACGGTGCCATCCGTATTGCTGTCGCTCCTCGATTTCCCAACTCAAAGTCCATTACAATGGAACCTCTTTGGCACCCGTGCCCGGCTGCCCAGCATCCCAGGGAGTGGAGCACCAACGGTTGGCCTCTGCTCTCACAGCCGAAGAGCCAGGGCAAAAAACTGGAGCTGTGCCTCTTCTGCAGAAAGTCAGCTTTGCAACGGTGCCATCGGCATTGCTGTCGCTCCTCGATTTCCCAACTCAAAGTCCATTACAATGGAACCTCTTTGGCACCCGTGCTCGGCTGCCCAGCATCCCAGGGAGTAGAGCACGAACGGTTGGCCTCTGCTCCCACAGCCGAAGAGCCAGGGCAAAAAACTGGAGCTGTGCCTCTTCTGCAGAAAGGCAGCTTTGCAACGGTGCCATCCGCATTGCTGTCGCTCCTCGATTTCCCAACTCAAAGTCCATTACAATGGAACCTCTTTGGAACTCGTGCCCGGCTGCCCATCATCCCAGGGATTAGAGCACGAACGGTTGGCCTCTGCTCCCACAGCCGAAGAGCCAGGGCAAAAAACTGGAGCTGTGCCTCTTCTGCAGAAAGGCAGCTTTGCAACGGTGCCATCCGCATTGCTGTCGCTCCTCCATTTCCCAACTCAAAGTCCATTACAATGGAACCTCTTTGGCACCCGTGCTCGGCTGCCCAGCATCCCAGGGAGTAGAGCACGAACGGTTGGCCTCTGCTCCCACAGCCGAAGAGCCAGGGCAAAAAACTGGAGCTGTGCCTCTTCTGCAGAAAGTCAGCTTTGCAACGGTGCCATCCGCATTGCTGTCGCTCCTCCATTTCCCAACTCAAAGTCCATTACAATGGAACCTCTTTGGCACCCGTGCCCGGCTGCCCAGCATCCCGGGGAGTAGAGCACGAACGGTTGGCCTCTGATCCCACAGCCGAAGAGCCAGGGCAAAAAACTGGAGCTGTGCCTCTTCTGCAGAAAGTCAGCTTTGCAACGGTGCCATCGGCATTGCTGTCGCTCCTCCATTTCCCAACTCAAAGTCCATTACAATGGAACCTCTTTGGCACCCGTGCTCGGCTGCCCAGCATCCCAGGGAGTAGAGCACGAACGGTTGGCCTCTGCTCCCACAGCCGAAGAGCCAGGGCAAAAAACTGGAGCTGTGCCTCTTCTGCAGAAAGTCAGCTTTGCAACGGTGCCATCCGCATTGCTGTCGCTCCTCGATTTCCCAACTCAAAGTCCATTACAATGGAACCTCTTTGGCACCCGTGCTCGGCTGCCCAGCATCCGAGGGAGTAGAGCACGAACGGTTGGCCTCTGCTCCCACAGCCGAAGAGCCAGGGCAAAAAACTTGAGCTGTGCCTCTTCTGCAGAAAGTCAGCTTTGCAACGGTGCCATCGGCATTGCTGTCGCTCCTCGATTTCCCAACTCAAAGTCCATTACAATGGAACCTCTTTGGCACCCGTGCTCGGCTGCCCAGCATCCCAGGGAGTAGAGCACGAACGGTTGGCCTCTGCTCCCACAGCCGAAGAGCCAGGGCAAAAAACTTGAGCTGTGCCTCTTCTGCAGAAAGTCAGCTTTGCAACGGTGCCATCCGCATTGCTGTCGCTCCTCGATTTCCCAACTCAAAGTCCATTACAATGGAACCTCTTTGGCACCCGTGCTCGGCTGCCCAGCATCCCAGGGAGTAGAGCACGAACGGTTGGCCTCTGCTCCCACAGCCGAAGAGCCAGGGCAAAAAACTGGAGCTGTGCCTCTTCTGCAGAAAGTCAGCTTTGCAACGGTGCCATCCGCATTGCTGTCGCTCCTCCATTTCCCAACTCAAAGTCCATTACAATGGAACCTCTTTGGCACCCGTGCCCGGCTGCCCAGCATCCCAGGGAGTGGAGCACGAACAGTTGGCCTCTGCTCCCACAGCCGAAGAGCCAGGGCAAAAAACTGGAGCTGTGCCTCTTCTGCAGAAAGTCAGCTTTGCAACGGTGCCATCCGCATTGCTGTCGCTCCTCGATTTCCCAACTCAAAGTCCATTACAATGGAACCTCTTTGGCACCCGTGCTCGGCTGCCCAGCATCCCAGGGAGTAGAGCACGAACGGTTGGCCTCTGCTCCCACAGCCGAAGAGCCAGGGCAAAAAACTTGAGCTGTGCCTCTTCTGCAGAAAGTCAGCTTTGCAACGGTGCCGTCCGTATTGCTGTCGCTCCTCGATTTCCCAACTCAAAGTCCATTACAATGGAACCTCTTTGGCACCCGTGCCCGGCTGCCCAGCATCCCAGGGAGTGGAGCACCAACGGTTGGCCTCTGCTCTCACAGCCGAAGAGCCAGGGCAAAAAACTGGAGCTGTGCCTCTTCTGCAGAAAGTCAGCTTTGCAACGGTGCCATCGGCATTGCTGTCGCTCCTCGATTTCCCAACTCAAAGTCCATTACAATGGAACCTCTTTGGCACCCGTGCTGGGCTGCCCAGCATCCCAGGGAGTAGAGCACGAACGGTTGGCCTCTGCTCCCACAGCCGAAGAGCCAGGGCAAAAAACTGGAGCTGTGCCTCTTCTGCAGAAAGGCAGCTTTGCAACGGTGCCATCCGCATTGCTGTCGCTCCTCGATTTCCCAACTCAAAGTCCATTACAATGGAACCTCTTTGGAACTCGTGCCCGGCTGCCCAGCATCCCAGGGATTAGAGCACGAACGGTTGGCCTCTGCTCCCACAGCCGAAGAGCCAGGGCAAAAAACTGGAGCTGTGCCTCTTCTGCAGAAAGTCAGCTTCGCAACGGTGCCATCGGCATTGCTGTCGCTCCTCCATTTCCCAACTCAAAGTCCATTACAATGGAACCTCTTTGGCACCCGTGGTGGGCTTCCCAGTATCCCAGGGAGTGGAGCACGAACGGTTGGCCTCTGCTCCCACAGCCGAAGAGCCAGTTCAAAAAACTGGAGCTGTGCCTCTTCTGCAGAAAGTCAGCTTTGCAACGGTGCCATCCACATTGCTGTCGCTCCTCCATTTCCCAACTCAAAGTCCATTACAATGGAACCTCTTTGGCACCCGTGCTCGCCTGCCCAGCATCCCAGGGAGTAGAGCACGAACGGTTGGC
Source organism: Psittacula echo (assembly GCF_963264785.1). NCBI lineage: Eukaryota > Metazoa > Chordata > Aves > Psittaciformes > Psittacidae > Psittacula > Psittacula echo. The sequence continues at coordinate 1,281,207 of NC_137755.1, forward strand.
CTCTGCTCCCACAGTCGAAGAGCCAAGGCAAAAAACTGGAGCTGTGCCTCTTCTGCAGAAAGGCAGCTTTGCAACGGTGCCATCCGCATTGCTGTCGCTCCTCCATTTCCCAACTCAAAGTCCATTACAATGGAACCACTTTGGAACTCGTGCTGGGCTGCCCAGCATCCCAGGAAGAAGAGCACGAACGGTTGGCCTCTGCTCCCACAGCCGAAGAGCCAGGGCAAAAAACTGGAGCTGTGCCTCTTCTGCAGAAAGTCAGCTTTGCAACGGTGCCATCGGCATTGCTGTCGCTCCTCGATTTCCCAACTCAAAGTCCATTACAATGGAACCTCTTTGGCACCCGTGCTCGGCTGCCCAGCATCCCAGGGAGTAGAGCACGAACGGTTGGCCTCTGCTCCCACAGCCGAAGAGGCAGGGCAAAAACCTTGAGCTGTGCCTCTTCTGCAGAATGTCACCTTTGCAACGGTGCCATCGGCATTGCTGTCGCTCCTCGATTTCCCAACTCAAAGTCCATTACAATGGAACCTCTTTGGCACCCGTGCTCGGCTGCCCAGCATCCCAGGGAGTAGAGCACGAACGGTTGGCCTCTGCTCCCACAGCCGAAGAGCCAGGGCAAAAAACTTGAGCTGTGCCTCTTCTGCAGAAAGTCAGCTTTGCAACGGTGCCGTCCGTATTGCTGTCGCTCCTCGATTTCCCAACTCAAAGTCCATTACAATGGAACCTCTTTGGCACCCGTGCCCGGCTGTCCAGCATCCCAGGGAGTGGAGCACCAACGGTTGGCCTCTGCTCTCACAGCCGAAGAGCCAGGGCAAAAAACTGGAGCTGTGCCTCTTCTGCAGAAAGTCAGCTTTGCAACGGTGCCATCGGCATTGCTGTCGCTCCTCGATTTCCCAACTCAAAGTCCATTACAATGGAACCTCTTTGGCACCCGTGCTCGGCTGCCCAGCATCCCAGGGAGTAGAGCACGAACGGTTGGCCTCTGCTCCCACAGCCGAAGAGCCAGGGCAAAAAACTGGAGCTGTGCCTCTTCTGCAGAAAGGCAGCTTTGCAACGGTGCCATCCGCATTGCTGTCGCTCCTCGATTTCCCAACTCAAAGTCCATTACAATGGAACCTCTTTGGAACTCGTGCCCGGCTGCCCATCATCCCAGGGATTAGAGCACGAACGGTTGGCCTCTGCTCCCACAGCCGAAGAGCCAGGGCAAAAAACTGGAGCTGTGCCTCTTCTGCAGAAAGTCAGCTTTGCAACGGTGCCATCCGCATTGCTGTCGCTCCTCCATTTCCCAACTCAAAGTCCATTACAATGGAACCACTTTGGAACTCGTGCTGGGCTGCCCAGCATCCCAGGAAGAAGAGCACGAACGGTTGGCCTCTGCTCCCACAGCCGAAGAGCCAGGGCAAAAAACTGGAGCTGTGCCTCTTCTGCAGAAAGTCAGCTTTGCAACGGTGCCATCCGCATTGCTGTCGCTCCTCCATTTCCCAACTCAAAGTCCATTACAATGGAACCTCTTTGGCACCCGTGCTCGGCTGCCCAGCATCCCAGGGAGTAGAGCACGAACGGTTGGCCTCTGCTCCCACAGCCGAAGAGGCAGGGCAAAAACCTTGAGCTGTGCCTCTTCTGCAGAATGTCACCTTTGCAACGGTGCCATCGGCATTGCTGTCGCTCCTCGATTTCCCAACTCAAAGTCCATTACAATGGAACCTCTTTGGCACCCGTGCTCGGCTGCCCAGCATCCCAGGGAGTAGAGCACGAACGGTTGGCCTCTGCTCCCACAGCCGAAGAGCCAGGGCAAAAAACTGGAGCTGTGCCTCTTCTGCAGAAAGGCAGCTTTGCAACGGTGCCATCCGCATTGCTGTCGCTCCTCCATTTCCCAACTCAAAGTCCATTACAATGGAACCTCTTTGGAACTCGTGCCCGGCTGCCCATCATCCCAGGGATTAGAGCACGAACGGTTGGCCTCTGCTCCCACAGCCGAAGAGCCAGGGCAAAAAACTGGAGCTGTGCCTCTTCTGCAGAAAGTCAGCTTTGCAACGGTGCCATCCGCATTGCTGTCGCTCCTCCATTTCCCAACTCAAAGTCCATTACAATGGAACCTCTTTGGCACCCGTGGTGGGCTTCCCAGTATCCCAGGGAGTGGAGCACGAACGGTTGGCCTCTGCTCCCACAGCCGAAGAGCCAGGGCAAAAAACTGCAGCTGTGCCTCTTCTGCAGAAAGTCAGCTTTGCAACGGTGCCATCCACATTGCTGTCGCTCCTCCATTTCCCAACTCAAAGTCCATTACAATGGAACCTCTTTGGCACCCGTGCTCGGCTGCCCAGCATCCCAGGGAGTAGAGCACGAACGGTTGGCCTCTGCTCCCACAGCCGAAGAGCCAGGCCAAAAAACTGGAGCTGTGCCTCTTCTGCAGAAAGTCAGCTTTGCAACGGTGCCATCCGCATTGCTGTCGCTCCTCCATTTCCCAACTCAAAGTCCATTACAATGGAACCTCTTTGGCACCCGTGCTCGGCTGCTCTGCATCCCAGGGAGTAGAGCACGAACGGTTGGCCTCTGCTCCCACAGCCGAAGAGCCAGGGCAAAAAACTGGAGCTGTGCCTCTTCTGCAGAAAGTCAGCTTTGCAACAGTGCCATCCGCATTGCTGTCGCTCCTCGATTTCCCAACTCAAAGTCCATTACAATGGAACCTCTTTGGCACCCGTGCCCGGCTGCCCAGCATCCCAGGGAGTAGAGCACGAACGGTTGGCCTCTGCTCCCACAGCCGAAGAGCCAGGGCAAAAAACTGGAGCTGTGCCTCTTCTGCAGAAAGTCAGCTTTGCAACGGTGCCATCCGCATTGCTGTCGCTCCTCCATTTCCCAACTCAAAGTCCATTAAAATGGAACCTCTTTGGAACTCGTGCTGGGCTGCCCAGCATCCCAGGAAGAAGAGCACGAACGGTTGGCCTCTGCTCCCACAGCCGAAGAGCCAGGGCAAAAAACTGGAGCTGTGCCTCTTCTGCAGAAAGTCAGCTTTGCAACGGTGCCATCCGCATTGCTGTCGCTCCTCCATTTCCCAACTCAAAGTCCATTACAATGGAACCTCTTTGGCACCCGTGCTCGGCTGCCCAGCATCCCAGGGAGTAGAGCACGAACGGTTGGCCTCTGCTCCCACAGCCGAAGAGCCAGGGCAAAAAACTGGAGCTGTGCCTCTTCTGCAGAAAGTCAGCTTTGCAACGGTGCCATCCGCATTGCTGTCGCTCCTCCATTTCCCAACTCAAAGTCCATTACAATGGAACCTCTTTGGCACCCGTGCTCGGCTGCCCAGCATCCCAGGGAGTAGAGCACGAACGGTTGGCCTCTGCTCCCACAGCCGAAGAGCCAGGGCAAAAAACTTGAGCTGTGCCTCTTCTGCAGAAAGTCAGCTTTGCAACGGTGCCATCGGCATTGCTGTCGCTCCTCGATTTCCCAACTCAAAGTCCATTACAATGGAACCTCTTTGGCACCCGTGCTGGGCTGCCCAGCATCCCAGGGAGTAGAGCACGAACGGTTGGCCTCTGCTCCCACAGCCGAAGAGCCAGGGCAAAAAACTGGAGCTGTGCCTCTTCTGCAGAAAGTCAGCTTTGCAACGGTGCCATCCGCATTGCTGTCGCTCCTCCATTTCCCAACTCAAAGTCCATTACAATGGAACCTCTTTGGCACCCGTGCTCGGCTGCCCAGCATCCCGGGGAGTAGAGCACGAACGGTTGGCCTCTGATCCCACAGCCGAAGAGCCAGGCCAAAAAACTGGAGCTGTGCCTCTTCTGCAGAAAGTCAGCTTTGCAACGGTGCCATCGGCATTGCTGTCGCTCCTCCATTTCCCAACTCAAAGTCCATTACAATGGAACCTCTTTGGCACCCGTGCTCGGCTGCCCAGCATCCCAGGGAGTAGAGCACGAACGGTTGGCCTCTGCTCCCACAGCCGAAGAGCCTGGGCAAAAAACTTGAGCTGTGCCTCTTCTGCAGAATGTCACCTTTGCAAGGGTGCCATCGGCATTGCTGTCGCTCCTCGATTTCCCAACTCAAAGTCCATTACAATGGAACCTCTTTGGCACCCGTGCTCGGCTGCCCAGCATCCCAGGGAGTAGAGCACGAACGGTTGGCCTCTGCTCCCACAGCCGAAGAGCCAGGGCAAAAAACTGGAGCTGTGCCTCTTCTGCAGAAAGTCAGCTTTGCAACGGTGCCGTCCGTATTGCTGTTGCTCCTCGATTTCCCAACTCAAAGTCCATTACAATGGAACGTCTTTGGCACCCGTGCCCGGCTGCCCAGCATCCCAGGGAGTGGAGCACCAACGGTTGGCCTCTGCTCTCACAGCCGAAGAGGCAGGGCAAAAAACTGGAGCTGTGCCTCTTCTGCAGAAAGTCAGCTTTGCAACGGTGCCATCGGCATTGCTGTCGCTCCTCGATTTCCCAACTCAAAGTCCATTACAATGGAACCTCTTTGGCACCCGTGCTCGACTGCCCAGCATCCCAGGGAGTAGAGCACGAACGGTTGGCCTCTGCTCCCACAGCCGAAGAGCCAGGGCAAAAAACTGGAGCTGTGCCTCTTCTGCAGAAAGGCAGCTTTGCAACGGTGCCATCCGCATTGCTGTCGCTCCTCGATTTCCCAACTCAAAGTCCATTACAATGGAACCTCTTTGGAACTCGTGCCCGGCTGCCCATCATCCCAGGGAGTAGAGCACGAACGGTTGGCCTCTGCTCCCACAGCCGAAGAGCCAGGGCAAAAAACTGGAGCTGTGCCTCTTCTGCAGAAAGTCAGCTTTGCAACGGTGCCATCCGCATTGCTGTCGCTCCTCCATTTCCCAACTCAAAGTCCATTACAATGGAACCTCTTTGGCACCCGTGGTGGGCTTCCCAGTATCCCAGGGAGTGGAGCACGAACGGTTGGCCTCTGCTCCCACAGCCGAAGAGCCAGGGCAAAAAACTGGAGCTGTGCCTCTTCTGCAGAAAGTCAGCTTTGCAACGGTGCCATCCACATTGCTGTCGCTCCTCCATTTCCCAACTCAAAGTCCATTAAAATGGAACCTCTTTGGCATCCGTGCTCGGCTGCCCAGCATCCCAGGGAGTAGAGCACGAACGGTTGGCCTCTGCTCCCACAGACGAAGAGCCAGGGCAAAAAACTGGAGCTGTGCCTCTTCTGCAGAAAGTCAGCTTTGCAACGGTGCCATCCGCATTGCTGTCGCTCCTCCATTTCCCAACTCAAAGTCCATTACAATGGAACCTCTTTGGCACCCGTGCTCGGCTGCCCAGCATCCCAGGGAGTGGAGCACGAACGGTTGGCCTCTGCTCCCACAGCCGAAGAGCCAGGGCAAAAAACTGGAGCTGTGCCTCTTCTGCAGAAAGTCAGCTTTGCAACGGTGCCATCCGCATTGCTGTCGCTCCTCCATTTCCCAACTCAAAGACCATTACAATGGAACCTCTTTGGCACCCGTGCTCGGCTGCCCAGCATCCCAGGGAGTAGAGCACGAACGGTTGGCCTCTGCTCCCACAGCCGAAGAGCCAGGGCAAAAAACTTGAGCTGTGCCTCTTCTGCAGAAAGTCAGCTTTGCAACGGTGCCATCGGCATTGCTGTCGCTCCTCCATTTCCCAACTCAAAGTCCATTACAATGGAACCTCTTTGGCACCCGTGCTCGGCTGCCCAGCATCCCAGGGAGTAGAGCACGAACGGTTGGCCTCTGCTCCCACAGCCGAAGAGCCAGGGCAAAAAACTGGAGCTGTGCCTCTTCTGCAGAAAGGCAGCTTTGCAACGGTGCCATCCGCATTGCTGTCGCTCCTCCATTTCCCAACTCAAAGTCCATTACAATGGAACCTCTTTGGAACTCGTGCCCGGCTGCCCAGCATCCCAGGAAGTAGAGCACGAACGGTTGGCCTCTGCTCCCACAGCCGAAGAGCCAGGGCAAAAAACTGGAGCTGTGCCTCTTCTGCAGAAAGTCAGCTTTGCAACGGTGCCATCCGCATTGCTGTCGCTCCTCCATTTCCCAACTCAAAGTCCATTACAATGGAACCTCTTTGGCACCCGTGCTGGGCTTCCCAGTATCCCAGGGAGTGGAGCACGAACGGTTGGCCTCTGCTCCCACAGCTGAAGAGCCAGGGCAAAAAACTTGAGCTGTGCCTCTTCTGCAGAATGTCACCTTTGCAACGGTGCCATCCGCATTGCTGTCGCTCCTCGATTTCCCAACTCAAAGTCCATTACAATGGAACCTCTTTGGCACCCGTGCTCGGCTGCCCAGCATCCCAGGGAGTAGAGCACGAACGGTTGGCCTCTGCTCCCACAGCCGAAGAGCCAGGCCAAAAAACTGGAGCTGTGCCTCTTCTGCAGAAAGTCAGCTTTGCAACAGTGCCATCCGCATTGCTGTCGCTCCTCCATTTCCCAACTCAAAGTCCATTACAATGGAACCTCTTTGGCACCCCTTCTCGGCTGCCCAGCATCCCAGGGAGTGGAGCACGAATGGTTGGCCTCTGCTCCCACAGCCGAAGAGCCAGGGCAAAAAACTTGAGCTGTGCCTCTTCTGCAGAAAGTCAGCTTTGCAACGGTGCCATCCGCATTGCTGTCGCTCCTCCATTTCCCAACTCAAAGTCCATTACAATGGAACCTCTTTGGCACCCCTTCTCGGCTGCCCAGCATCCCAGGGAGTGGAGCACGAATGGTTGGCCTCTGCTCCCACAGCCGAAGAGCCAGGGCAAAAAACTTGAGCTGTGCCTCTTCTGCAGAAAGTCAGCTTTGCAACGGTGCCATCCGCATTGCTGTCGCTCCTCCATTTCCCAACTCAAAGTCCATTACAATGGAACCTCTTTGGCACCCCTGCCCGGCTGCCCAGCATCCCAGGGAGTAGAGCACGAACGGTTGGCCTCTGCTCCCACAGCCGAAGAGCCAGGGCAAAAAACTGCAGCTGTGCCTCTTCTGCAGAAAGTCAGCTTTGCAACGGTGCCATCCGCATTGCTGTCGCTCCTCGATTTCCCAACTCAAAGTCCATTACAGTGGAACCTCTTTGGCACCCGTGCTCGGCTGCCCAGCATCCCAGGGAGTAGAGCACGAACGGTTGGCCTCTGCTCCCACAGCCGAAGAGCCAGGGCAAAAAACTGCAGCTGTGCCTCTTCTGCAGAAAGTCAGCTTTGCAACGGTGCCATCCGCATTGCTGTCGCTCCTCCATTTCCCAACTCAAAGTCCATTACAATGGAACCTCTTTGGCACCCGTGCTCGGCTGCCCAGCATCCCAGGGAGTGGAGCACGAACGGTTGGCCTCTGCTCCCACAGCCGAAGAGCCAGGGCAAAAAACTGGAGCTGTGCCTCTTCTGCAGAAAGTCAGCTTTGCAACGGTGCCATCCGCATTGCTGTCGCTCCTCCATTTCCCAACTCAAAGACCATTACAATGGAACCTCTTTGGCACCCGTGCTCGGCTGCCCAGCATCCCAGGGAGTAGAGCACGAACGGTTGGCCTCTGCTCCCACAGCCGAAGAGCCAGGCCAAAAAACTGGAGCTGTGCCTCTTCTGCAGAAAGTCAGCTTTGCAACGGTGCCATCGGCATTGCTGTCGCTCCTCCATTTCCCAACTCAAAGTCCATTACAATGGAACCTCTTTGGCACCCGTGCTCGGCTGCCCAGCATCCCAGGGAGTAGAGCACGAACGGTTGGCCTCTGCTCCCACAGCCGAAGAGCCAGGGCAAAAAACTGGAGCTGTGCCTCTTCTGCAGAAAGTCAGCTTTGCAACGGTGCCATCCGCATTGCTGTCGCTCGTCGATTTCCCATCTCAAAGTCCAATAGCGTGGAACCTCTTTGGCACCCGTGCTGGGCTGCCCAGCATCCCAGGGAGTGGAGCACGAACGGTTGGCCTCTGCTCCCACAGCCGAAGAGCCAGGGCAAAAAATATGAGCTGTGCCTCTTCTGCAGAAAGTCAGCTTTGCAACGGTGCTATCTGCATTGCTGTCGCTCCTCCATTTCCCAACTCAAAGTCCATTACAATGGAACCTCTTTGGCACCCCTTCTCGGCTGCCTAGCATGCCAGGGAGTAGAGCACGAACGGTTGGCCTCTGCTCCCAGAGCCGAAGAGCCAGGGCAAAAAACTGGAGCTGTGCCTCTTCTGCAGAAAGTCAGCTTTGCAACGGTGCCATCCGCATTGCTGTCGCTCCTCGATTTCCCAACTCAAAGTCCATTACAATGGAACCTCTTTGGAACTCGTGCTGGGCTGCCCAGCATCCCAGGGAGTAGAGCACGAACGGTTGGCCTCTGCTCCCACAGCCGAAGAGCCAGGGCAAAAAACTGGAGCTGTGCCTCTTCTGCAGAAAGTCAGCTTTGCAACGGTGCTATCCGCATTGCTGTCGCTCCTCCATTTCCCAACTCAAAGTCCATTACAATGGAACCTCTTTGGCACCCGTGCCCGGCTGCCCATCATCCCAGGGAGTAGAGCACGAACGGTTGGCCTCTGCTCCCACAGCCGAAGAGCCAGGGCAAAAAACTGGAGCTGTGCCTCTTCTGCAGAAAGTCAGCTTTGCAACGGTGCTATCTGCATTGCTGTCGCTCCTCCATTTCCCAACTCAAAGTCCATTACAATGGAACCTCTTTGGCACCCATTCTCGGCTGCCCAGCATGCCAGGGAGTAGAGCACGAACGGTTGGCATCTGCTCCCACAGCCGAAGAGCCAGGGCAAAAAACTGGAGCTGTGCCTCTTCTGCAGAAAGTCAGCTTTGCAACGGTGCCATCCGCATTGCTGTCGCTCGTCGATTTCCCATCTCAAAGTCCAATAGCGTGGAACATCTTTGGCACCCGTGCCCGGCTGCCCAGCATCCCAGGGAGTGGAGCACGAACGGTTGGCCTCTGCTCCCACAGCCGAAGAGCCAGGGCAAAAAACTGGAGCTGTGCCTCTTCTGCAGAAAGTCAGCTTTGCAACGGTGCCATCCGCATTGCTGTCGCTCCTCGATTTCCCAACTCAAAGTCCAATACAGTGGAACCTCTTTTTCACCCGTGCTCGGCTGCCCAGCATCCCAGGGAGTAGAGCACGAACGGTTGGCCTCTGCTCCCACAGCCGAAGAGCCAGGGCAAAAAACTGGAGCTGTGCCTCTTCTGCAGAAAGTCAGCTTTGCAACGGTGCCATCCGCATTGCTGTCGCTCCTCGATTTCCCAACTCAAAGTCCATTACAATGGAACCTCTTTGGCACCCCTTCTCGGCTGCCCAGAATCCCAGGGAGTGGAGCACGAACGGTTGGCCTCTGCTCCCACAGCCGAAGAGCCAGGGCAAAAAACTGCAGCTGTGCCTCTTCTGCAGAAAGTCAGCTTTGCAACGGTGCCATCGGCATTGCTGTCGCTCCTCCATTTCCCAACTCAAAGTCCATTACAATGGAACCTCTTTGGCACCCGTGCTGGGCTGCCCAGCATCCCAGGGAGTAGAGCACGAACGGTTGGCCTCTGCTCCCACAGCCGAAGAGCCAGGGCAAAAAACTTGAGCTGTGCCTCTTCTGCAGAAAGTCAGCTTTGCAACGGTGCCATCCGCATTGCTGTCGCTCCTCCATTTCCCAACTCAAAGTCCATTACAATGGAACCTCTTTGGCACCCCTTCTCGGCTGCCTAGCATGCCAGGGAGTAGAGCACGAACGGTTGGCCTCTGCTCCCAGAGCCGAAGAGCCAGGGCAAAAAACTGGAGCTGTGCCTCTTCTGCAGAAAGTCAGCTTTGCAACGGTGCCATCCGCATTGCTGTCGCTCCTCGATTTCCCAACTCAAAGTCCATTACAATGCAACCTCTTTGGAACTCGTGCTGGGCTGCCCAGCATCCCAGGGAGTAGAGCACGAACGGTTGGCCTCTGCTCCCACAGCCGAAGAGCCAGGGCAAAAAACTGGAGCTGTGCCTCTTCTGCAGAAAGTCAGCTTTGCAACGGTGCTATCCGCATTGCTGTCGCTCCTCCATTTCCCAACTCAAAGTCCATTACAATGGAACCTCTTTGGCACCCGTGCCCGGCTGCCCAGCATCCCAGGGAGTAGAGCACGAACGGTTGGCCTCTGCTCCCACAGCCGAAGAGCCAGGGCAAAAAACTGGAGCTGTGCCTCTTCTGCAGAAAGTCAGCTTTGCAACGGTGCTATCTGCATTGCTGTCGCTCCTCCATTTCCCAACTCAAAGTCCATTACAATGGAACCTCTTTGGCACCCGTGCTCGGCTGCCCAGCATGCCAGGGAGTAGAGCACGAACGGTTGGCCTCTGCTCCCACAGCCGAAGAGCCAGGGCAAAAAACTGGAGCTGTGCCTCTTCTGCAGAAAGTCAGCTTTGCAACGGTGCCATCCGCATTGCTGTCGCTCGTCGATTTCCCATCTCAAAGTCCAATAGCGTGGAACATCTTTGGCACCCGTGCCCGGCTGCCCAGCATCCCAGGGAGTAGAGCACGAACGGTTGGCCTCTGCTCCCACAGCCGAAGAGTCAGGGCAAAAAACTGGAGCTGTGCCTCTTCTGCAGAAAGTCAGCTTTGCAACGGTGCCATCCGCATTGCTGTCGCTCCTCGATTTCCCAACTCAAAGTCCAATACAGTGGAAGCTCTTTTTCACCCGTGCTCGGCTGCCCAGCATCCCAGGGAGTAGAGCACGAACGGTTGGCCTCTGCTCCCACAGCCGAAGAGCCAGGGCAAAAAACTTGAGCTGTGCCTCTTCTGCAGAAAGTCAGCTTTGCAACGGTGCCATCCGCATTGCTGTCGCTCCTCGATTTCCCAACTCAAAGTCCATTACAATGGAACCTCTTTGGCACCCCTTCTCGGCTGCCCAGAATCCCAGGGAGTGGAGCACGAACGGTTGGCCTCTGCTCCCACAGCCGAAGAGCCAGGGCAAAAAACTGGAGCTGTGCCTCTTCTGCAGAAAGTCAGCTTTGCAACGGTGCCATCGGCATTGCTGTCGCTCCTCCATTTCCCAACTCAAAGTCCATTACAATGGAACCTCTTTGGCACCCGTGCCCGGCTGCCCAGCATCCCAGGGAGTAGAGCACGAACGGTTGGCCTCTGCTCCCACAGCCGAAGAGCCAGGGCAAAAAACTTGAGCTGTGCCTCTTCTGCAGAAAGTCAGCTTTGCAACGGTGCCATCCGCATTGCTGTCGCTCCTCCATTTCCCAACTCAAAGTCCATTACAATGGAAGCTCTTTGGCACCCGTGCTCGGCTGCCCAGCATGGCAGGGAGTGGAGCATGAACGGTTGGCCTCTGCTCCCACAGCCGAAGAGCCAGGGCAAAAAACTGGAGCTGTGCCTCTTCTGCAGAAAGTCAGCTTTGCAACGGTGCCATCGGCATTGCTGTCGCTCCTCGATTTCCCAACTCAAAGTCCATTACAGTGGAACCTCTTTGGCACCCGTGCTCGGCTGCCCAGCATCCCAGGGAGTAGAGCACGAACGGTTGGCCTCTGCTCCCACAGCCGAAGAGCCAGGGCAAAAAACTGGAGCTGTGCCTCTTCTGCAGAAAGTCAGCTTTGCAACGGTGCCATCGGCATTGCTGTCGCTCCTCGATTTCCCAACTCAAAGTCCATTACAGTGGAACCTCTTTGGCACCCGTGCTCGGCTGCCCAGCATCCCAGGGAGTAGAGCACGAACGGTTGGCCTCTGCTCCCACAGCCGAAGAGCCAGGGCAAAAAACTGGAGCTGTGCCTCTTCTGCAGAAAGTCAGCTTTGCAACGGTGCCATCGGCATTGCTGTCGCTCCTCTTTTTCCCAACTCAAAGTCCATTACAATGGAACCTCTTTGGCACCCGTGCTCGGCAGCCCAGCATCCCAGGGAGTGGAGCACGAACGGTTGGCCTCTGCTCCCACAGCCGAAGAGGCAGGGCCAAAAACTTGAGCTGTGCCTCTTCTGCAGAAAGTCAGCTTTGCAACGGTGCCATCGGCATTGCTGTCGCTCCTCGATTTCCCAACTCAAAGTCCATTACAGTCGAACCTCTTTGGCACCCGTGCTCGGCTGCCCAGCATCCCAGGGAGTAGAGCACGAACGGTTGGCCTCTGCTCCCACAGCCGAAGAGCCAGGGCAAAAAACTGGAGCTGTGCCTCTTCTGCAGAAAGTCAGCTTTGCAACGGTGCCATCGGCATTGCTGTCGCTCCTCGATTTCCCAACTCAAAGTCCATTACAGTGGAACCTCTTTGGCACCCGTGCTCGGCTGCCCAGCATCCCAGGGAGTAGAGCACGAACGGTTGGCCTCTGCTCCCACAGCCGAAGAGCCAGGGCAAAAAACTGGAGCTGTGCCTCTTCTGCAGAAAGTCAGCTTTGCAACGGTGCCATCGGCATTGCTGTCGCTCCTCTTTTTCCCAACTCAAAGTCCATTACAATGGAACCTCTTTGGCACCCGTGCTCGGCAGCCCAGCATCCCAGGGAGTGGAGCACGAACGGTTGGCCTCTGCTCCCACAGCCGAAGAGGCAGGGCCAAAAACTTGAGCTGTGCCTCTTCTGCAGAAAGTCAGCTTTGCAACGGTGCCATCCGCATTGCTGTCGCTCCTCGATTTCCCAACTCAAAGTCCATTACAATGGAACCTCTTTGGCACCCGTGCTCGGCTGCCCAGCATCCCAGGCAGTGGAGCACGAACGGTTAGCCTCTGCTCCCACAGCTGAAGAGCCAGGGCAAAAACCTTGAGCTGTGCCTCTTCTGCAGAAAGTCAGCTTTGCAACGGTGCCATCCGCATTGCTGTCGCTCCTCGATTTCCCAACTCAAAGTCCATTACAATGGAACCTCTTTGGCACCCGTGCTCGGCTGCCCAGCATCCCAGGGAGTAGAGCACGAACGGTTGGCCTCTGCTCCCACAGCCGAAGAGCCAGGGCAAAAAACTTGAGCTGTGCCTCTTCTGCAGAAAGTCAGCTTTGCAACGGTGCCATCCGCATTGCTGTCGCTCCTCCATTTCCCAACTCAAAGTCCATTACAATGGAACCTCTTTGGCACCCCTTCTCGGCTGCCCAGCATCCCAGGGAGTGGAGCACGAAAGGTTGGCCTCTGCTCCCACAGCCGAAGAGCCAGGGCAAAAAACTTGACCTGTGCCTCTTCTGCAGAAAGTCAGCTTTGCAACGGTGCCATCCGCATTGCTGTCGCTCCTCGATTTCCCAACTCAAAGGCCATTACAATGGAACCTCTTTGGCACCCGTGCTCGGCTGCCCAGCATCCCAGGGAGTAGAGCACGAACGGTTGGCCTCTGCTCCCACAGCCGAAGAGCCAGGGCAAAAAACTGGAGCTGTGCCTCTTCTGCAGAATGTCACCTTTGCAACGGTGCCATCCGCATTGCTGTCGCTCCTCGATTTCCCAACTCAAAGTCCATTACAATGGAACCGCTTTGGCAACCGTGCCCGGCTGCCCAGCATCCCAGGGAGTAGAGCACGAACGGTTGGCCTCTGCTCCCACAGACGAAGAGCCAGGGCAAAAAACTGGAGCTGTGCCTCTTCTGCAGAAAGTCAGCTTTGCAACGGTGCCATCCGCATTGCTGTCGCTCCTCCATTTCCCAACTCAAAGTCCATTACAATGGAACCTCTTTGGCACCCGTGCCCGGCTGCCCAGCATCCCAGGGAGTAGAGCACGAACGGTTGGCCTCTGCTCCCACAGCCGAAGAGCCAGGGCAAAAAACTTGAGCTGTGCCTCTTCTGCAGAAAGTCAGCTTTGCAACGGTGCCATCCGCATTGCTGTCGCTCCTCGATTTCCCAACTCAAAGTCCATTACAGTGGAACCTCTTTGGCACCCGTGCTCGGCTGCCCAGCATCCGAGGGAGTAGAGCACGAACGGTTGGCCTCTGCTCCCACAGCCGAAGAGCCAGGGCAAAAAACTGGAGCTGTGCCTCTTCTGCAGAAAGTCAGCTTTGCAACGGTGCCATCGGCATTGCTGTCGCTCCTCTTTTTCCCAACTCAAAGTCCATTACAATGGAACCTCTTTGGCACCCGTGCTCGGCAGCCCAGCATCCCAGGGAGTGGAGCACGAACGGTTGGCCTCTGCTCCCACAGCCGAAGAGCCAGGGCCAAAAACTTGAGCTGTGCCTCTTCTGCAGAAAGTCAGCTTTGCAACGGTGCCATCCGCATTGCTGTCGCTCCTCCATTTCCCAACTCAAAGTCCATTACAATGGAAGCTCTTTGGCACCCGTGCTCGGCTGCCCAGCATGGCAGGGAGTGGAGCATGAACGGTTGGCCTCTGCTCCCACAGCCGAAGAGCCAGGGCAAAAAACTGGAGCTGTGCCTCTTCTGCAGAAAGTCAGCTTTGCAACGGTGCCATCGGCTTTGCTGTCGCTCCTCGATTTCCCAACTCAAAGTCCATTACAGTGGAACCTCTTTGGCACCCGTGCTCGGCTGCCCAGCATCCCAGGGAGTAGAGCACGAACGGTTGGCCTCTGCTCCCACAGCCGAAGAGCCAGGGCAAAAAACTGGAGCTGTGCCTCTTCTGCAGAAAGTCAGCTTTGCAACGGTGCCATCGGCATTGCTGTCGCTCCTCTTTTTCCCAACTCAAAGTCCATTACAATGGAACCTCTTTGGCACCCGTGCTCGGCAGCCCAGCATCCCAGGGAGTGGAGCACGAACGGTTGGCCTCTGCTCCCACAGCCGAAGAGCCAGGGCCAAAAAATTGAGCTGTGCCTCTTCTGCAGAAAGTCAGCTTTGCAACGGTGCCATCCGCATTGCTGTCGCTCCTCCATTTCCCAACTCAAAGTCCATTACAATGGAACCTCTTTGGCACCCGTGCTCGGCTGCCCAGCATCCCAGGCAGTGGAGCACGAACGGTTAGCCTCTGCTCCCACAGCTGAAGAGCCAGGGCAAAAAACTTCAGCTGTGCCTCTTCTGCAGAAAGTCAGCTTTGCAACGGTGCCATCCGCATTGCTGTCGCTCCTCGATTTCCCAACTCAAAGTCCATTACAATGGAACCTCTTTGGCACCCGTGCTCGGCTGCCCAGCATCCCAGGGAGTAGAGCACGAACGGTTGGCCTCTGCTCCCACAGCCGAAGAGCCAGGGCAAAAAACTTGAGCTGTGCCTCTTCTGCAGAAAGTCAGCTTTGCAACGGTGCCATCCGCATTGCTGTCGCTCCTCCATTTCCCAACTCAAAGTCCATTACAATGGAACCTCTTTGGCACCCCTTCTCGGCTGCCCAGCATCCCAGGGAGTGGAGCACGAACGGTTGGCCTCTGCTCCCACAGCCGAAGAGCCAGGGCAAAAAACTTGACCTGTGCCTCTTCTGCAGAAAGTCAGCTTTGCAACGGTGCCATCCGCATTGCTGTCGCTCCTCGATTTCCCAACTCAAAGGCCATTACAATGGAACCTCTTTGGCACCCGTGCTCGGCTGCCCAGCATCCCAGGGAGTAGAGCACGAACGGTTGGCCTCTGCTCCCACAGCCGAAGAGCCAGGGCAAAAAACTGGAGCTGTGCCTCTTCTGCAGAATGTCAGCTTTGCAACGGTGCCATCCGCATTGCTGTCGCTCCTCCATTTCCCAACTCAAAGTCCATTACAATGGAACCGCTTTGGCAACCGTGCCCGGCTGCCCAGCATCCCAGGGAGTAGAGCACGAACGGTTGGCCTCTGCTCCCACAGCCGAAGAGCCAGGGCAAAAAACTGGAGCTGTGCCTCTTCTGCAGAAAGTCAGCTTTGCAACGGTGCCATCCGCATTGCTGTCGCTCCTCCATTTCCCAACTCAAAGTCCATTACAATGGAACCTCTTTGGCACCCGTGCCCGGCTGCCCAGCATGCCAGGGAGTGGAGCACGAACGGTTGGACTCTGCTCCCACAGCCGAAGAGCCAGGGCAAAAACCTTGAGCTGTGCCTCTTCTGCAGAAAGTCAGCTTTGCAACGGTGCCATCCGCATTGCTGTCGCTCCTCCATTTCCCAACTCAAAGTCCATTACAATGGAACCTCTTTGGCACCCGTGCTGGGCTGCCCAGCATCCCAGGGAGTAGAGCACGAACGGTTGGCCTCTGCTCCCACAGCCGAAGAGCCAGGGCAAAAAACTTGAGCTGTGCCTCTTCTGCAGAAAGTCAGCTTTGCAACGGTGCCATCCGCATTGCTGTCGCTCCTCCATTTCCCAACTCAAAGTCCATTAAAATGGAACCTCTTTGGTACCCGTGCCCGGCTGCCCAGCATGCCAGGGAGTAGAGCACAAACGGTTGGCCTCTGCTCCCACAGCCGAAGAGCCAGGGCAAAAAACTGGAGCTGTGCCTCTTCTGCAGAAAGTCAGCTTTGCAACGGTGCCATCCGCATTGCTGTCGCTCCTCCATTTCCCAACTCAAAGGCCATTACAATGGAACCTCTTTGGCACCCCTTCTCGGCTGCCCAGCATCCCAGGGAGTAGAGCACGAACGGTTGGCCTCTGCTCCCACAGCCGAAGAGCCAGGGCAAAAAACTTGAGCTGTGCCTCTTCTGCAGAAAGTCAGCTTTGCAACGGTGCCATCCGCATTGCTGTCGCTCCTCCATTTCCCAACTCAAAGTCCATTACAATGGAACCTCTTTGGCACCCGTGCTCGGCTGCCCAGCATCCCAGGGAGTAGAGCACGAACGGTTGGCCTCTGCTCCCACAGCCGAAGAGCCAGGGCAAAAAACTGGAGCTGTGCCTCTTCTGCAGAAAGTCAGCTTTGCAACGGTGCCATCCGCATTGCTGTCGCTCCTCCATTTCCCAACTCAAAGTCCATTACAATGGAACCTCTTTGGCACCCGTGCTCGGCTGCCCAGCATCCCAGGGAGTAGAGCACAAACGGTTGGCCTCTGCTCTCACAGAAGAAGAGCCAGGGCAAAAAACTTGAGCTGTGCCTCTTCTGCAGAAAGTCAGCTTTACAACGGTGCCATCCGCATTGCTGTCGCTCCTCCATTTCCCAACTCAAAGTCCATTACAATGGAACCTCTTTGGCACCCGTGCTCGGCTGCCCAGCGTCCCAGGGAGTGGAGCACGAACGGTTGGCCTCTGCTCCCACAGCCGAAGAGCCAGGGCAAAAAACTGGAGCTGTGCCTCTTCTGCAGAAAGTCAGCTTTGCAACACTGCCATCCGCATTGCTGTCGCTCCTCCATTTCCCAACTCAAAGTCCATTACAATGGAACCTCTTTGGCACCCGTGCTCGGCTGCCCAGCATCCCAGGGAGTAGAGCACAAACGGTTGGCCTCTGCTCCCACAGCCGAAGAGCCAGGGCAAAAAACTGGAGCTGTGCCTCTTCTGCAGAAAGTCAGCTTTGCAACACTGCCATCCGCATTGCTGTCGCTCCTCCATTTCCCAACTCAAAGTCCATTACAATGGAACCTCTTTGGCACCCGTGCTCGGCTGCCCAGCATCCCAGGGAGTAGAGCACAAACGGTTGGCCTCTGCTCCCACAGCCGAAGAGCCAGGACAAAAACCTTGAGCTGTGCCTCTTCTGCAGAAAGTCAGCTTTGCAACGGTGCCATCCGCATTGCTGTCGCTCCTCCATTTCCCAACTCAAAGTCCATTACAATGGAACCTCTTTGGCACCCATGCTCGGCTGCCCAGCATCCCAGGGAGTAGAGCACGAACGGTTGGCCTCTGCTCCCACAGCCGAAGAGCCAGGGCAAAAAACTTGAGCTGTGCCTCTTCTGCAGAAAGTCAGCTTTGCAACGGTGCCATCCGCATTGCTGTCGCTCCTCCATTTCCCAACTCAAAGTCCATTACAATGGAACCTCTTTGGCACCCGTGCTCGGCTGCCCAGCATCCCAGGGAGTAGAGCACGAACGGTTGGCCTCTGCTCCCACAGCCGAAGAGCCAGGGCAAAAAACTTGAGCTGTGCCTCTTCTGCAGAAAGTCAGCTTTGCAACGATGCCATCCGCATTGCTGTCGCTCCTCCATTTCCCAACTCAAAGTCCATTACAATGGAAGCTCTTTGGCACCCGTGCTCGGCTGCCCAGCATCCCAGGGAGTAGAGCACGATCGGTTGGCCTCTGCTCCCACAGCCGAAGAGCCAGGGCAAAAAACTGGAGCTGTGCCTCTTCTGCAGAAAGTCAGCTTTGCAACACTGCCATCCGCATTGCTGTCGCTCCTCCATTTCCCAACTCAAAGTCCATTACAATGGAACCTCTTTGGCACCCGTGCCCGCCTGCCCAGCATGCCTGGGAGTGGAGCACGAACGGTTGGCCTCTGCTCCCACAGCCGAAGAGCCAGGCCAAAAAACTGGAGCTGTGCCTCTTCTGCAGAAAGTCAGCTTTGCAACGGTGCCATCCGCATTGCTGTCGCTCCTCCATTTCCCAACTCAAAGTCCATTACAATGGAACCTCTTTGGCACCCGTGCCCGGCTGCCCAGCATCCCAGGGAGTAGAGCACGAACGGTTGGCCTCTGCTCCCACAGCCGAAGAGCCAGGGCAAAAAACTGGAGCTGTGCCTCTTCTGCAGAAAGTCAGCTTTGCAACGGTGCCATCTGCATTGCTGTCGCTCCTCCATTTCCCAACTCAAAGTCCATTACAATGGAACCTCTTTGGCACCCGTGCTCGGCTGCCCAGCATCCCAGGGAGTAGAGTACAAACGGTTGGCCTCTGCTCCCACAGCCTAAGAGCCAGGGCAAAAAACGAGCTCTGCCTCTTCTGCAGAAAGTCAGCTTTGCAACGGTGCCATCCGCATTGCTGTCGCTCCTCCATTTCCCAACTCAAAGTCCATTACAATGGAACCTCTTTGGCACCCGTGCTCGGCTGCCCAGCATCCCAGGGAGTAGAGCACGAACGGTTGGCCTCTGCTCCCACAGCCGAAGAGCCAGGTCAAAAAACTTGAGCTGTGCCTCTTCTGCAGAAAGTCAGCTTTGCAACTGTGCCATCCGCATTGCTGTCGCTCCTCGATTTCCCAACTCAAAGTCCATTACAATGGAACCTCTTTGGCACCCGTGCCCGGCTGCCCAGCATCCCAGGGAGTAGAGCACGAACGGTTGGCCTCTGCTCCCACAGCCAAAGAGCCAGGGCAAAAAACTGGAGCTGTGCCTCTTCTGCAGAAAGTCAGCTTTGCAACGGTGCCATCCGCATTGCTGTCGCTCCTCCATTTCCCAACTCAAAGTCCATTACAATGGAACCTCTTTGGCACCCGTGCTCGGCTGCCCAGCATGCCAGGGAGTAGAGCACGAACGGTTGGCCTCTGCTCCCACAGCCGAAGAGCCAGGGCAAAAAACTTGAGCTGTGCCTCTTCTGCAGAAAGTCAGCTTTGCAACGGTGCCATCCGCATTGCTGTCGCTCCTCCATTTCCCAACTCAAAGTCCATTACAATGGAACCTCTTTGGCACCCGTGCTCGGCTGCCCAGCATCCCAGGGAGTAGAGCACGAACGGTTGGCCTCTGCTCCCACAGACGAAGAGCCAGGGCAAAAAACTGGAGCTGTGCCTCTTCTGCAGAAAGTCAGCTTTGCAACGGTGCCATCCGCATTGCTGTCGCTCCTCCATTTCCCAACTCAAAGTCCATTACAATGGAACCTCTTTGGCACCCGTGCCCGGCTGCCCAGCATGCCAGGGAGTGGAGCACGAACGGTTGGACTCTGCTCCCACAGCCGAAGAGCCAGGGCAAAAACCTTGAGCTGTGCCTCTTCTGCAGAAAGTCAGCTTTGCAACGGTGCCATCCGCATTGCTGTCGCTCCTCCATTTCCCAACTCAAAGTCCATTACAATGGAACCTCTTTGGCACCCGTGCCCGGCTGCCCAGCATCCCAGGGAGTAGAGCACGAACGGTTGGCCTCTGCTCCCACAGCCGAAGAGCCAGGGCAAAAAACTTGAGCTGTGCCTCTTCTGCAGAAAGTCAGCTTTGCAACGGTGCCATCCGCATTGCTGTCGCTCCTCGATTTCCCAACTCAAAGTCCATTACAGTGGAACCTCTTTGGCACCCGTGCTCGGCTGCCCAGCATCCGAGGGAGTAGAGCACGAACGGTTGGCCTCTGCTCCCACAGCCGAAGAGCCAGGGCAAAAAACTGGAGCTGTGCCTCTTCTGCAGAAAGTCAGCTTTGCAACGGTGCCATCCGCATTGCTGTCGCTCCTCTTTTTCCCAACTCAAAGTCCATTACAATGGAACCTCTTTGGCACTCGTGCTCGGCAGCCCAGCATCCCAGGGAGTGGAGCACGAACGGTTGGCCTCTGCTCCCACAGCCGAAGAGCCAGGGCAAAAAACTTGAGCTGTGCCTCTTCTGCAGAAAGTCAGCTTTGCAACGGTGCCATCCGCATTGCTGTCGCTCCTCCATTTCCCAACTCAAAGTCCATTACAATGGAAGCTCTTTGGCACCCGTGCTCGGCTGCCCAGCATGGCAGGGAGTGGAGCATGAACGGTTGGCCTCTGCTCCCACAGCCGAAGAGCCAGGGCAAAAAACTGGAGCTGTGCCTCTTCTGCAGAAAGTCAGCTTTGCAACGGTGCCATCGGCATTGCTGTCGCTCCTCGATTTCCCAACTCAAAGTCCATTACAGTGGAACCTCTTTGGCACCCGTGCTCGGCTGCCCAGCATCCCAGGGAGTAGAGCACGAACGGTTGGCCTCTGCTCCCACAGCCGAAGAGCCAGAGCAAAAAACTGGAGCTGTGCCTCTTCTGCAGAAAGTCAGCTTTGCAACGGTGCCATCGGCATTGCTGTCGCTCCTCTTTTTCCCAACTCAAAGTCCATTACAATGGAACCTCTTTGGCACCCGTGCTCGGCAGCCCAGCATCCCAGGGAGTGGAGCACGAACGGTTGGCCTCTGCTCCCACAGCCGAAGAGCCAGGGCAAAAAATTGAGCTGTGCCTCTTCTGCAGAAAGTCAGCTTTGCAACGGTGCCATCCGCATTGCTGTCGCTCCTCGATTTCCCAACTCAAAGTCCATTACAATGGAACCTCTTTGGCACCCGTGCTCGGCTGCCCAGCATCCCAGGCAGTGGAGCACGAACGGTTAGCCTCTGCTCCCACAGCTGAAGAGCCAGGGCAAAAACCTTGAGCTGTGCCTCTTCTGCAGAAAGTCAGCTTTGCAACGGTGCCATCCGCATTGCTGTCGCTCCTCGATTTCCCAACTCAAAGTCCATTACAATGGAACCTCTTTGGCACCCGTGCTCGGCTGCCCAGCATCCCAGGGAGTAGAGCACGAACGGTTGGCCTCTGCTCCCACAGCCGAAGAGCCAGGGCAAAAAACTTGAGCTGTGCCTCTTCTGCAGAAAGTCAGCTTTGCAACGGTGCCATCCGCATTGCTGTCGCTCCTCCATTTCCCAACTCAAAGTCCATTACAATGGAACCTCTTTGGCACCCCTTCTCGGCTGCCCAGCATCCCAGGGAGTGGAGCACGAACGGTTGGCCTCTGCTCCCACAGCCGAAGAGCCAGGGCAAAAAACTTGACCTGTGCCTCTTCTGCAGAAAGTCAGCTTTGCAACGGTGCCATCCGCATTGCTGTCGCTCCTCGATTTCCCAACTCAAAGGCCATTACAATGGAACCTCTTTGGCACCCGTGCTCGGCTGCCCAGCATCCCAGGGAGTAGAGCACGAACGGTTGGCCTCTGCTCCCACAGCCGAAGAGCCAGGGCAAAAAACTGGAGCTGTGCCTCTTCTGCAGAATGTCACCTTTGCAACGGTGCCATCCGCATTGCTGTCGCTCCTCCATTTCCCAACTCAAAGTCCATTACAATGGAACCGCTTTGGCAACCGTGCCCGGCTGCCCAGCATCCCAGGGAGTAGAGCACGAACGGTTGGCCTCTGCTCCCACAGCCGAAGAGCCAGGGCAAAAAACTGGAGCTGTGCCTCTTCTGCAGAAAGTCAGCTTTGCAACGGTGCCATCCGCATTGCTGTCGCTCCTCCATTTCCCAACTCAAAGTCCATTACAATGGAACCTCTTTGGCACCCGTGCCCGGCTGCCCAGCATGCCAGGGAGTGGAGCACGAACGGTTGGACTCTGCTCCCACAGCCGAAGAGCCAGGGCAAAAACCTTGAGCTGTGCCTCTTCTGCAGAAAGTCAGCTTTGCAACGGTGCCATCCGCATTGCTGTCGCTCCTCCATTTCCCAACTCAAAGTCCATTACAATGGAACCTCTTTGGCACCCGTGCTGGGCTGCCCAGCATCCCAGGGAGTAGAGCACGAACGGTTGGCCTCTGCTCCCACAGCCGAAGAGCCAGGGCAAAAAACTTGAGCTGTGCCTCTTCTGCAGAAAGTCAGCTTTGCAACGGTGCCATCCGCATTGCTGTCGCTCCTCCATTTCCCAACTCAAAGTCCATTAAAATGGAACCTCTTTGGTACCCGTGCCCGGCTGCCCAGCATGCCAGGGAGTAGAGCACAAACGGTTGGCCTCTGCTCCCACAGCCGAAGAGCCAGGGCAAAAAACTGGAGCTGTGCCTCTTCTGCAGAAAGTCAGCTTTGCAACGGTGCCATCCGCATTGCTGTCGCTCCTCCATTTCCCAACTCAAAGGCCATTACAATGGAACCTCTTTGGCACCCCTTCTCGGCTGCCCAGCATCCCAGGGAGTAGAGCACGAACGGTTGGCCTCTGCTCCCACAGCCGAAGAGCCAGGGCAAAAAACTTGAGCTGTGCCTCTTCTGCAGAAAGTCAGCTTTGCAACGGTGCCATCCGCATTGCTGTCGCTCCTCGATTTCCCAACTCAAAGTCCATTACAATGGAACCTCTTTGGCACCCGTGCTCGGCTGCCCAGCATCCCAGGGAGTAGAGCACAAACGGTTGGCCTCTGCTCTCACAGCCGAAGAGCCAGGGCAAAAAACTTGAGCTGTGCCTCTTCTGCAGAAAGTCAGCTTTGCAACGGTGCCATCCGCATTGCTGTCGCTCCTCCATTTCCCAACTCAAAGTCCATTACAATGGAAGCTCTTTGGCACCCGTGCTCGGCTGCCCAGCGTCCCAGGGAGTGGAGCACGAACGGTTGGCCTCTGCTCCCACAGCCGAAGAGCCAGGGCAAAAAACTGGAGCTGTGCCTCTTCTGCAGAAAGTCAGCTTTGCAACACTGCCATCCGCATTGCTGTCGCTCCTCCATTTCCCAACTCAAAGTCCATTACAATGGAACCTCTTTGGCACCCGTGCTCGGCTGCCCAGCATCCCAGGGAGTAGAGCACAAACGGTTGGCCTCTGCTCCCACAGCCGAAGAGCCAGGGCAAAAAACTGGAGCTGTGCCTCTTCTGCAGAAAGTCAGCTTTGCAACACTGCCATCCGCATTGCTGTCGCTCCTCCATTTCCCAACTCAAAGTCCATTACAATGGAACCTCTTTGGCACCCGTGCTCGGCTGCCCAGCATCCCAGGGAGTAGAGCACAAACGGTTGGCCTCTGCTCCCACAGCCGAAGAGCCAGGACAAAAACCTTGAGCTGTGCCTCTTCTGCAGAAAGTCAGCTTTGCAACGGTGCCATCCGCATTGCTGTCGCTCCTCCATTTCCCAACTCAAAGTCCATTACAATGGAACCTCTTTGGCACCCATGCTCGGCTGCCCAGCATCCCAGGGAGTAGAGCACGAACGGTTGGCCTCTGCTCCCACAGCCGAAGAGCCAGGGCAAAAAACTTCAGCTGTGCCTCTTCTGCAGAAAGTCAGCTTTGCAACGGTGCCATCCGCATTGCTGTCGCTCCTCGATTTCCCAACTCAAAGTCCATTACAATGGAACCTCTTTGGCACCCGTGCTCGGCTGCCCAGCATCCCAGGGAGTAGAGCACGAACGGTTGGCCTCTGCTCCCACAGCCGAAGAGCCAGGGCAAAAAACTTGAGCTGTGCCTCTTCTGCAGAAAGTCAGCTTTGCAACGATGCCATCCGCATTGCTGTCGCTCCTCCATTTCCCAACTCAAAGTCCATTACAATGGAAGCTCTTTGGCACCCGTGCTCGGCTGCCCAGCATCCCAGGGAGTAGAGCACGATCGGTTGGCCTCTGCTCCCACAGCCGAAGAGCCAGGGCAAAAAACTGGAGCTGTGCCTCTTCTGCAGAAAGTCAGCTTTGCAACGGTGCCATCCGCATTGCTGTCGCTCCTCGATTTCCCAACTCAAAGTCCATTACAATGGAACCTCTTTGGCACCCGTGCCCGCCTGCCCAGCATGCCTGGGAGTGGAGCACGAACGGTTGGCCTCTGCTCCCACAGCCGAAGAGCCAGGGCAAAAAACTTGAGCTGTGCCTCTTCTGCAGAAAGTCAGCTTTGCAACGGTGCCATCCGCATTGCTGTCGCTCCTCCATTTCCCAACTCAAAGTCCATTACAATGGAACCTCTTTGGCACCCGTGCCCGGCTGCCCAGCATCCCAGGGAGTAGAGCACGAACGGTTGGCCTCTGCTCCCACAGCCGAAGAGCCAGGGCAAAAAACTGGAGCTGTGCCTCTTCTGCAGAAAGTCAGCTTTGCAACGGTGCCATCTGCATTGCTGTCGCTCCTCCATTTCCCAACTCAAAGTCCATTACAATGGAACCTCTTTGGCACCCGTGCTCGGCTGCCCAGCATCCCAGGGAGTAGAGTACAAACGGTTGGCCTCTGCTCCCACAGCCTAAGAGCCAGGGCAAAAAACGAGCTCTGCCTCTTCTGCAGAAAGTCAGCTTTGCAACGGTGCCATCCGCATTGCTGTCGCTCCTCCATTTCCCAACTCAAAGTCCATTACAATGGAACCTCTTTGGCACCCGTGCTCGGTTGCCCAGCATCCCAGGGAGTAGAGCACGATCGGTTGGCCTCTGCTCCCACAGCCGAAGAGGCAGGGCAAAAAACTGGAGCTGTGCCTCTTCTGCAGAAAGTCAGCTTTGCAACGGTGCCATCCGCATTGCTGTCGCTCCTCGATTTCCCAACTCAAAGTCCATTACAATGGAACCTCTTTGGCACCCGTGCCCGCCTGCCCAGCATGCCTGGGAGTCGAGCACGAACGGTTGGCCTCTGCTCCCACAGCCGAAGAGCCAGGGCAAAAAACTTGAGCTGTGCCTCTTCTGCAGAAAGTCAGCTTTGCAACGGTGCCATCCGCATTGCTGTCGCTCCTCGATTTCCCAACTCAAAGTCCATTACAATGGAACCTCTTTGGCACCCGTGCTCGGCTGCCCAGCATGCCAGGGAGTAGAGCACGAATGGTTGGCCTCTGCTCCCACAGCCGAAGAGCCAGGGCTAAAAACTTGAGCTGTGCCTCTTCTGCAGAAAGTCAGCTTTGCAACGGTGCCATCCGCATTGCTGTCGCTCCTCCATTTCCCAACTCAAAGTCCATTACAATGGAACCTCTTTGGCACCCGTGCTCGGCTGCCCAGCATCCCAGGGAGTAGAGCACGAACGGTTGGCCTCTGCTCCCACAGCCGAAGAGCCAGGGCAAAAAACTGGAGCTGTGCCTCTTCTGCAGAAAGTCAGCTTTGCAACGGTGCCATCTGCATTGCTGTCGCTCCTCCATTTCCCAACTCAAAGTCCATTACAATGGAACCTCTTTGGCACCCGTGCTGGGCTGCCCAGCATCCCAGGGAGTAGAGTACAAACGGTTGGCCTCTGCTCCCACAGCCGAAGAGCCAGGGCAAAAAACGAGCTCTGCCTCTTCTGCAGAAACTCAGCTTTGCAACGGTGCCATCCGCATTGCTGTCGCTCCTCCATTTCCCAACTCAAAGTCCATTACAATGGAACCTCTTTGGCACCCGTGCTCGGCTGCCCAGCATCCCAGGGAGTAGAGCACGAACGGTTGGCCTCTGCTCCCACAGCCGAAGAGCCAGGTCAAAAAACTTGAGCTGTGCCTCTTCTGCAGAAAGTCAGCTTTGCAACGGTGCCATCCGCATTGCTGTCGCTCCTCCATTTCCCAACTCAAAGTCCATTACAATGGAACCTCTTTGGCACCCGTGCCCGGCTGCCCAGCATCCCAGGGAGTAGAGCACGAACGGTTGGCCTCTGCTCCCACAGCCGAAGAGCCAGGGCAAAAAACTGGAGCTGTGCCTCTTCTGCAGAAAGTCAGCTTTGCAACGGTGCCATCCGCATTGCTGTCGCTCCTCGATTTCCCAACTCAAAGTCCATTACAATGGAACCTCTTTGGCACCCGTGCTCGGCTGCCCAGCATGCCAGGGAGTAGAGCACGAACGGTTGGCCTCTGCTCCCACAGCCAAAGAGCCAGGGCAAAAAACTTGAGCTGTGCCTCTTCTGCAGAAAGTCAGCTTTGCAACGGTGCCATCCGCATTGCTGTCGCTCCTCCATTTCCCAACTCAAAGTCCATTACAATGGAACCTCTTTGGCACCCGTGCTCGGCTGCCCAGCATCCCAGGGAGTGGAGCACGAACGGTTGGCCTCTGCTCCCACAGCCGAAGAGCCAGGGCAAAAAACTTGAGCTGTGCCTCTTCTGCAGAAAGTCAGCTTTGCAACGGTGCCATCCGCATTGCTGTCGCTCCTCCATTTCCCAACTCAAAGTCCATTACAATGGAACCTCTTTGGCACCCGTGCCCGGCTGCCCAGCATCCCAGGGAGTAGAGCACGAACGGTTGGCCTCTGCTCCCACAGCCGAAGAGCCAGGGCAAAAAACTGGAGCTGTGCCTCTTCTGCAGAAAGTCAGCTTTGCAACGGTGCCATCCACATTGCTGTCGCTCCTCCATTTCCCAACTCAAAGTCCATTACAATGGAACCTCTTTGGCACCCGTGCTCGGCTGCCCAGCATCCCAGGGAGTAGAGCACGAACGGTTGGCCTCTGCTCCCACAGCCGAAGAGCCAGGGCAAAAAACTTGAGCTGTGCCTCTTCTGCAGAAAGTCAGCTTTGCAACGGTGCCATCCGCATTGCTGTCGCTCCTCCATTTCCCAACTCAAAGTCCATTACAATGGAACCTCTTTGGCACCCGTGCCCGACTGCCCAGCATCCCGGGGAGTGGAGCACGAACGGTTGGCCTCTGCTCCCACAGCCGAAGAGCCAGGGCAAAAAACTGGAGCTGTGCCTCTTCTGCAGAAAGTCAGCTTTGCAACGGTGCCATCCGCATTGCTGTCGCTCCTCCATTTCCCAACTCAAAGTCCATTACAATGGAACCTCTTTGGCACCCGTGCCCGGCTGCCCAGCATCCCAGGGAGTGGAGCATGAACGGTGGTGTTCTGCTCCCACAGCCGAAGAGCCAGGGCAAAAAACTGGAGCTGTGCCTCTTCTGCAGAAAGTCAATTTGCAATGGTGCCATCCGCATTGCTGTCGCTCCTCCATTTCCCAACTCAAAGTCCATTACAATGGAACCTCTTTAGCACCCGTGCCCGGCTGCCCAGCATCCCAGGGAGTAGAGCACGAACGGTTGGCCTCTGCTCCCACAGCCGAAGAGCCAGGGCAAAAAATATGAGCTGTGCCTCTTCTGCAGAAAGTCAGCTTTGCAACGGTGCCATCCGCATTGCTGTCGCTCCTCGATTTCCCAACTCAAAGTCCATTACAATGGAACCTCTTTGGCACCCGTGCTCGTCTGCCCAGCATCCCAGGGAGTAGAGCACGAACGGTTGGCCTCTGCTCCCACAGCCGAAGAGCCAGGGCAAAAAACTTGAGCTGTGCCTCTTCTGCAGAAAGTCAGCTTTGCAACGGTGCCATCCGCATTGCTGTCGCTCCTCGATTTCCCAACTCAAAGTCCATTACAATGGAACCTCTTTGGCACCCGTGCTCGTCTGCCCAGCATCCCAGGGAGTAGAGCACGAACGGTTGGCCTCTGCTCCCACAGCCGAAGAGCCAGGGCAAAAAACTTGAGCTGTGCCTCTTCTGCAGAAAGTCAGCTTTGCAACGGTGCCATCCGCATTGCTGTCGCTCCTCCATTTCCCAACTCAAAGTCCATTACAATGGAACCTCTTTGGCACCCGTGCTCGGCTGCCCAGCATCCCAGGGAGTAGAGCACGAACGGTTGGCCTCTGCTCCCACAGCCGAAGAGCCAGGGCAAAAAACTGGAGCTGTGCCTCTTCTGCAGAAAGTCAGCTTTGCAACGGTGCCATCCGCATTGCTGTCGCTCCTCCATTTCCCAACTCAAAGTCCATTACAATGGAACCTCTTTGGCACCCGTGCCCGGCTGCCCAGCATCCCAGGGAGTAGAGCACGAACGGTTGGCCTCTGCTCCCACAGCCGAAGAGCCAGGGCAAAAAACGTGAGCTGTGCCTCTTCTGCAGAAGGTCAGCTTTGCAACGGTGCCATCCGCATTGCTGTCGCTCCTCGATTTCCCAACTCAAAGTCCATTACAATGGAACCTCTTTGGCACCCGTGCTCGGCTGCCCAGCATGCCAGGGAGTGGAGCACGAACGGTTGGCCTCTGCTCCAACAGCCGAAGAGCCAGGGCAAAAAACTTGAGCTGTGCCTCTTCTGCAGAAAGTCAGCTTTGAAACGGTGCCATCCGCATTGCTGTCGCTCCTCGATTTCCCAACTCAAAGTCCATTACAATGGAACCGCTTTGGCACCCGTGCTCGGCTGCCCAGCATCCCAGGGAGTAGAGCACGAACGGTTGGCCTCTGCTCCCACAGCCGAAGAGCCAGGGCAAAAAACTGGAGCTGTGCCTCTTCTGCAGAAAGTCAGCTTTGCAACGGTGCCATCCGCATTGCTGTCGCTCCTCCATTTCCCAACTCAAAGTCCATTACAATGGAACATATTTGGCACCCGTGCCCGGCTGCCCAGCATCCCAGGTAGTAGAGCACGTACGGTTGGCCTGTGCTCCCACAGCCGAAGAGCCAGGGCAAAAAACTGGAGCTGTGCCTCTTCTGCAGAAAGTCAGCTTTGCAACGGTGCCATCCGCATGGCTGTCGCTCCTTGATTTCCCAACTCAAAGTCCATTACAATGGAACCTCTTTGGCACCCGTGCTCGGCTGCTCTGCATCCCAGGGAGTAGAGCACGAACGGTTGGCCTCTGCTCCCACAGCCGAAGAGCCAGGGCAAAAAACTGGAGCTGTGCCTCTTCTGCAGAAAGTCAGCTTTGCAACGGTGCCATCCGCATTGCTGTCGCTCCTCCATTTCCCAACTCAAAGTCCATTACAATGGAACCTCTTTGGCACCCGTGCTGGGCTGCTCTGCATCCCAGGGAGTAGAGCACGAACGGTTGGCCTCTGCTCCCACAGCCGAAGAGCCAGGGCAAAAAACTTGAGCTGTGCCTCTTCTGCAGAAAGTCAGCTTTGCAACGGTGCCATCCGCATTGCTGTCGCTCCTCCATTTCCCAACTCAAAGTCCATTACAATGGAACCTCTTTGGCACCCGTGCTCGGCTGCCCAGCATCCCAGGGAGTAGAGCACGAACGGTTGGCCTCTGCTCCCACAGCCGAAGAGCCAGGGCAAAAAACTGGAGCTGTGCCTCTTCTGCAGAAAGTCAGCTTTGCAACGGTGCCATCCGCATTGCTGTCGCTCCTCCATTTCCCAACTCAAAGTCCATTACAATGGAACCTCTTTGGCACCCGTGCTCGGCTGCCCAGCATCCCAGGGAGTAGAGCACGAACGGTTGGCCTCTGCTCCCACAGCCGAAGAGCCAGGGCAAAAAACTGGAGCTGTGCCTCTTCTGCAGAAAGACAGCTTTGCAACAGTGCCATCCGCATTGCTGTCGCTCCTCGATTTCCCAGCTCAAAGTCCATTACAATGGAACATCTTTGGCAGCCGTGCCCGGATGCCCAGCATCCCAGGGAGTAGAGCACGAACGGTTGGCCTCTGCTCCCACAGCCGAAGAGCCAGGGCAAAAAACTTGAGCTGTGCCTCTTCTGCAGAAAGTCAGCTTTGCAACTGTGCCATCCGCATTGCTGTCGCTCCTCCATTTCCCAACTCAAAGTCCATTACAATGGAACCGCTTTGGCACCCGTGATGGGCTTCCCAGCATCCCAGGGAGTAGAGCACGAACAGTTGGCCTCTGCTCCCACAGCCGAAGAGACAGGGCAAAAAACTTGAGCTGTGCCTCTTCTGAAGAAAGTCAGCTTTGCAACGGTGCCATCCGCATTGCTGTCGCTCCTCCATTTCCCAACTCAAAGTCCGTTACAATGGAACATATTTGGCACCCGTGCCCGGCTGCCCAGCATCCCAGGGAGTAGAGCACGAACGGTTGGCCTGTGCTCCCACAGCCGAAGAGCCAGGGCAAAAAACTGGAGCTGTGCCTCTTCTGCAGAAAGTCAGCCTTGCAACGGTGCCATCCGCAATGCTGTCACTCCTTGATTTCCCAACTCAAAGTCCATTACAATGGAACCTCTTTGGCACCCGTGCTGGGCTGCTCTGCATCCCAGGGAGTAGAGCACGAACGGTTGGCCTCTGCTCCCACAGCCGAAGAGCCAGGGCAAAAAACTGGAGCTGTGCCTCTTCTGCAGAAAGTCAGCTTTGCAACGGTGCCATCCGCATTGCTGTCACTCCTCGATTTCCCAACTCAAAGTCCATTACAATGGAACCTCTTTGGCACCCATGCCCGGCTGCCCAGCATCCCAGGGAGTAGAGCATGAACGGTGGTCCTCTGCTCCCACAGCCGAAGAGCCAGGGCAAAAAACTGGAGCTGTGCCTCTTCTGCAGAAAGTCAGCTTTGCAACGGTGCCATCCGCATTGCTGTCGCTCCTCGATTTCCCAACTCAAAGTCCATTACAATGGAACGTCTTTAGCACCCGTGCCCGGCTGCCCAGCATCCCAGGGAGTAGAGCACGAACGGTTGGCCTCTGCTCCCACAGCCGAAGAGCCAGGGCAAAAAACTGGAGCTGTGCCTCTTCTGCAGAAAGTCAGCTTTGCAACGGTGCCATCCGCATTGCTGTCGCTCCTCCATTTCCCAACTCAAAGTCCATTACAATGGAACATATTTGGCACCCGTGCTCGGCTGCCCAGCATCCCAGGGAGTAGAGCACGAACGGTTGGCCTCTGCTCCCACAGCCGAAGAGCCAGGGCAAAAAACTGGAGCTGTGCCTCTTCTGCAGTAAGTCAGCTTTGCAACGGTGCCATCCGCATTGCTGTCGCTCCTCCATTTCCCAACTCAAAGTCCATTACAATGGAACCTCTTTGGCACCCGTGCTGGGCTGCTCTGCATCCCAGGGAGTAGAGCACGAACGGTTGGCCTCTGCTCCCACAGCCGAAGAGCCAGGGCAAAAAACTTGAGCTGTGCCTCTTCTGCAGAAAGTCAGCTTTGCAACGGTGCCATCCGCATTGCTGTCGCTCCTCCATTTCCCAACTCAAAGTCCATTACAATGGAACCTCTTTGGCACCCGTGCTCGGCTGCCCAGCATCCCAGGGAGTAGAGCACGAACGGTTGGCCTCTGCTCCCACAGCCGAAGAGCCAGGGCAAAAAACTGGAGCTGTGCCTCTTCTGCAGAAAGTCAGCTTTGCAACGGTGCCATCCGCATTGCTGTCGCTCCTCCATTTCCCAACTCAAAGTCCATTACAATGGAACCTCTTTGGCACCCGTGCTCGGCTGCCCAGCATCCCAGGGAGTAGAGCACGAACGGTTGGCCTCTGCTCCCACAGCCGAAGAGCCAGGGCAAAAAACTGGAGCTGTGCCTCTTCTGCAGAAAGACAGCTTTGCAACAGTGCCATCCGCATTGCTGTCGCTCCTCGATTTCCCAGCTCAAAGGCCATTACAATGGAACATCTTTGGCAGCCGTGCCCGGATGCCCAGCATCCCAGGGAGTAGAGCACGAACGGTTGGCCTCTGCTCCCACAGCCGAAGAGCCAGGGCAAAAAACTTGAGCTGTGCCTCTTCTGCAGAAAGTCAGCTTTGCAACTGTGCCATCCGCATTGCTGTCGCTCCTCCATTTCCCAACTCAAAGTCCATTACAATGGAACCGCTTTGGCACCCGTGATGGGCTTCCCAGCATCCCAGGGAGTAGAGCACGAACAGTTGGCCTCTGCTCCCACAGCCGAAGAGACAGGGCAAAAAACTTGAGCTGTGCCTCTTCTGAAGAAAGTCAGCTTTGCAACGGTGCCATCCGCATTGCTGTCGCTCCTCCATTTCCCAACTCAAAGTCCGTTACAATGGAACATATTTGGCACCCGTGCCCGGCTGCCCAGCATCCCAGGGAGTAGAGCACGAACGGTTGGCCTCTGCTCCCACAGCCGAAGAGCCAGGGCAAAAAACTGGAGCTGTGCCTCTTCTGCAGAAAGTCAGCCTTGCAACGGTGCCATCCGCAATGCTGTCACTCCTTGATTTCCCAACTCAAAGTCCATTACAATGGAACCTCTTTGGCACCCGTGCTGGGCTGCTCTGCATCCCAGGGAGTAGAGCACGAACGGTTGGCCTCTGCTCCCACAGCCGAAGAGCCAGGGCAAAAAACTGGAGCTGGGCCTCTTCTGCAGAAAGTCAGCTTTGCAACGGTGCCATCCGCATTGCTGTCACTCCTCGATTTCCCAACTCAAAGTCCATTACAATGGAACCTCTTTGGCACCCATGCCCGGCTGCCCAGCATCCCAGGGAGTAGAGCATGAACGGTGGTCCTCTGCTCCCACAGCCGAAGAGCCAGGGCAAAAAACTGGAGCTGTGCCTCTTCTGCAGAAAGTCAGCTTTGCAACGGTGCCATCCGCATTGCTGTCGCTCCTCGATTTCCCAACTCAAAGTCCATTACAATGGAACGTCTTTAGCACCCGTGCCCGGCTGCCCAGCATCCCAGGGAGTAGAGCACGAACGGTTGGCCTCTGCTCCCACAGCCGAAGAGCCAGGGCAAAAAACTGGAGCTGTGCCTCTTCTGCAGAAAGTCAGCTTTGCAACGGTGCCATCCGCATTGCTGTCGCTCCTCCATTTCCCAACTCAAAGTCCATTACAATGGAACATATTTGGCACCCGTGCTCGGCTGCCCAGCATCCCAGGGAGTAGAGCACGAACGGTTGGCCTCTGCTCCCACAGCCGAAGAGCCAGGGCAAAAAACTGGAGCTGTGCCTCTTCTGCAGAAAGTCAGGTTTGCAACGGTGCCATCCGCATTGCTGTCACTCCTCGATTTCCCAACTCAAAGTCCATTACAATGGAACCTCTTTGGCACCCGTGCTGGGCTGCTCTGCATCCCAGGGAGTAGAGCACGAACGGTTGGCCTCTGCTCCCACAGCCGAAGAGCCAGGGCAAAAATCTTGCGCTGTGCCTCTTCTGCAGAAAGTCAGCTTTGCAACGGTGCCATCCGCATTGCTGTCGCTCCTCGATTTCCCAGCTCAAAGTCCATTACAATGGAACATCTTTGGCAGCCGTGCCCGGATGCCCAGCATCCCAGGGAGTAGAGCACGAACGGTTGGCCTCTGCTCCCACAGCCGAAGAGCCAGGGCAAAAAACTGGAGCTGTGCCTCTTCTGCAGAAAGTCAGCTTTGCAACTGTGCCATCCGCATTGCTGTCGCTCCTCCATTTCCCAACTCAAAGTCCATTACAATGGAACGTCTTTAGCACCCGTGGTGGGCTGCCCAGCATCCCAGGGAGTAGAGCACGAACAGTTGGCCTCTGCTCCCACAGCCGAAGAGACAGGGCAAAAAACTTGAGCTGTGCCTCTTCTGAAGAAAGTCAGCTTTGCAACGGTGCCATCCGCATTGCTGTCGCTCCTCCATTTCCCAACTCAAAGTCCATTACAATGGAACCTCTTTGGCACCCGTGCCCGGCTGCCCAGCATCCCAGGTAGTAGAGCACGTACGGTTGGCCTGTGCTCCCACAGTCGAAGAGCCAGGGCAAAAAACTGGAGCTGTGCCTCTTCTGCAGAAAGTCAGCCTTGCAACGGTGCCATCCGCATTGCTGTCACTCCTTGATTTCCCAACTCAAAGTCCATTACAATGGAACCTCTTTGGCACCCGTGCTGGGCTGCTCTGCATCCCAGGGAGTAGAGCACGAACGGTTGGCCTCTGCTCCCACAGCCGAAGAGCCAGGGCAAAAAACTTGAGCTGTGCCTCTTCTGCAGAAAGTCAGCTTTGCAACGGTGCCATCCGCATTGCTGTCGCTCCTCGATTTCCCAACTCAAAGTCCATTACAATGGAACCTCTTTGGCACCCGTGCTCGGCTGCCCAGCATCCCAGGGAGTAGAGCACGAACGGTTGGCCTCTGCTCCCACAGCCGAAGAGCCAGGGCAAAAAACTGGAGCTGTGCCTCTTCTGCAGAAAGTCAGCTTTGCAACGGTGCCGTCCGCATTGCTGTCGCTCCTCCATTTCCCAACTCAAAGTCCATTACAATGGAACCGCTTTGGCACCCGTGGTGGGCTGCCCAGCATCCCAGGGAGTAGAGCACGAACAGTTGGCCTCTGCTCCCACAGCCGAAGAGACAGGGCAAAAAACTTGAGCTGTGCCTCTTCTGCAGAAAGTCAGCTTTGCAACGGTGCCATCCGCATTGCTGTCGCTCCTCCATTTCCCAACTCAAAGTCCGTTACAATGGAACATATTTGGCACCCGTGCCCGGCTGCCCAGCATCCCAGGTAGTAGAGCACGTACGGTTGGCCTGTGCTCCCACAGCCGAAGAGCCAGGGCAAAAAACTGGAGCTGTGCCTCTTCTGCAGAAAGTCAGCCTTGCAACGGTGCCATCCGCATTGCTGTCACTCCTTGATTTCCCAACTCAAAGTCCATTACAATGGAACCTCTTTGGCACCCGTGCTCGGCTGCTCTGCATCCCAGGGAGTAGAGCACGAACGGTTGGCTTCTGCTCCCACAGCCGAAGAGCCAGGGCAAAAAACTGGAGCTGTGCCTCTTCTGCAGAAAGTCAGCTTTGCAACGGTGCCATCCGCATTGCTGTCGCTCCTCGATTTCCCAACTCAAAGTCCATTACAATGGAACCTCTTTGGCACCCGTGCTCGGCTGCCCAGCATCCCAGGGAGTAGAGCACGAACGGTTGGCCTCTGCTCCCACAGCCGAAGAGCCAGGGCAAAAAACTGGAGCTGTGCCTCTTCTGCAGAAAGGCAGCTTTGCAACGGTGCCATCCGCATTGCTGTCGCTCCTCCATTTCCCAACTCAAAGTCCATTACAATGGAACCTCTTTGGCACCCGTGCTCGGGTGCCCAGCATCCCAGGGAGTAGAGCACGAACGGTTGGCCTCTGCTCCCACAGCCGAAGAGCCAGGGCAAAAAACTGGAGCTGTGCCTCTTCTGCAGAAAGACAGCTTTGCAACAGTGCCATCCGCATTGCTGTCGCTCCTCGATTTCCCAGCTCAAAGTCCATTACAATGGAACATCTTTGGCAGCCGTGCCCGGATGCCCAGCATCCCAGGGAGTAGAGCACGAACGGTTGGCCTCTGCTCCCACAGCCGAAGAGCCAGGGCAAAAAACTGGAGCTGTGCCTCTTCTGCAGAAAGTCAGCTTTGCAACTGTGCCATCCGCATTGCTGTCGCTCCTCCATTTCCCAACTCAAAGTCCATTACAATGGAACCGCTTTGGCACCCGTGGTGGGCTGCCCAGCATCCCAGGGAGTAGAGCACGAACAGTTGGCCTCTGCTCCCACAGCCGAAGAGACAGGGCAAAAAACTTGAGCTGTGCCTCTTCTGAAGAAAGTCAGCTTTGCAACGGTGCCATCCGCATTGCTGTCGCTCCTCCATTTCCCAACTCAAAGTCCGTTACAATGGAACATATTTGGCACCCGTGCCCGGCTGCCCAGCATCCCAGGTAGTAGAGCACGTACGGTTGGCCTGTGCTCCCACAGCCGAAGAGCCAGGGCAAAAAACTGGAGCTGTGCCTCTTCTGCAGAAAGTCAGCCTTGCAACGGTGCCATCCGCATTGCTGTCACTCCTTGATTTCCCAACTCAAAGTCCATTACAATGGAACCTCTTTGGCACCCGTGCTGGGCTGCTCTGCATCCCAGGGAGTAGAGCACGAACGGTTGGCCTCTGCTCCCACAGCCGAAGAGCCAGGGCAAAAAACTGGAGCTGTGCCTCTTCTGCAGAAAGTCAGCTTTGCAACGGTGCCATCCGCATTGCTGTCGCTCCTCCATTTCCCAACTCAAAGTCCATTACAATGGAACATATTTGGCACCCGTGCTCGGCTGCCCAGCATCCCAGGGAGTAGAGCACGAACGGTTGGCCTCTGCTCCCACAGCCGAAGAGCCAGGGCAAAAAACTGGAGCTGTGCCTCTTCTGCAGAAAGTCAGCTTTGCAACGGTGCCATCCGCATTGCTGTCACTCCTCGATTTCCCAACTCAAAGTCCATTACAATGGAACCTCTTTGGCACCCATGCCCGGCTGCCCAGCATCCCAGGGAGTAGAGCATGAACGGTGGTCCTCTGCTCCCACAGCCGAAGAGCCAGGGCAAAAAACTGGAGCTGTGCCTCTTCTGCAGAAAGTCAGCTTTGCAACGGTGCCATCCGCATTGCTGTCGCTCCTCGATTTCCCAACTCAAAGTCCATTACAATGGAACCTCTTTGGCACCCGTGCTCGGCTGCCCAGCATCCCAGGGAGTAGAGCACGAACGGTTGGCCTCTGCTCCCACAGCCGAAGAGCCAGGGCAAAAAACTGGAGCTGTGCCTCTTCTGCAGAAAGTCAGCTTTGCAACGGTGCCATCCGCATTGCTGTCGCTCCTCCATTTCCCAACTCAAAGTCCATTACAATGGAACATATTTGGCACCCGTGCTCGGCTGCCCAGCATCCCAGGGAGTAGAGCACGAACGGTTGGCCTCTGCTCCCACAGCCGAAGAGCCAGGGCAAAAAACTGGAGCTGTGCCTCTTCTGCAGAAAGTCAGGTTTGCAACGGTGCCATCCGCATTGCTGTCACTCCTCGATTTCCCAACTCAAAGTCCATTACAATGGAACCTCTTTGGCACCCGTGCTGGGCTGCTCTGCATCCCAGGGAGTAGAGCACGAACGGTTGGCCTCTGCTCCCACAGCCGAAGAGCCAGGGCAAAAATCTTGCGCTGTGCCTCTTCTGCAGAAAGTCAGCTTTGCAACGGTGCCATCCGCATTGCTGTCACTCCTCGATTTCCCAACTCAAAGTCCATTACAATGGAACCTCTTTGGCACCCGTGCTCGGCTGCCCAGCATCCCAGGGAGTAGAGCACGAACAGTTGGCCTCTGCTCCCACAGCCGAAGAGCCAGGGCAAAAAACTTGAGCTGTGCCTCTTCTGCAGAAAGTCAGCTTTGCAACGGTGCCATCCGCATTGCTGTCGCTCCTCGATTTCCCAACTCAAAGTCCATTACAATGGAACCTCTTTGGCACCCATGCTCGGCTGCCCAGCATCCCAGGGAGTAGAGCATGAACGGTTGTCCTCTGCTCCCACAGCCGAAGAGCCAGGGCAAAAAACTGGAGCTGTGCCTCTTCTGCAGAAAGTCAGCTTTGCAACGGTGCCATCCGCATTGCTGTCGCTCCTCGATTTCCCAACTCTAAGTCCATTACAATGGAACCTCTTTGGCACCCGTGCCCGGCTGCCCAGCATCCCAGGGAGTGGAGCACGAACGGTTGGCCTCTGCTCCCACAGCCGAAGAGCCAGGGCAAAAAACTGGAGCTGTGCCTCTTCTGCAGAAAGTCAGCTTTGCAACGGTGCCATCCGCATTGCTGTCTCTCCTCGATTTCCCAACTCAAAGTCCATTACAATGGAACCTCTTTGGCACCCGTGCCGGGCTGCCCAGCATCCCAGGGAGTAGAGCACGAACGGTTGGCCTCTGCTCCCACAGCCGAAGAGCCAGGGCAAAAATCTGGAGCTGTGCCTCTTCTGTAGAAAGTCAGCTTTGCAACGGTGCCATCCGCATTGCTGTCACTCCTCGATTTCCAAATTCAACGTCCATTACAATGGAACCTCTTTGGCACCCGTGCTCGGCTGCCCAGCATCCCAGGGAGTAGAGCATGAACGGTTGGCCTCTGCTCCCACAGCCGAAGAGCCAGGGCAAAAAACTTGAGCTGTGCCTCTTCTGCAGAAAGTCAGCTTTGCAACGGTGCCATCCGCATTGCTGTCGCTCCTCGATTTCCCAACTCAAAGTCCATTACAATGGAACCTCTTTGGCACCCGTGCTCGGCTGCCCAGCATCCCAGGGAGTAGAGCACGAACGGTTGGCCTCTGCTCCCACAGCCGAAGAGCCAGGGCAAAAAACTTGAGCTGTGCCTCTTCTGCAGAAAGTCAGCTTTGCAACGGTGCCATCCGCATTGCTGTCGCTCCTCGATTTCCCAACTCAAAGTCCATTACAATGGAACCTCTTTGGCACCCGTGCTCGGCTGCCCAGCATCCCAGGGAGTAGAGCACGAACGGTTGGCCTCTGCTCCCACAGCCGAAGAGCCAGGGCAAAACACTTGAGCTGTGCCTCTTCTGCAGAAAGTCAGCTTTGCAACGGTGCCATCCGCATTGCTGTCGCTCCTCCATTTCCCAACTCAAAGTCCATTACAATGGAACCTCTTTGGCACCCGTGCTCGGCTGCCCAGCATCCCAGGGAGTAGAGCACGAACGGTTGGCCTCTGCTCCCACAGCCGAAGAGCCAGGGCAAAAAACTTGAGCTGTGCCTCTTCTGCAGAAAGTCAGCTTTGCAACGGTGCCATCCGCATTGCTGTCGCTCCTCCATTTCCCAACTCAAAGTCCATTACAATGGAACCTCTTTGGCACCCGTGCTCGGCTGCCCAGCATCCCAGGGAGTAGAGCACGAACGGTTGGCCTCTGCTCCCACAGCCGAAGAGCCAGGGCAAAAAACTTGAGCTGTGCCTCTTCTGCAGAAAGTCAGCTTTGCAACGGTGCCATCCGCATTGCTGTCGCTCCTCCATTTCCCAACTCAAAGTCCATTACAATGGAACCTCTTTGGCACCCGTGCTGGGCTGCCCAGCATCCCAGGGAGTAGAGCACGAACGGTTGGCCTCTGCTCCCACAGCCGAAGAGCAAGGGCAAAAAACTTGAGCTGGGCCTCTTCTGCAGAAAGTCAGCTTTGCAACGGTGCCATCCGCATTGCTGTCGCTCCTCGATTTCCCAACTCAAAGTCCATTACAATGGAACCTCTCTGGCACCCGTGCTCGGCTGCCCAGCATCCCAGGGAGTAGAGCACGAACGGTTGGCCTCTGCTCCCACAGCCGAAGAGCCAGGGCAAAATACTGGAGCTGTGCCTCTTCTGCAGAAAGTCAGCTTTGCAACGGTGCCATCCGCATTGCTGTCGCTCCTCCATTTCCCAACTCAAAGTCCATTACAATGGAACCTCTTTGGCACCCGTTCCCGGCTGCCCAGCATCCCAGGGATTGGAGCACGAACGGTTGGCCTCTGCTCCCACAGCCGAAGAGCCAGGGCAAAAAATATGAGCTGTGCCTCTTCTGCAGAAAGTCAGCTTTGCAACGGTGCCATCCGCATTGCTGTCGCTCCTCGATTTCCCAACTCAAAGTCCATTACAATGGAACCTCTTTGGCAGCCGTGCCCGCCTGCCCAGCATTCCAGGGAGTAGAGCACGAACGGTTGGCCTCTGCTCCCACAGCCGAAGAGCCAGGGCAAAAAACTTGAGCTGTGCCTCTTCTGCAGAAAGTCAGCTTTGCAGCGGTGCCATCCGCATTGCTGTCGCTCCTCCATTTCCCAACTCAAAGTCCATTACAATGGAACCTCTTTGGCACCCGTGCTCGGCTGCCCAGCATCCCAGGGAGTAGAGCACGAACGGTTGGCCTCTGCTCCCACAGCCGAAGAGCCAGGGCAAAAAACTGGAGCTGTGCCTCTTCTGCAGAAAGTCAGCTTTGTAACGGTGCCATCCGCATTGCTGTCGCTCCTCGATTTCCCAACTCAAAGTCCATTACAATGGAACCGCTTTGGCACCCGTGCTGGGCTGCCCAGCATCCCAGGGAGTAGAGCACGAACGCTTGGCCTCTGCTCCCACAGCAGAAGAGCCAGAGCAAAAAACTGGAGCTGTGCCTCTTCTGCAGAAAGTCAGCTTTGCAACGGTGCCATCCGCATTGCTGTCGCTCCTCGATTTCCCAACTCAAAGTCCATTACAATGGAACGTCTTTGGCACCCGTGGTGGGCTGCCCAGCATCCCAGGGAGTAGAGCACGAACGGTTGGCCTCTGCTCCCACAGCCGAAGAGCCAGGGCAAAAAACTGGAGCTGTGCCTCTTCTGCAGAAAGTCAGCTTTGCAACTGTGCCATCCGCATTGCTGTCACTCCTCGATTTCCTAACTCAAAGTCCATTACAATGGAACCTCTTTGGCACCCGTGCTCGGCTGCCCAGCATCCCAGGGAGTAGAGCACGAACGGTTGGCCTCTGCTCCCACAGCCGAAGAGCCAGGGCAAAAAACTGGAGCTGTGCCTCTTCTGCAGAAAGTCAGCTTTGCAACGGTGCCATCCGCATTGCTGTCGCTCCTCGATTTCCCAACTCAAAGTCCATTACAATGGAACCACTTTGGCACCCGTGCTGGGCTGCCCATCATCCCGGGGAGTAGAGCACGAACGGTTGGCCTCTGCTCCCACAGCCGAAGAGCCAGGGCAAAAAACTTGAGCTGTGCCTCTTCTGCAGAAAGGCAGCTTTGCAACGGTGCCATCCGCATTGCTGTCACTCCTCGATTTCCCAACTCAAAGTCCATTACAATGGAACCTCTTTGGCACCCGTGCTCGGCTGCCCAGCATCCCAGGGAGTAGAGCACAAACGGTTGGCCTCTGCTCCCACAGCCGAAGAGCCAGGGCAAAAAACTGGAGCTGTGCCTCTTCTGCAGAAAGTCAGCTTTGCAACGGTGCCATCCGCATTGCTGTCGCTCCTCGATTTCCCAACTCAAAGTCCATTACAATGGAACCTCTTTGGCACCCGTGCTCGGCTGCCCAGGATCCCAGGGAGTAGAGCACGAACGGTTGGCCTCTGCTCCCACAGCCGAAGAGCCAGGGCAAAAAACTGGAGCTGTGCCTCTTCTGCAGAAAGTCAGCTTTGCAACGGTGCCATCCGCATTGCTGTCGCTCCTCCATTTCCCAACTCAAAGTCCATTACAATGGAACCTCTTTGGCACCCGTGCCCGGCTGCCCAGCATCCCAGGGATTGGAGCACGAACGGTTGGCCTCTGCTCCCACAGCCGAAGAGCCAGGGCAAAAAACTTGAACTGTGCCTCTTCTGCAGAAAGTCAGCTTTGCAACGGTGCCATCCGCATTGCTGTCGCTCCTCCATTTCCCAACTCAAAGTCCATTACAATGGAACCTCTTTGGCACCCGTGCTCGGCTGCCCAGCATCCCAGGGAGTAGAGCACGAACGGTTGGCCTCTGCTCCCACAGCCGAAGAGCCAGGGCAAAAAACTTGAGCTGTGCCTCTTCTGCAGAAAGTCAGCTTTGCAACGGTGCCATCCGCATTGCTGTCGCTCCTCCATTTCCCAACTCAAAGTCCATTACAATGGAACCTCTTTGGCACCAGTGCCCGGCTGCCCAGCATCCAAGGGAGTAGAGCACGAATGGTTGG
This sequence comes from Psittacula echo, assembly GCF_963264785.1. Classification (NCBI taxonomy): domain Eukaryota; kingdom Metazoa; phylum Chordata; class Aves; order Psittaciformes; family Psittacidae; genus Psittacula; species Psittacula echo. Next base: position 1,322,162 of record NC_137755.1, read on the forward strand.
CCTCTGATCCCACAGCCAAAGAGCCAGGGCAAAATCTTGAGCTGTGCCTCTTCTGCAGAAAGTCAGCTTTGCAACGGTGCCATCCGCATTGCTGTCGCTCCTCGATTTCCCAACTCAAAGTCCATTACAATGGAACCTCTTTGGCACCCGTGCTCGGCTGCCCAGCATCCCAGGGAGTAGAGCACGAACGGTTGGCCTCTGCTCCCACAGCCGAAGAGCCAGGGCAAAAAACTTGAGCTGTGCCTCTTCTGCAGAAAGTCAGCTTTGCAACGGTGCCATCCGCATTGCTGTCGCTCCTCGATTTCCCAACTCAAAGTCCATTACAATGGAACCTCTTTGGCACCCGTGCTCGGCTGCCCAGCATCCCAGGGAGTAGAGCACGAACGGTTGGCCTCTGCTCCCACAGCCGAAGAGCCAGGGCAAAAAACTTGAGCTGTGCCTCTTCTGCAGAACGTCAGCTTTGCAACGGTGCCATCCGCATTGCTGTCGCTCCTCGATTTCCCAACTCAAAGTCCATTACAATGGAACCTCTTTGGCACCCTTGCTGGGCTGCCCAGCATCCCAGGGAGTAGAGCACGAACGGTTGGCCTCTGCTCCCACAGCCGAAGAGCCAGGGCAAAAAACTTGAGCTGTGCCTCTTCTGCAGAGAGTCAGCTTTGCAACGGTGCCATCCGCATTGCTGTCGCTCCTCGATTTCCCAACTCAAAGTCCATTACAATGGAACCTCTTTGGCACCCGTGCTGGGCTGCCCAGCATCCCAGGGAGTAGAGCACGAACATTCGGCCTCTGCTCCCACAGCCGAAGAGCCAGGGCAAAAATCTTGAGCTGTGCCTCTTCTGCAGAAAGTCAGCTTTGCAACAGTGCCATCCGCATTGTTGTCGCTCCTCGATTTCCCAACTCAAAGTCCATTACAATGGAAGCTCTTTGGCACCCGTGCTCGGCTGCCCAGCATCCCAGGGAGTAGAGCACGAACGGTTGGCCTGTGCTCCCACAGCCGAAGAGCCAGGGCAAAAAACTTGAGCTGTGCCTCTTCTGCAGAAAGTCAGCTTTGCAATGGTGCCATCCGCATGGCTGTCGCTCCTCGATTTCCCAACTGAAAGTCCATTACAATGGAACCTCTTTGGCACCCATGCTCGGCTGCCCAGCATCCCAGGGAGTAGAGCACGAACGGTTGGCCTCTGCTCCCACAGCCGAAGAGCCAGGGCAAAAAACTTGAGCTGTGCCTCTTCTGCAGAAAGTCAGCTTTGCAACGGTGCGATCCGCATTGCTGTCGCTCCTCCATTTCCCAACTCAAAGTCCATTACAATGGAACCTCTTTGGCACCCGTGCTCGGCTGCCCAGCATCCCAGGGAGTAGAGCACGAACATTCGGCATCTGCTCCCACAGCCGAAGAGCCAGGGCAAAAAACTTGAGCTGTGCCTCTTCTGCAGAAAGGCAGCTTTGCAACGGTGCCATCCGCATGGCTGTCGCTCCTCGATTTCCCAACTCAAAGTCCATTACAATGGAACCTCTTTGGCACCCGTGCTCGGCTGCCCAGCATCCCAGGGAGTAGAGCAAGAACGGTTGGCCTCTGTTCCCACAGCCGAAGAGCCAGGGCAAAAAACTTGAGCTGTGCCTCTTCTGCAGAAAGTCAGCTTTGCAACGGTGCCATCCGCATTGCTGTCGCTCCTCGATTTCCCAACTCAAAGTCCATTTCAATGGAACATCTTTGGCACCCGTGCTCGGCTGCCCAGCATCCCAGGGAGTAGAGCACGAACATTCGGCCTCTGCTCCCACAGCCAAAGAGCCAGGGCAAAAAACTTGAGCTGGGCCTCTTCTGCAGAAAGTCAGCTTTGCAACGGTGCCATTCGCATGGCTGTCGCTCCTCGATTTCCCAACTCAAAGTCCATTACAATGGAACCTCTTTGGCACCCGTGCTCGGCTGCCCAGCATCCCAGGGAGAAGAGCACGAACGGTTGGCCTCTGCTCCCACAGCCGAAGAGCCAGGGCAAAAAACTTGAGCTGTGCCTCTTCTGCAGAAAGTCAGCTTTGCAACGGTGCCATCCGCATTGCTGTCGCTCCTCGATTTCCCAACTCAAAGTCCATTACAATGGAACCTCTTTGGCACCCTTGCTGGGCTGCCCAGCATCCCAGGGAGTAGAGCACGAACGGTTGGCCTGTGCTCCCACAGCCGAAGAGCCAGGGCAAAAAACTTGAGCTGTGCCTCTTCTGCAGAAAGTCAGCTTTGCAACGGTGCCATCCGCATTGCTGTCGCTCCTCGATTTCCCAACTCAAAGTCCATTACAATGGAACCTCTTTGGCACCCGTGCTCGGCTGCCCAGCATCCCAGGGAGTAGAGCACGAACGGTTGGCCTCTGCTCCCACAGCCGAAGAGCCAGGGCAAAAAACTTGAGCTGTGCCTCTTCTGCAGAAAGTCAGCTTTGCAACGCTGCCATCCGCATTGCTGTCGCTCCTCCATTTCCCAACTCAAAGTCCATTACAATGGAACCTCTTTGGCACCCGTGCCCGGCTGCCCAGCATCCCAGGGAGTAGAGCACGAACATTCGGCCTCTGCTCCCACAGCCGAAGAGCCAGGGCAAAAAACTTGAGCTGTGCCTCTTCTGCAGAAAGGCAGCTTTGCAACGGTGCCATCCGCATGGCTGTCGCTCCTCGATTTCCCAACTCAAAGTCCATTACAATGGAACCTCTTTGGCACCCGTGCTCGGCTGCCCAGCATCCCAGGGAGTAGAGCACGAACGGTTGGCCTCTGTTCCCACAGCCGAAGAGCCAGGGCAAAAAACTTGAGCTGTGCCTCTTCTGCAGAAAGTCAGCTTTGCAACGGTGCCATCCGCATTGCTGTCGCTCCTCCATTTCCCAACTCAAAGTCCATTACAATGGAACCTCTTTGGCACCCGTGCTCGGCTGCCCAGCATCCCAGGGAGTAGAGCACGAACATTCGTCCTCTGCTCCCACAGCCGAAGAGCCAGGGCAAAAAACTTGAGCTGTGCCTCTTCTGCAGAAAGTCAGCTTTGCAACGCTGCCATCCGCATTGCTGTCGCTCCTCCATTTCCCAACTCAAAGTCCATTACAATGGAACCTCTTTGGCACCCGTGCTGGGCTGCCCAGCATCCCAGGGAGTAGAGCACGAACGGTTGGCCTCTGCTCCCACAGCCGAAGAGCCAGGGCAAAAAACTTGAGCTGTGCCTCTTCTGCAGAAAGTCAGCTTTGCAACGGTGCGATCCGCATTGCTGTCGCTCCTCCATTTCCCAACTCAAAGTCCATTACAATGGAACCTCTTTGGCACCCGTGCTCGGCTGCCCAGCATCCCAGGGAGTAGAGCACGAACGGTTGGCCTCTGCTCCCACAGCCGAAGAGCCAGGGCAAAAAACTTGAGCTGTGCCTCTTCTGCAGAAAGTCAGCTTTGCAACGGTGCCATCCGCATGGCTGTCGCTCCTCGATTTCCCAACTCAAAGTCCATTACAATGGAACCTCTTTGGCACCCGTGCCCGGCTGCCCAGCATCCCAGGGAGTAGAGCACGAACGGTTGGCCTCTGCTCCCACAGCCGAAAAGCCAGGGCAAAAAACTTGAGCTGGGCCTCTTCTGCAGAAAGTCAGCTTTGCAACGGTGCCATCCGCATTGCTGTCGCTCCTCCATTTCCCAACTCAAAGTCCATTACAATGGAACCTCTTTGGCACCCGTGCTGGGCTGACCAGCATCCCAGGGAGTAGAGCACGAACATTCGGCCTCTGCTCCCACAGCCGAAGAGCCAGGGCAAAAAACTTGAGCTGTGCCTCTTCTGCAGAAAGTCAGCTTTGCAACGGTGCCATCCGCATTCCTGTCGCTCCTCGATTTCCCAACTCAAAGTCCATTACAATGGAACCTCTTTGGCACCCGTGCTCGGCTGCCCAGCAACCCAGGGAGTAGAGCACGAACGGTTGGCCTCTGCTCCCACAGCTGAAGAGCCAGGGCAAAAAACTTGAGCTGTCCCTCTTCTGCAGAACGTCAGCTTTGCAACGGTGGAATCCGCATTGCTGTCGCTCCTCGATTTCCCAACTCAAAGTCCATTACAATGGAACCTCTTTGGCACCCGTGCTCGGCTGCCCAGCATCCCAGGGAGTAGAGCACGAACGGTTGGCCTCTGCTCCCACAGCCGAAAAGCCAGGGCAAAAAACTTGAGCTGGGCCTCTTCTGCAGAAAGTCAGCTTTGCAACGCTGCCATCCGCATTGCTGTCGCTCCTCGATTTCCCAACTCAAAGTCCATTACAATGGAACCTCTTTGGCACCCGTGCTCGGCTGCCCAGCATCCCAGGGAGTAGAGCACGAACGGTTGGCCTCTGCTCCCACAGCCGAAGAGCCAGGGCAAAAAACTTGAGCTGTGCCTCTTCTGCAGAAAGTCAGCTTTGCAACGGTGCCATCCGCATTGCTGTCGCTCCTCCATTTCCCAACTCAAAGTCCATTACAATGGAACCTCTTTGGCACCCGTGCTCGGCTGCCCAGCATCCCAGGGAGTAGAGCACGAACATTCGTCCTCTGCTCCCACAGCCGAAGAGCCAGGGCAAAAAACTTGAGCTGTGCCTCTTCTGCAGAAAGTCAGCTTTGCAACGCTGCCATCCGCATTGCTGTCGCTCCTCCATTTCCCAACTCAAAGTCCATTACAATGGAACCTCTTTGGCACCCGTGCTGGGCTGCCCAGCATCCCAGGGAGTAGAGCACGAACGGTTGGCCTCTGCTCCCACAGCCGAAGAGCCAGGGCAAAAAACTTGAGCTGTGCCTCTTCTGCAGAAAGTCAGCTTTGCAACGGTGCGATCCGCATTGCTGTCGCTCCTCCATTTCCCAACTCAAAGTCCATTACAATGGAACCTCTTTGGCACCCGTGCTCGGCTGCCCAGCATCCCAGGGAGTAGAGCACGAACGGTTGGCCTCTGCTCCCACAGCCGAAGAGCCAGGGCAAAAAACTTGAGCTGTGCCTCTTCTGCAGAAAGTCAGCTTTGCAACGGTGCCATCCGCATGGCTGTCGCTCCTCGATTTCCCAACTCAAAGTCCATTACAATGGAACCTCTTTGGCACCCGTGCCCGGCTGCCCAGCATCCCAGGGAGTAGAGCACGAACGGTTGGCCTCTGCTCCCACAGCCGAAAAGCCAGGGCAAAAAACTTGAGCTGGGCCTCTTCTGCAGAAAGTCAGCTTTGCAACGGTGCCATCCGCATTGCTGTCGCTCCTCCATTTCCCAACTCAAAGTCCATTACAATGGAACCTCTTTGGCACCCGTGCTGGGCTGACCAGCATCCCAGGGAGTAGAGCACGAACATTCGGCCTCTGCTCCCACAGCCGAAGAGCCAGGGCAAAAAACTTGAGCTGTGCCTCTTCTGCAGAAAGTCAGCTTTGCAACGGTGCCATCCGCATTCCTGTCGCTCCTCGATTTCCCAACTCAAAGTCCATTACAATGGAACCTCTTTGGCACCCGTGCTCGGCTGCCCAGCAACCCAGGGAGTAGAGCACGAACGGTTGGCCTCTGCTCCCACAGCTGAAGAGCCAGGGCAAAAAACTTGAGCTGTCCCTCTTCTGCAGAACGTCAGCTTTGCAACGGTGGAATCCGCATTGCTGTCGCTCCTCGATTTCCCAACTCAAAGTCCATTACAATGGAACCTCTTTGGCACCCGTGCTCGGCTGCCCAGCATCCCAGGGAGTAGAGCACGAACGGTTGGCCTCTGCTCCCACAGCCGAAAAGCCAGGGCAAAAAACTTGAGCTGGGCCTCTTCTGCAGAAAGTCAGCTTTGCAACGCTGCCATCCGCATTGCTGTCGCTCCTCGATTTCCCAACTCAAAGTCCATTACAATGGAACCTCTTTGGCACCCGTGCTCGGCTGCCCAGCATCCCAGGGAGTAGAGCACGAACGGTTGGCCTCTGCTCCCACAGCCGAAGAGCCAGGGCAAAAAACTTGAGCTGTGCCTCTTCTGCAGAAAGTCAGCTTTGCAACGGTGCCATTCGCATGGCTGTCGCTCCTCGATTTCCCAACTCAAAGTCCATTACAATGGAACCTCTTTGGCACCCGTGCTCGGCTGCCCAGCATGCCAGGGAGTAGAGCACGAACATTTGGCCTCTGCTCCCACAGCCGAAGAGCCAGGGCAAAAAACTGCAGCTGTGCCTCTTCTGCAGAAAGTCAGCTTTGCAACGGTGCCATCCGCATTGCTGTCGCTCCTCGATTTCCCAACTCAAAGTCCATTACAATGGAACCTCTTTGGCACCCGTGCTCGGCTGCCCAGCATCCCAGGGAGTAGAGCACGAACATTCGTCCTCTGCTCCCACAGCCGAAGAGCCAGGGCAAAAAACTTGAGCTGTGCCTCTTCTGCAGAAAGTCAGCTTTGCAACGGTGCCATCCGCATGGCTGTCGCTCCTCGATTTCCCAACTCAAAGTCCATTACAATGGAACCTCTTTGGCACCCGTGCTGGGCTGCCCAGCATCCCAGGGAGTAGAGCACGAACGGTTGGCCTCTGCTCCCACAGCCGAAGAGCCAGGGCAAAAAACTTGAGCTGTGCCTCTTCTGCAGAAAGTCAGCTTTGCAACGGTGCCATCCGCATTGCTGTCGCTCCTCCATTTCCCAACTCAAAGGCCATTACAATGGAACCTCTTTGGCACCCGTGCCCGGCTGCCCAGCATCCCAGGGAGTAGAGCACGAACGGTTGGCCTCTGCTCCCACAGCCGAAGAGCCAGGGCAAAAAACTTGAGCTGTGACTCTTCTGCAGAAAGTCAGCTTTGCAACGGTGCCATCCGCATGGCTGTCGCTCCTCCATTTCCCAACTCAAAGTCCATTACAATGGAACCTCTTTGGCACCCGTGCTCGGCTGCCCAGCATCCCAGGGAGTAGAGCACGAACGGTTGGCCTCTGCTCCCACAGCCGAAAAGCCAGGGCAAAAAACTTGAACTGTGCCTCTTCTGCAGAAAGTCAGCTTTGCAACGGTGCCATCCGCATTGCTGTCGCTCCTCGATTTCCCAACTCAAAGTCCATTACAATGGAACCTCTTTGGCACCTGTGCTCGGCTGCCCAGCATCCCAGGGAGTGGAGCACGAACGGTTGGCCTCTGCTCCCACAGCCGAAGAGCCAGGGCAAAAAACTGGAGCTGTGCCTCTTCTGCAGAAAGTCAGCTTTGCAACGGTGCTATCTGCATTGCTGTCGCTCCTCGATTTCCCAACTCAAAGTCCATTACAATGGAACCGCTTTGGCACCCGTGCCCGGCTGCCCAGCATCCCAGGGAGTGGAGCACGAACGGTTGGCCTCTGCTCCCACAGCCGAAGAGCCAGGGCAAAAAACTTGAGCTGTGCCTCTTCTGCAGAAAGTCAGCTTTGCAACGGTGCCATCCGCATTGCTGTCGCTCCTCGATTTCCCAACTCAAAGTCCATTACAATGGAACCTCTTTGGCACCCGTGCTCGGCTGCCCAGCATCCCAGGGAGTAGAGCACGAACATTTGGCCTCTGCTCCCACAGCCGAAGAGCCAGGGCAAAAAACTTGAGCTGTGCCTCTTCTGCAGAAAGTCAGCTTTGCAACGGTGCCATCCGCATTGCTGTCGCTCCTCGATTTCCCAACTCAAAGTCCATTACAATGGAACCTCTTTGGCACCCAAGCCCGGCTGCCCAGCATCCCAGGGAGTGGAGCACGAACGGTTGGCCTCTGCTCCCACAGCCGAAGAGCCAGGGCAAAAAACTTGAGCTGTGCCTCTTCTGCAGAAAGTCAGCTTTGCAACGGTGCCATCCACATTGCTGTCGCTCCTCCATTTCCCAACTCAAAGTCCATTACAATGGAACCTCTTTGGCACCCGTGCCCGGCTGCCCAGCAACCCAGGGAGTAGAGCACGAACGGTTGGCCTCTGCTCCCACAGCCGAAGAGCCAGGGCAAAAAACTTGAGCTGTGCCTCTTCTGCAGAAAGTCAGCTTTGCAACGGTGCCATCCGCATTGCTGTCGCTCCTCGATTTCCCAACTCAAAGTCCATTACAATGGAACCTCTTTGGCACCCGTGCTCGGCTGCTCAGCATTCCAGGGAGTAGAGCACGAACATTTGGCCTCTGCTCCCACAGCCTAAGAGCCAGGGCAAAAAACTGGAGCTGTGCCTCTTCTGCAGAAAGTCAGCTTTGCAACGGTGCCATCCGCATTGCTGTCGCTCCTCCATTTCCCAACTCAAAGTCCATTACAATGGAACCTCTTTGGCACCCGTGCTCGGCTGCCCAGAATCCCAGGGAGTAGAGCACGAACGGTTGGCCTCTGCTCCCACAGCCGAAGAGCCAGGGCAAAAAACTGGAGCTGTGCCTCTTCTGCAGAAAGTCAGCTTTACAACGGTGCCATCCGCATTGCTGTCGCTCCTCCATTTCCCAACTCAAAGTCCATTACAATGGAACCTCTTTGGCACCCGTGCTCGGCTGCCCAGCATCCCAGCGAGTAGAGCACGAACGGTTGGCCTCTGCTCCCACAGCCGAAGAGCCAGGGCAAAAAACTTGAACTGTGCCTCTTCTGCAGAAAGTCAGCTTTGCAACGGTGCCATCCGCATTGCTGTCGCTCCTCCATTTCCCAACTCAAAGTCCATTACAATGGAACCTCTTTGGCACCCGTGCTCGGCTGCCCAGCATCCCAGGGAGTAGAGCACGAACGGTTGGCCTCTGCTCCCACAGCCGAAGAGCCAGGGCAAAAAACTTGAGCTGTGCCTCTTCTGCAGAAAGTCAGCTTTGCAACGGTGCCATCCGCATTCCTGTCACTCCTCCATTTCCCAACTCAAAGTCCATTACAATGGAACCTCTTTGGCACCCGTGCTGGGCTGCCCAGCATCCCAGGGAGTAGAGCACGAACATTTGGCCTCTGCTCCCACAGCCGAAGAGCCAGGGCAAAAAACTTGAGCTGTGCCTCTTCTGCAGAAAGTCAGCTTTGCAACGGTGCCATCCGCATTGCTGTCGCTCCTCGATTTCCCAACTCAAAGTCCATTTCAATGGAACCTCTTTGGCACCCGTGCTCGGCTGCCCAGCATCCCAGGGATTAGAGCACAAACGGTTGGCGTCTGCTCCCACAGCCGAAGAGCCAGGGCAAAAAACTGGAGCTGTGCCTCTTCTGCAGAAAGTCAGCTTTGCAACGGTGCCATCAGCATTGCTGTCGCTCCTCGATTTCCCAACTCAAAGTCCATTACAATGGAACCTCTTTGGCACCCGTGCTCGGCTGCCCAGCATCCCAGGGAGTAGAGCACGAACATTTGGCCTCTGCTCCCACAGCCGAAGAGCCAGGGCAAAAACCTTGAGCTGTGCCTCTTCTGCAGAAAGTCAGCTTTGCAACGGTGCCATCCGCATTGCTGTCGCTCCTCGATTTCCCAACTCAAAGTCCATTACAATGGAACCTCTTTGGCACCCGTGCTTGGCTGCCCAGCATCCCAGGGAGAGGAGAACGAACATTTGGCCTCTGCTTCCACAGCCTAAGAGCCAGGGCAAAAAACTGGAGCTGTGCCTCTTCTGCAGAAAGTCAGCTTTGCAACGGTGCCATCCGCATTGCTGTCGCTCCTCGATTTCCCAACTCAAAGTCCATTACAATGGAACCTCTTTGGTACCCAAACCCGGCTGCCCAGCATGCCAGGGAGTAGAGCACGAACGGTTGGCCTCTGCTCCCGCAGCCGAAGAGCCAGGGCAAAAAACTTGAGCTGTGCCTCTTCTGCAGAAAGTCAGCTTTACAACGGTGCCATCCGCATTGCTGTCGCTCCTCGATTTCCCAACTCAAAGTCCATTCCAATGGAACCTCTTTGGCACCCGTGCTCGGCTGCCCAGCATCCCAGGGAGTGGAGCACGAACGGTTGGCCTCTGCTCCCACAGCCGAAGAGCCAGGGCAAAAAACTTGAGCTGTGCCTCTTCTGCAGAAAGTCAGCATTGCAACGGTGCCATCCGCATTGCTGTCGCTCCTCGATTTCCCAACTCAAAGTCCATTACAATGGAACCTCTTTGGCACCCGTGCTCGGCTGCCCAGCATCCCAGGGAGTAGAGCACGAACGGTTGGCCTCTGCTCCCACAGCCGAAGAGCCAGGGCAAAAAACTGGAGCTGTGCCTCTTCTGCAGAAAGTCAGCTTTGCAACGGTGCCATCCGCATTCCTGTCGCTCCTCGATTTCCCAACTCAAAGTCCATTACAATGGAACCTCTTTGGCACCCGTGCTCGGCTGCCCAGCATCCCAGGGAGTAGAGCACGAACGGTTGGCCTCTGCTCCCACAGCCGAAGAGCCAGGGCAAAAAACTGGAGCTGTGCCTCTTCTGCAGAAAGGCAGCTTTGCAACTGTGCCATCCGCATTGCTGTCACTCCTCGATTTCCCAACTCAAAGTCCATTACAATGGAACCTCTTTGGCACCTGTGCTCGGCTGCCCAGCATCCCAGGGAGTAGAGCACGAACGGTTGGCCTCTGCTCCCACAGCCGAAGAGCCAGGGCAAAAAACTTGAGCTGTGCCTCTTCTGCAGAAAGGCAGCTTTGCAACGGTGCGATCCGCATTGCTGTCGCTCCTCGATTTCCCAACTCAAAGTCCATTACAATGGAACCTCTTTGGCACCCGTGCTCGGCTGCCCAGCATCCCAGCGAGTAGAGCACGAACGGTTGGCCTCTGCTCCCACAGCCGAAGAGCCAGGGCAAAAAACTTGAGCTGTGCCTCTTCTGCAGAAAGTCAGCTTTACAACGGTGCCATCCGCATTGCTGTCGCTCCTCGATTTCCCAACTCAAAGTCCATTCCAATGGAACCTCTTTGGCACCCGTGCTCGGCTGCCCAGCATCCCAGGGAGTGGAGCACGAACGGTTGGCCTCTGCTCCCACAGCCGAAGAGCCAGGGCAAAAAACTTGAGCTGTGCCTCTTCTGCAGAAAGTCAGCTTTGCAACGGTGCCATCCGCATTCCTGTCGCTCCTCGATTTCCCAACTCAAAGTCCATTACAATGGAACCTCTTTGGCACCCGTGCTCGGCTGCCCAGCATCCCAGGGAGTAGAGCACGAACGGTTGGCCTCTGCTCTCACAGCCGAAGAGCCAGAGCAAAAAACTTGAGCTGTGCCTCTTCTGCAGAAAGTCAGCTTTGCAACGGTGCCATCCGCATTCCTGTCGCTCCTCGATTTCCCAACTCAAAGTCCATTACAATGGAACCTCTTTGGCACCCGTTCCCGGCTGCCCAGCATCCCAGGGAGTAGAGCACGAACGGTTGGCCTCTGCTCTCACAGCCGAAGAGCCAGAGCAAAAAACTTGAGCTGTGCCTCTTCTGCAGAAAGTCAGCTTTGCAACGGTGCCATCCGCATTGCTGTCGCTCCTCCATTTCCCGACTCAAAGTCCATTACAATGGAAACTCTTTGGCACCCGTGCTGGGCTGCTCAGCATTCCAGGGAGTAGAGCACGAACGGTTGGCCTCTGCTTCCAAAGACGAAGCGCCAGGGCAAAAAACTTGAGCTGTGCCTCTTCTGCAGAAAGTCAGCTTTGCAACGGTGCCATCCGCATTGCTGTCGCTCCTCGATTTCCCAACTCAAAGTCCATTACAATGGAACCTCTTTGGCACTCGTGCTCGGCTGCCCAGCATGCCAGGGAGTGGAGCACGAACGGTTGGCCTCTGCTCCCACAGCCGAAGAGCCAGGGCAAAAAACTTGAGCTGTGCCTCTTCTGCAGAAAGTCAGCTTTGCAACGGTGCCATCCGCATTGCTGTCGCTCCTCGATTTCCCAACTCAAAGTCCATTACAATGGAACCTCTTTGGCAGCCGTGCTCGGCTGCCCAGCATCCCAGGGAGTAGAGCACGAACGGTTGGCCTCTGCTCCCACAGCCGAAGAGCCAGGGCAAAAAACTTGAGCTGTGCCTCTTCTGCAGAAAGTCAGCTTTGCAACGGTGCCATCCGCATTGCTGTCGCTCCTCGATTTCCCAACTCAAAGTCCATTCCAATGGAACCTCTTTGGCACCCGTGCTCGGCTGCCAGGCATCCCAGGGAGTGGAGCACGAACGGTTGGCCTCTGCTCCCACAGCCGAAGAGCCAGGGCAAAAAACTTGAGCTGTGCCTCTTCTGCAGAAAGTCAGCTTTGCAACGGTGCCATCCGCATTGCTGTCGCTCCTCCATTTCCCAACTCAAAGTCCATTTCAATGGAACCTCTTTGGCACCCGTGCTCGGCTGCCCAGCATCCCAGGGAGTAGAGCACGAACGGTTGGCCTCTGCTCCCACAGCCGAAGAGACAGGGCAAAAAACTGCAGCTGTGCCTCTTCTGCAGAAAGTCAGCTTTACAACGGTGCCATCCGCATTGCTGTCGCTCCTCGATTTCCCAACTCAAAGTCCATTCCAATGGAACCTCTTTGGCACCCGTGCTCGGCTGCCCAGCATCCCAGGGAGTGGAGCACGAACGGTTGGCCTCTGCTCCCACAGCCGAAGAGCCAGGGCAAAAAACTGGAGCTGTGCCTCTTCTGCAGAAAGTCAGCATTGCAACGGTGCCATCCGCATTGCTGTCGCTCCTCGATTTCCAACTCAAAGTCCATTTCAATGGAACCTCTTTGTCACCCGTGCTCGGCTGCCCAGCATCCCAGGGAGTAGAGCACGAACGGTTAGCCTCTGCTCCCACAGCCGAAGAGCCAGGGCAAAAAACTTGAGCTGTGCCTCTTCTGCAGAAAGTCAGCTTTGCAACGGTGCCATCCGCATTGCTGTCGCTCCTCCATTTCCCGACTCAAAGTCCATTACAATGGAAACTCCTTGGCACCCGTGCTCAGCTGCTCAGCATTCCAGGGAGTAGAGCACGAACGGTTGGCCTCTGCTTCCAAAGACGAAGCGCCAGGGCAAAAAACTTGAGCTGTGCCTCTTCTGCAGAAAGTCAGCTTTGCAACGGTGCCATCCGCATTGCTGTCGCTCCTCGATTTCCCAACTCAAAGTCCATTACAATGGAACCTCTTTGGCACCCGTGCTCGGCTGCCCAGCATGCCAGGGAGTGGAGCACGAACGGTTGGCCTCTGCTCCCACAGCCGAAGAGCCAGGGCAAAAAACTGGAGCTGTGCCTCTTCTGCAGAAAGTCAGCTTTGCAACGGTGCCATCCGCATTGCTGTCGCTCCTCGATTTCCCAACTCAAAGTCCATTACAATGGAACCTCTTTGGCACCCGTGCTCGGCTGCCCAGCATCCCAGGGAGTAGAGCACGAACGGTTGGCCTCTGCTCCCACAGCCGAAGAGCCAGGGCAAAAAACTTGAGCTGTGCCTCTTCTGCAGAAAGTCAGCTTTGCAACGGTGCCATCCGCATTGCTGTCGCTCCTCGATTTCCCAACTCAAAGTCCATTCCAATGGAACCTCTTTGGCACCCGTGCTCGGCTGCCAGGCATCCCAGGGAGTGGAGCACGAACGGTTGGCCTCTGCTCCCACAGCCGAAGAGCCAGGGCAAAAAACTGGAGCTGTGTCTCTTCTGCAGAAAGTCAGCTTTGCAACGGTGCCATCCGCATTGCTGTCGCTCCTCCATTTCCCAACTCAAAGTCCATTTCAATGGAACCTCTTTGGCACCCGTGCTCGGCTGCCCAGCATCCCAGGGAGTAGAGCACGAACGGTTGGCCTCTGCTCCCACAGCCGAAGAGACAGGGCAAAAAACGTGAGCTGTGCCTCTTCTGCAGAAAGTCAGCTTTACAACGGTGCCATCCGCATTGCTGTCGCTCCTCGATTTCCCAACTCAAAGTCCATTCCAATGGAACCTCTTTGGCACCCGTGCTCGGCTGCCCAGCATCCCAGGGAGTGGAGCACGAACGGTTGGCCTCTGCTCCCACAGCCGAAGAGCCAGGGCAAAAAACTGGAGCTGTGCCTCTTCTGCAGAAAGTCAGCTTTGCAACGGTGCCATCCGCATTGCTGTCGCTCCTCCATTTCCCGACTCAAAGTCCATTACAATGGAAACTCCTTGGCACCCGTGCTCGGCTGCTCAGCATTCCAGGGAGTAGAGCACGAACGGTTGGCCTCTGCTTCCAAAGACGAAGCGCCAGGGCAAAAAACTTGAGCTGTGCCTCTTCTGCAGAAAGTCAGCTTTGCAACGGTGCCATCCGCATTGCTGTCGCTCCTCGATTTCCCAACTCAAAGTCCATTACAATGGAACCTCTTTGGCACCCGTGCTCGGCTGCCCAGCATGCCAGGGAGTGGAGCACGAACGGTTGGCCTCTGCTCCCACAGCCGAAGAGCCAGGGCAAAAAACTGGAGCTGTGCCTCTTCTGCAGAAAGTCAGCTTTGCAACGGTGCCATCCGCATTGCTGTCGCTCCTCGATTTCCCAACTCAAAGTCCATTACAATGGAACCTCTTTGGCACCCGTGCTCGGCTGCCCAGCATCCCAGGGAGTAGAGCACGAACGGTTGGCCTCTGCTCCCACAGCCGAAGAGCCAGGGCAAAAAACTTGAGCTGTGCCTCTTCTGCAGAAAGTCAGCTTTGCAACGGTGCCATCCGCATTGCTGTCGCTCCTCCATTTCCCAACTCAAAGTCCATTCCAATGGAACCTCTTTGGCACCCGTGCTCGGCTGCCAGGCATCCCAGGGAGTGGAGCACGAACGGTTGGCCTCTGCTCCCACAGCCGAAGAGCCAGGGCAAAAAACTGGAGCTGTGTCTCTTCTGCAGAAAGTCAGCTTTGCAACGGTGCCATCCGCATTGCTGTCGCTCCTCGATTTCCCAACTCAAAGTCCATTACAATGGAACCTCTTTGGCACCCGTGCTCGGCTGCCCAGCATCCCAGGGAGTAGAGCACGAACGGTTGGCCTCTGCTCCCACAGCCGAAGAGCCAGGGCAAAAAACTTGAGCTGTGCCTCTTCTGCAGAAAGTCAGCTTTGCAACGGTGCCATCCGCATTGCTGTCGCTCCTCCATTTCCCAACTCAAAGTCCATTACAATGGAACCTCTTTGGCACCCGTGCTCGGCTGCCCAGCATCCCAGGGAGTGGAGCACGAACGGTTGGCCTCTGCTCCCACAGCCGAAGAGCCAGGGCAAAAAACTGGAGCTGTGTCTCTTCTGCAGAAAGTCAGCTTTGCAACGGTGCCATCCGCATTCCTGTCGCTCCTCGATTTCCCAACTCAAAGTCCATTACAATGGAACCTCTTTGGCACCCGTGCTCGGCTGCCCAGCATCCCAGGGAGTAGAGCACGAACGGTTGGCCTCTGCTCTCACAGCCGAAGAGCCAGAGCAAAAAACTTGAGCTGTGCCTCTTCTGCAGAAAGTCAGCTTTGCAACGGTGCCATCCGCATTGCTGTCGCTCCTCCATTTCCCAACTCAAAGTCCATTACAATGGAACCTCTTTGGCACCCGTGCTCGGCTGCCCAGCATCCCAGGGAGTAGAGCACGAACGGTTGGCCTCTGCTCCCACAGCCAAAGAGCCAGGGCAAAAAACTTGAGCTGTGCCTCTTCTGCAGAAAGGCAGCTTTGCAACGGTGCCATCCTCATTGCTGTCGCTCCTCCATTTCCCAACTCAAAGTCCATTTCAATGGAACCTCTTTGGCACCCGTGCTCGGCTGCCCAGCATCCCAGGGAGTAGAGCACGAACGGCTGGCCTCTGCTCCCACAGCCGAAGAGCCAGGGCAAAAAACTTGAGCTGTGCCTCTTCTGCAGAAAGTCAGCTTTGCAACGGTGCCATCCGCATTGCTGTCGCTCCTCGATTTC
This sequence comes from Psittacula echo, assembly GCF_963264785.1. Lineage (NCBI taxonomy): Eukaryota > Metazoa > Chordata > Aves > Psittaciformes > Psittacidae > Psittacula > Psittacula echo. The sequence goes on from NC_137755.1 coordinate 1,337,754, forward strand.
CCAACTCAAAGTCCATTACAATGGAACCTCTTTGGCACCCGTGCTCGGCTGCTCAGCATTCCAGGGAGTAGAGCACGAACGGTTGGCCTCTGCTTCCAAAGACGAAGCGCCAGGGCAAAAAACTTGAGCTGTGCCTCTTCTGCAGAAAGTCAGCTTTGCAACGGTGCCATCCGCATTGCTGTCGCTCCTCGATTTCCCAACTCAAAGTCCATTACAATGGAACCTCTTTGGCACCCGTGCTCGGCTGCCCAGCATGCCAGGGAGTGGAGCACGAACGGTTGGCCTCTGCTCCCACAGACGAAGAGCCAGGGCAAAAAACTTGAGCTGTGTCTCTTCTGCAGAAAGTCAGCTTTGCAACGCTGCCATCCGCATTGCTGTCGCTCCTCGATTTCCCAACTCAAAGTCCATTACAATGGAACCTCTTTGGCACCCGTGCTCGGCTGCTCAGCATTCCAGGGAGTAGAGCACGAACGGTTGGCCTCTGCTTCCAAAGACGAAGCGCCAGGGCAAAAAACTTGAGCTGTGCCTCTTCTGCAGAAAGTCAGCTTTGCAACGGTGCCATCCGCATTGCTGTCGCTCCTCCATTTCCCAACTCAAAGTCCATTACAATGGAACCTCTTTGGCACCCGTGCTCGGCTGCCCAGCATGCCAGGGAGTGGAGCACGAACGGTTGGCCTCTGCTCCCACAGCCGAAGAGCCAGGGCAAAAAACTGGAGCTGTGTCTCTTCTGCAGAAAGTCAGCTTTGCAACGGTGCCATCCGCATTCCTGTCGCTCCTCGATTTCCCAACTCAAAGTCCATTACAATGGAACATCTTTGGCACCCGTGCTCGGCTGCCCAGCATCCCAGGGAGTAGAGCACGAACGGTTGGCCTCTGCTCCCACAGCCGAAGAGCCAGGGCAAAAAACTTGAGCTGTGCCTCTTCTGCAGAAAGTCAGCTTTGCAACGGTGCCATCCGCATTCCTGTCGCTCCTCGATTTCCCAACTCAAAGTCCATTACAATGGAACCTCTTTGGCACCCGTGCTGGGCTGCCCAGCATCCCAGGGATTGGAGCACAAACGGTTGGCCTCTGCTCCCACAGCCGAAGAGCCAGGGCAAAAAACTGGAGCTGTGCCTCTTCTGCAGAAAGTCAGCTTTGCAACGGTGCCATCCGCATTCTTGTCGCTCTTCGATTTCCCAGCTCAAAGTCCATTACAATGGAACCTCTTTGGCACCCGTGCTCGGCTGCCCAGCATCCCAGGGAGTAGAGCACGAACGGTTGGCCTCTGCTCCCACAGCCGAAGAGCCAGGGCAAAAAACTTGAGCTGTGCCTCTTCTGCAGAAAGTCAGCTTTGCAATGGTGCCATCCGCATTGCTGTCGCTCCTCGATTTCCCAACTCAAAGTCCATTACAATGGAACCTCTTTGGCACCCGTGCTCGGCTGCCCAGCATCCCAGGGAGTAGAGCACGAACGGTTGGCCTCTGCTCCCACAGCCGAAGAGCCAGGGCAAAAAACTTGACCTGTGCCTCTTCTGCAGAAAGGCAGCTTTGCAACGGTGCCATCCGCATTGCTGTCGCTCCTCGATTTCCCAACTCAAAGTCCATTACAATGGAACCTCTTTGGCACCCTTGCTGGGCTGCCCAGCATCCCAGGGAGTAGAGCACGAACGGTTGGCCTCTGCTCCCACAGCCGAAGAGCCAGGGCAAAAAACTTGAGCTGTGCCTCTTCTGCAGAAAGGCAGCTTTGCAACGGTGCCATCCGCATTCTTGTCTCTCCTCGATTTCCCAACTCAAAGTCCATTACAATGGAACCTCTTTGGCACCCGTGCCCGGCTGCCCAGCATCCCAGGGAGTAGAGCACGAACGGTTGGCCTCTGCTCTCACAGCCGAAGAGCCAGGGCAAAAAACTTGAGCTGTGCCTCTTCTGCAGAAAGTCAGCTTTGCAACGGTGCCATCCGCATTGCTGTCGCTCCTCGATTTCCCAACTCAAAGTCCATTTCAATGGAACCTCTTTGGCAGCCGTGCTCGGCTGCCCAGCATCCCAGGGAGTAGAGCACGAACGGTTGGCCTCTGCTCCCACAGCCGAAGAGCCAGGGCAAAAAACTTGAGCTGTGCCTCTTCTGCAGAAAGTCAGCTTTACAACGGTGCCATCCGCATTGCTGTCGCTCCTCGATTTCCCAACTCAAAGTCCATTACAATGGAACCTCTTTGGCACCCGTGCTCGGCTGCCCAGCATCCCAGGGAGTGGAGCACGAACGGTTGGCCTCTGCTCCCACAGCCGAAGAGCCAGGGCAAAAAACTTGAGCTGTGCCTCTTCTGCAGAAAGTCAGCTTTGCAACGGTGCCATCCGCATGGCTGTCGCTCCTCGATTTCCCAACTCAAAGTCCATTACAATGGAACCTCTTTGGCACCCGTGCTCGGCTGCCCAGCATCCCAGGGAGTAGAGCACGAACGGTTGGCCTCTGCTCCCACAGCCGAAGAGCCAGGGCAAAAAACTTGAGCTGTGCCTCTTCTGCAGAAAGTCAGCTTTGCAACGGTGCCATCCGCATGGCTGTCGCTCCTCGATTTCCCAACTCAAAGTCCATTACAATGGAACCTCTTTGGCACCCGTGCTGGGCTGCCCAGCATCCCAGGGAGTAGAGCACGAACGGTTGGCATCTGCTCCCACAGCCGAAGAGCCAGGGCAAAAAACTTGAGCTGTGCCTCTTCTGCAGAAAGTCAGCTTTGCAACGGTGCCATCCGCATTGCTGTCGCTCCTCGATTTCCCAACTCAAAGTCCATTACAATGGAACCTCTTTGGCACCCGTGCTGGGCTGCCCAGCATCCCAGGGAGTAGAGCACGAACGGTTGGCCTCTGCTCCCACAGCCGAAGAGCCAGGGCAAAAAACTTGAGCTGTGCCTCTTCTGCAGAAAGTCAGCTTTGCAACGGTGCCATCCACATGGCTGTCGCTCCTCGATTTCCCAACTCAAAGTCCATTACAATGGAACCTCTTTGGCACCCGTGCTCGGCTGCCCAGCATCCCAGGCAGTAGAGCACGAACGGTTGGCCTCTGCTCCCACAGCCGAAGAGCCAGGGCAAAAAACTTGAGCTGGGCCTCTTCTGCAGAAAGTCGGCTTTGCAACGGTGCCATCCGCATGGCTGTCGCTCCTCGATTTCCCAACTCAAAGTCCATTACAATGGAACCTCTTTGGCACCCGTGCTGGGCTGCCCAGCATCCCAGGGAGTAGAGCACGAACGGTTGGCCTCTGCTCCCACAGCCGAAGAGCCAGGGCAAAAAACTTGACCTGTGCCTCTTCTGCAGAAAGTCAGCTTTGCAACGGTGCCATCCACATGGCTGTCGCTCCTCGATTTCCCAACTCAAAGTCCATTACAATGGAACCTCTTTGGCACCCGTGCTGGGCTGCCCAGCATCCCAGGGAGTAGAGCACGAACGGTTGGCCTCTGCTCCCACAGCCGAAGAGCCAGGGCAAAAAACTTGAGCTGTGCCTCTTCTGCAGAAAGTCAGCTTTGCAACGGTGCCATCCGCATTGCTGTCGCTCCTCGATTTCCCAACTCAAAGTCCATTACAATGGAACCTCTTTGGCACCCGTGCTGGGCTGCCCAGCATCCCAGGGAGTAGAGCACGAACGGTTGGCCTCTGCTCCCACAGCCGAAGAGCCAGGGCAAAAAACTTGAGCTGTGCCTCTTCTGCAGAAAGTCAGCTTTGCAACGGTGCCATCCGCATTGCTGTCGCTCCTCGATTTCCCAACTCAAAGTCCATTACAATGGAACCTCTTTGGCATCCGTGCCCGGCTGCCCAGCATCCCAGGGAGTAGAGCACGAACGGTTGGCCTCTGCTCCCACAGCCAAAGAGCCAGGGCAAAAAACTTGAGCTGTGCCTCTTCTGCAGAAAGTCAGCTTTGCAACGGTGCCATCCGCATGGCTGTCGCTCCTCGATTTCCCAACTCAAAGTCCATTACAATGGAACCTCTTTGGCACCCGTGCTCGGCTGCCCAGCATCCCAGGGAGTAGAGCACGAACGGTTGGCCTCTGCTCCCACAGCCAAAGAGCCAGGGCAAAAAACTTGAGCTGTGCCTCTTCTGCAGAAAGTCAGCTTTGCAACGGTGCCATCCGCATTGCTGTCGCTCCTCCATTTCCCAACTCAAAGTCCATTACAATGGAACCTCTTTGGCATCCATGCCCGGCTGCCCAGCATCCCAGGGAGTAGAGCACGAACATTCGGCCTCTGCTCCCACAGCCGAAGAGCCAGGGCAAAAAACTTGAGCTGTGCCTCTTCTGCAGAAAGTCAGCTTTGCAACGGTGCCATCCACATGGCTGTCGCTCCTCGATTTCCCAACTCAAAGTCCATTACAATGGAACCTCTTTGGCACCCGTGCCCGGCTGCCCAGCATCCCAGGGAGTAGAGCACGAACGGTTGGCCTCTGCTCCCACAGCCGAAGAGCCAGGGCAAAAAACTTGAGCTGTGCCTCTTCTGCAGAAAGTCAGCTTTGCAACGGTGCCATCCGCATGGCTGTCGCTCCTCGATTTCCCAACTCAAAGTCCATTACAATGGAACCTCTTTGGCACCTGTGCTGGGCTGCCCAGCATCCCAGGGAGTAGAGCACGAACGGTTGGCCTCTGCTCCCACAGCCGAAGAGCCAGGGCAAAAAACTTGAGCTGTGCCTCTTCTGCAGAAAGTCAGCTTTGCAACGGTGCCATCCGCATTGCTGTCGCTCCTCCATTTCCCAACTCAAAGTCCATTACAATGGAACCTCTTTGGCACCCGTGCTGGGCTGCCCAGCATCCCAGGGAGTAGAGCACGAACGGTTGGCCTCTGCTCCCACAGCCGAAGAGCCAGGGCAAAAAACTTGAGCTGTGCCTCTTCTGCAGAAAGTCAGCTTTGCAACGGTGCCATCCGCATGGCTGTCGCTCCTCGATTTCCCAACTCAAAGTCCATTACAATGGAATCTCTTTGGCACCCGTGCTGGGCTGCCCAGCATCCCAGGGAGTAGAGCACGAACGGTTGGCCTCTGCTCCCACAGCCGAAGAGCCAGTGCAAAAAACTTGAGCTGTGCCTCTTCTGCAGAAAGTCAGCTTTGCAGCAGTGCCATCCGCATTGCTGTCGCTCCTCGATTTCCCAACTCAAAGTCCATTACAATGGAACTTCTTTGGCACCCGTGCTCGGCTGCCCAGCATCCCAGGGAGTAGAGCACGAACATTCGGCCTCTGCTCCCACAGCCGAAGAGCCAGGGCAAAAAACTTGAGCTGTGCCTCTTCTGCAGAAAGTCAGCTTTGCAACGGTGCCATCCACATGGCTGTCGCTCCTCGATTTCCCAACTCAAACTCCATTACAATGGAACCTCTTTGGCACCCGTGCTGGGCTGCCCAGCATCCTAGGGAGTAGAGCACGAACAGTTGGCCTCTGCTCCCACAGCCGAAGAGCCAGGGCAAAAAACTTGAGCTGTGCCTCTTCTGCAGAAAGTCAGCTTTGCAACGCTGCCATCCGCATTGCTGTCGCTCCTCGATTTCCCAATTGAAAGTCCATTACAATGGAACCTCTTTGGCACCCGTGCTGGGCTGCCCAGCATCCCAGGGAGTAGAGCACGAACGGTTGGCCTCTGCTCCCACAGCCGAAGAGCCAGGGCAAAAAAATTGAGCTGTGCCTCTTCTGCAGAAAGTCAGCTTTGCAACGGTGCCATCCTCATGGTTGTCGCTCCTCCATTTCCCAACTCAAAGTCCATTACAATGGAACCTCTTTGGCACCCGTGCTGGGCTGCCCAGCATCCCAGGGAGTAGAGCACGAACATTTGGCCTCTGCTCTCACAGCCGAAGAGCCAGGGCAAAAAAATTGAGCTGTGCCTCTTCTGCAGAAAGTCAGCTTTGTAACGTTGCCATCCGCATAGCTGTCGCTCCTCGATTTCCCAACTCGAAGTCCATTACAATGGAACCTCTTTGGCACCCGTGCTGGGCTGCCCAGCATCCCAGGGAGTAGAGCACGAACGGTTGGCCTCTGCTCCCACAGCCGAAGAGCCAGGGCAAAAAACTTGAGCTGTGCCTCTTCTGCAGAAAGTCAGCTTTGCAACGGTGCCATCCGCATGGCTGTCGCTCCTCGATTTCCCAACTCAAAGTCCATTACAATGGAACCTCTTTGGCACCCGTGCTCGGCTGCCCAGCATCCCAGGGAGTAGAGCACGAACGGTTGGCCTCTGCTCCCACAGCCGAAGAGCCAGGGCAAAAAACTGGAGCTGTGCCTCTTCTGCAGAAAGTCGGCTTTGTAACGTTGCCATCCGCATTGCTGTCGCTCCTCGATTTCCCAACTCGAAGTCCATTACAATGAAACCTCTTTGGCACCCGTGCTCGGCTGCCCAGCATCCCAGGGAGTAGAGCACGAACGGTTGGCCTCTGCTCCCACAGCCGAAGAGCCAGGGCAAAAAACTTGAGCTGTGCCTCTTCTGCAGAAAGGCAGCTTTGCAACGGTGCCATCCGCATTGCTGTCGCTCCTCGATTTCCCAACTCAAAGTCCATTACAATGGAACCTCTTTGGCACCCGTGCTCGGCTGCCCAGCATCCCAGGCAGTAGAGCACGAACGGTTGGCCTCTGCTCCCACAGCCGAAGAGCCAGGGCAAAAAACTTGAGCTGTGCCTCTTCTGCAGAAAGTCAGCTTTGCAACGGTGCCATCCGCATGGCTGTCGCTCCTCCATTTCTCAACTCAAAGTCCATTACAATGGAACCTCTTTGGCACCCGTGCCCGGCTGCCCAGCATCCCAGGGAGTAGAGCACGAACGGTTGGCCTCTGCTCCCACAGCCGAAGAGCCAGGGCAAAAAACTTGAGCTGTGCCTCTTCTGCAGAAAGTCAGCTTTGCAACGGTGCCATCCGCATGGCTGTCGCTCCTCGATTTCCCAACTCAAAGTCCATTAAAATGGAACCTCTTTGGCACCCGTGCTGGGCTGCCCAGCATCCCAGGGAGTAGAGCACGAACGGTTGGCCTCTGCTCCCACAGCCGAAGAGCCAGGGCAAAAAACTTGAGCTGTGCCTCTTCTGCAGAAAGTCAGCTTTGCAACGGTGCCATCCGCATTGCTGTCGCTCCTCCATTTCCCAACTCAAAGTCCATTACAATGGAACCTCTTTGGCACCCGTGCTTGGCTGCCCAGCATCCCAGGGAGTAGAGCACGAACGGTTGGCCTCTGCTCCCACAGCCGAAGAGCCAGGGCAAAAAACTTGAGCTGTGCCTCTTCTGCAGAAAGTCGGCTTTGTAACGTTGCCATCCGCATTGCTGTCGCTCCTCGATTTCCCAACTCAAAGTCCATTACAATGAAACCTCTTTGGCACCCGTGCTGGGCTGCCCAGCATCCCAGGGAGTAGAGCACGAACGGTTGGCCTCTGCTCCCACAGCCGAAGAGCCAGGGCAAAAAACTTGAGCTGTGCCTCTTCTGCAGAAAGTCAGCTTTGCAACGGTGCCATCCGCATTGCTGTCGCTCCTCGATTTCCCAACTCAAAGTCCATTACAATGGAACCTCTTTGGCACCCGTGCTCGGCTGCCCAGCATCCCAGGGAGTAGAGCACGAACGGTTGGCCTCTGCTCCCACAGCCGAAGAGCCAGGGCAAAAAACTTGAGCTGTGCCTCTTCTGCAGAAAGTCAGCTTTGCAACGGTGCCATCCGCATTGCTGTCGCTCCTCCATTTCCCAACTCAAAGTCCATTACAATGGAACCTCTTTGGCACCCGTACTCGGCTGCCCAGCATCCCAGGGAGTAGAGCACGAACGGTTGGCCTCTGCTCCCACAGCCGAAGAGCCAGGGCAAAAAACTTGAGCTGTGCCTCTTCTGCAGAAAGTCGGCTTTGCAGCAGTGCCATCCGCATTGCTGTCGCTCCTCCATTTCCCAACTCAAAGTCCATTACAATGGAACCTCTTTGGCACCCGTGCTGGGCTGCCCAGCATCCCAGGGAGTAGAGCACAAACATTCGGCCTCTGCTCCCACAGCCGAAGAGCCAGGGCAAAAAACTTGAGCTGTGCCTCTTCTGCAGAAAGTCAGCTTTGCAACGGTGCCATCCGCATTGCTGTCGCTCCTCCATTTCCCAACTCAAAGTCCATTACAATGGAACCTCTTTGGCATCCATGCCCGGCTGCCCAGCATCCCAGGGAGTAGAGCACGAACGGTTGGCCTCTGCTCCCACAGCCAAAGAGCCAGGGCAAAAAACTTGAGCTGTGCCTCTTCTGCAGAAAGTCAGCTTTGCAACGGTGCCATCCGCATTGCTCTCGCTCCTTGATTTCCCAACTCAAAGTCCATTACAATGGAACCTCTTTGGCACCTGTGCTCGGCTGCCCAGCATCCCAGGGAATAGAGCACGAACGGTTGGCCTCTGCTCCCACAGCCGAAGAGCCAGGGCAAAAAACTTGAGCTGTGCCTCTTCTGCAGAAAGTCAGCTTTGCAACGGTGCCATCCGCATTGCTCTCGCTCCTCGATTTCCCAACTCAAAGTCCATTACAATGGAATCTCTTTGGCACCCGTGCTCGGCTGCCCAGCATCCCAGGGAGTAGAGCACGAACGGTTGGCCTCTGCTCCCACAGCCGAAGAGCCAGGGCAAAAAACTTGAGCTGTGCCTCTTCTGCAGAAAGTCAGCTTTGCAACGGTGACATCCGCATGGCTGTCGCTCCTCGATTTCTCAACTCTAAAGTCCATTACAATGGAACCTCTTTGGCACCCGTGCTGGGCTGCCCAGCATCCCAGGGAGTAGAGCACGAACGGTTGGCCTCTGCTCCCACAGCCGAAGAGCTAGGGCAAAAAACTTGAGCTGTGCCTCTTCTGCAGAAAGTCAGCTTTGCAACGGTGGCATCCGCATGGCTGTCGCTCCTCGATTTCCCAACTCAAAGTCCATTACAATGGAACATCTTTGGCACCCGTGCTGGGCTGCCCAGCATCCCAGGGAGTAGAGCACGAACGGTTGGCCTCTGCTCCCACAGCCGAAGAGCCAGGGCAAAAAACTTGAGCTGTGCCTCTTCTGCAGAAAGTCAGCTTTGCAACGGTGCCATCCGCATGGCTGTCGCTCCTCCATTTCCCAACTCAAAGTCCATTACAATGGAAACTCTTTGGCATCCATGCCCGGCTGCCCAGCATCCCAGGGAGTAGAGCACGAACGGTTGGCCTCTGCTCCCACAGCCAAAGAGCCAGGGCAAAAAACTTGAGCTGTGCCTCTTCTGCAGGAAGTCAGCTTTGCAACGGTGCCATCCGCATTGCTGTCGCTCCTCCATTTCCCAACTCAAAGTCCATTACAATGGAACCTCTTTGGCACCCGTGCTGGGCTGCCCAGCATCCCAGGGAGTAGAGCACGAACGGTTTGCCTCTGCTCCCACAGCCGAAGAGCCTGGGTAAAAAACTTGAGCTGTGCCTCTTCTGCAGAAAGTCAGCTTTGCAATGGTGCCATCCGCATGGCTGTCGCTCCTCGATTTCCCAACTCAAAGTCCATTACAATGGAACCTCTTTGGCACCCGTGCTCGGCTGCCCAGCATCCCAGGGAGTAGAGCACGAACGGTTGGCCTCTGCTCCCACAGCCGAAGAGCCAGGGCAAAAAACTTCAGCTGTGCCTCTTCTGCAGAAAGTCAGCTTTGCAACGGTGCCATCCGCATTGCTGTCGCTCCTCGATTTCCCAACTCAAAGTCCATTACAATGGAACCTCTTTGGCACCCGTGCCCGGCTGCCCAGCATCCCAGGGAGTAGAGCATGAACGGTTGGCCTCTGCTCCCACATCTGAAGAGCCAGGGCAAAAAACTTGAGCTGTGCCTCTTCTGCAGAAAGTCAGCTTTTCAACGGTGCCATCCGCATTGCTGTCGCTCCTCGATTTCCCAACTCAAAGTCCATTACAATGGAACATCTTTGGCACCCGTGCTGGGCTGCCCAGCATCCCAGGGAGTAGAGCACGAACGGTTGGCCTCTGCTCCCACAGCCGAAGAGCCAGGGCAAAAAACTTGAGCTGTGCCTCTTCTGCAGAAAGTCAGCTTTTCAACGGTGCCATCCGCATTGCTGTCGCTCCTCGATTTCCCAACTCAAAGTCCATTACAATGGAACCTCTTTGGCACCCGTGCTGGGCTGCCCAGCATCCCAGGGAGTAGAGCACGAACGGTTGGCCTCTGCTCCCACAGCCGAAGAGCCTGGGCAAAAAACTTGAGTTGTGCCTCTTCTGCAGAAAGTCAGCTTTGCAACGGTGCCATCCGCATTGCTGTCGCTCCTCGATTTCCCAACTCAAAGTCCATTACAATGGAACCTCTTTGGCACCCGTGCTCGGCTGCCCAGCATCCCAGGGAGTAGAGCACGAACGGTTGGCCTCTGCTCCCACAGCCGAAGAGCCAGGGCAAAAAACTTGAGCTGTGCCTCTTCTGCAGAAAGTCAGCTTTGCAACAGTGCCATCCGCATTGCTGTCGCTCCTCCATTTCCCAACTCAAAGTCCATTACAATGGAACCTCTTTGGCACCCGTGCTGGGCTGCCCAGCATCCCAGGGAGTAGAGCACGAACGGTTTGCCTCTGCTCCCACAGCCGAAGAGCCTGGGTAAAAAACTTGAGCTGTGCCTCTTCTGCAGAAAGTCAGCTTTGCAATGGTGCCATCCGCATGGCTGTCGCTCCTCGATTTCCCAACTCAAAGTCCATTACAATGGAACCTCTTTGGCACCCGTGCTCGGCTGCCCAGCATCCCAGGGAGTAGAGCACGAACGGTTGGCCTCTGCTCCCGCAGCCAAAGAGCCAGGGCAAAAAACTTGAGCTGTGCCTCTTCTGCAGAAAGTCAGCTTTGCAACGCTGCCATCCGCATTGCTGTCGCTCCTCGATTTCCCAACTCAAAGTCCATTACAATGGAACCTCTTTGGCACCCGTGCTCGGCTGCCCAGCATCCCAGGGAGTAGAGCACGAACGGTTGGCCTCTGCTCCCACAGCCGAAGAGCCAGGGCAAAAAACTTGAGCTGTGCCTCTTCTGCAGAAAGTCAGCTTTGCAACGCTGCCATCCGCATTGCTGTCGCTCCTCGATTTCCCAACTCAAAGTCCATTACAATGGAACCTCTTTGGCACCCGTGCTGGGCTGCCCAGCATCCCAGGGAGTAGAGCACGAACGGTTGGCCTCTGCTCCCACAGCCGAAGAGCCAGGGCAAAAAACTTGAGCTGTGCCTCTTCTGCAGAAAGTCAGCTTTGCAACGCTGCCATCCGCATTGCTGTCGCTCCTCGATTTCCCAACTCAAAGTCCATTACAATGGAACCTCTTTGGCACCCGTGCTCGGCTGCCCAGCATCCCAGGGAGTAGAGCACGAACGGTTGGCCTCTGCTCCCACAGCCGAAGAGCCTGGGCAAAAAACTTGAGCTGTGCCTCTTCTGCAGAAAGTCAGCTTTGCAACGGTGCCATCCGCATTGCTGTCGCTCCTCGATTTCCCAACTCAAAGTCCATTACAATGGAACCTCTTTGGCACCCGTGCTGGGCTGCCCAGCATCCCAGGGAGTAGAGCACGAACGGTTGGCCTCTGCTCCCACAGCCGAAGAGCCAGGGCAAAAAACTTGAGCTGTGCCTCTTCTGCAGAAAGTCAGCTTTGCAACAGTGCCATCCGCATTGCTGTCGCTCCTCCATTTCCCAACTCAAAGTCCATTACAATGGAACCTCTTTGGCACCCGTGCTCGGCTGCCCAGCATCCCAGGGAGTAGAGCACGAACGGTTGGCCTCTGCTCCCACAGCCGAAGAGCCTGGGTAAAAAACTTGAGCTGTGCCTCTTCTGCAGAAAGTCAGCTTTGCAATGGTGCCATCCGCATGGCTGTCGCTCCTCGATTTCCCAACTCAAAGTCCATTACAATGGAACCTCTTTGGCACCCGTGCTGGGCTGCCCAGCATCCCAGGGAGTAGAGCACGAACGGTTGGCCTCTGCTCCCACAGCCGAAGAGCCAGGGCAAAAAACTTGAGCTGTGCCTCTTCTGCAGAAAGTCAGCTTTGCAACGGTGCCATCCGCATTGCTGTCGCTCCTTGATTTCCCAACTCAAAGTCCATTACAATGGAACCTCTTTGGCACCCGTGCTCGGCTGCCCAGCATCCCAGGGAGTAGAGCACGAATGGTTGGCCTCTGCTCCCACAGCCGAAGAGCCAGGGCAAAAAACTTGAGCTGTGCCTCTTCTGCAGAAAGTCAGCTTTGCAACGCTGCCATCCGCATTGCTGTCGCTCCTCCATTTCCCAACTCAAAGTCCATTACAATGGAACCTCTTTGGCACCCGTGCTGGGCTGCCCAGCATCCCAGGGAGTAGAGCACGAACGGTTGGCCTCTGCTCCCACAGCCGAAGAGCCAGGGCAAAAAACTTGAGCTGTGCCTCTTCTGCAGAAAGTCAGCTTTGCAACGGTGCCATCGGAATTGCTGTCGCTCCTTGATTTCCCAACTCAAAGTCCATTACAATGGAACCTCTTTGGCACCCGTGCTGGGCTGCCCAGCATCCCAGGGAGTAGAGCACGAACATTCGTCCTCTGCTCCCACAGCCGAAGAGCCAGGGCAAAAAACTTGAGATGTGCCTCTTCTGCAGAAAGTCAGCTTTGCAACGGTGCCATCCTCATGGCTGTCGCTCCTCGATTTCCCAACTCAAAGTCCATTACAATGGAACCTCTTTGGCACCCGTGCTGGGCTGCCCAGCATCCCAGGGAGTAGAGCACAAACGGTTGGCCTCTGCTCCCACAGCCAAAGAGCCAGGGCAAAAAACTTGAGCTGTGCCTCTTCTGCAGAAAGTCAGCTTTGCAACGGTGCCATCCGCATTGCTGTCGCTCCTCCATTTCCCAACTCAAAGTCCATTACAATGGAACCTCTTTGGCACCCGTGCTGGGCTGCCCAGCATCCCAGGGAGTAGAGCACGAACGGTTGGCCTCTGCTCCCACAGCCGAAGAGCCAGGGCAAAAAACTTGAGCTGTGCCTCTTCTGCAGAAAGTCAGCTTTGCAACGGTGCCATCCGCATTGCTGTCGCTCCTCGATTTCCCAACTCAAAGTCCATTACAATGGAACCTCTTTGGCACCCGTGCTCGGGTGCCCAGCATCCCAGGGAGTAGAGCACGAACGGTTGGCCTCTGCTCCCACAGCCGAAGAGCCAGGGCAAAAAACTTGAGCTGTGCCTCTTCTGCAGAAAGTCAGCTTTGCAACAGTGCCATCCGCATTGCTGTCGCTCCTCGATTTCCCAACTCAAAGTCCATTACAATGGAACCTCTTTGGCACCCGTGCTGGGCTGCCCAGCATCCCAGGGAGTAGAGCACGAACATTCGGCCTCTGCTCCCACAGCCGAAGAGCCAGGGCAAAAAACTTCAGCTGTGCCTCTTCTGCAGAAAGTCAGCTTTGCAGCGGTGCCATCCGCATTGCTGTCGCTCCTCGATTTCCCAACTCAAAGTCCATTACAATGGAACCTCTTTGGCACCCGTGCTGGGCTGCCCAGCATCCCAGGGAGTAGAGCATGAATGGTTGGCCTCTGCTCCCACAGCCGAAGAGCCAGGGCAAAAAATTTGAGCTGTGCCTCTTCTGCAGAAAGTCAGCTTTGAAACGCTGCCATCCACATTGCTGTCGCTCCTCGATTTCCCAACTCAAAGTCCATTACAATGGAACCTCTTTGGCACCCGTGCTGGGCTGCCCAGCATCCCAGGGAGTAGAGCACGAACGGTTGGCCTCTGCTCCCACAGCCGAAGAGCCACTGCAAAAAAATTGAGCTGTGCCTCTTCTGCAGAAAGTCAGCTTTGCAACAGTGCCATCCGCATTGCTGTCGCTCCTCGATTTCCCAACTCAAAGTCCATTACAATGGAACCTCTTTGGCACCCGTGCCCGGCTGCCCAGCATCCCAGGGAGTAGAGCACGAACGGTTAGCCTCTGCTCCCACAGCCGAAGAGCCAGGGCAAAAAACTTGAGCTGTGCCTCTTCTGCAGAAAGTCAGCTTTGCAACGGTGCCATCCGCATGGCTGTCGCTCCTCGATTTCCCAACTCAAAGTCCATTACAATGGAACCTCTTTGGCACCCGTGCTCGGCTGCCCAGCATCCCAGGGAGTAGAGCACGAACGGTTGGCCTCTGCTCCCACAGCCGAAGAGCCAGGGCAAAAAACTTGAGCTCTGCCTCTTCTGCAGAAAGTCAGCTTTGCAACGCTGCCATCGGAATTGCTGTCGCTCCTTGATTTCCCAACTCAAAGTCCATTACAATGGAACGTCTTTGGCACCCGTGCTGGGCTGCCCAGCATCCCAGGGAGTAGAGCACGAACATTCGTCCTCTGCTCCCACAGCCGAAGAGCCAGGGCAAAAAAGTTGAGCTGTGCCTCTTCTGCAGAAAGTCAGCTTTGCAACGGTGCCATCCGCATTGCTGTCGCTCCTCGATTTCCCAACTCAAAGTCCATTACAATGGAACCTCTTTGGCACCCGTGCTGGGCTGCCCAGCATCCCAGGGAGTAGAGCACGAACGGTTGGCCTCTGCTCCCACAGCCGAAGAGCCAGGGCAAAAAACTTCAGCTGTGCCTCTTCTGCAGAAAGTCAGCTTTGCAACGGTGCCATCCGCATTGCTGTCGCTCCTCGATTTCCCAACTCAAAGTCCATTACAATGGAACCTCTTTGGCACCCGTGCTGGGCTGCCCAGCATCCCAGGGAGTAGAGCACGAACGGTTGGCCTCTGCTCCCACAGCCGAAGAGCCAGGGCAAAAAACTTGAGCTGGGCCTCTTCTGCAGAAAGTCAGCTTTGCAGCGGTGCCATCCGCATTGCTGTCGCTCCTCGATTTCCCAACTCAAAGTCCATTACAATGGAACCTCTTTGGCACCCGTGCCCGGCTGCCCAGCATCCCAGGGAGTAGAGCACGAACGGTTGGCCTCTGCTCCCACAGCCGAAGAGCCAGGGCAAAAAACTTGAGCTGTGCCTCTTCTGCAGAAAGTCAGCTTTGCAACGCTGCCATCCGCATTGCTGTCGCTCCTCCATTTCCCAACTCAAAGTCCATTACAATGGAACCTCTTTGGCACCCGTGCCCGGCTGCCCAGCATCCCAGGGAGTAGAGCACGAACGGTTGGCCTCTGCTCCCACAGCCGAAGAGCCAGGGCAAAAAACTTGAGCTGTGCCTCTTCTGCAGAAAGTCAGCTTTGCAACGGTGCCATCCGCATTCCTGTCGCTCCTCGATTTCCCAACTCAAAGTCCATTACAATGGAACCTCTTTGGCACCCGTGCTGGGCTGCCCAGCATCCCAGGGAGTAGAGCACGAACGGTTAGCCTCTGCTCCCACAGCCGAAGAGCCAGGGCAAAAAACTTGAGCTGTGCCTCTTCTGCAGAAAGTCAGCTTTGCAACGGTGCCATCCGCATTGCTGTCGCTCCTCGATTTCCCAACTGAAAATCCATTACAATGGAACCTCTTTGGCACCCGTGCTGGGCTGCCCAGCATCCCAGGGAGTAGAGCACGAACGGTTGGCCTCTGCTCCCACAGCCGAAGAGCCAGGGCAAAAAACTTGAGCTGTGCCTCTTCTGCAGAAAGTCAGCTTTGCAACGGTGCCATCCGCATGGCTGTCGCTCCTCGATTTCCCAACTCAAAGTCCATTACAATGGAACCTCTTTGGCACCCGTGCTCGGCTGCCCAGCATCCCAGGGAGTAGAGCACGAACGGTTGGCCTCTGCTCCCACAGCCGAAGAGCCAGGGCAAAAAACTTGAGCTCTGCCTCTTCTGCAGAAAGTCAGCTTTGCAACGCTGCCATCGGAATTGCTGTCGCTCCTTGATTTCCCAACTCAAAGTCCATTACAATGGAACCTCTTTGGCACCCGTGCTCGGCTGCCCAGCATCCCAGGGAGTAGAGCACGAACATTCGTCCTCTGCTCCCACAGCCGAAGAGCCAGGGCAAAAAACTTGAGATGTGCCTCTTCTGCAGAAAGTCAGCTTTGCAACGGTGCCATCCTCATGGCTGTCGCTCCTCGATTTCCCAACTCAAAGTCCATTACAATGGAACCTCTTTGGCACCCGTCCTGGGCTGCCCAGCATCCCAGGGAGTAGAGCACGAACGGTTGGCCTCTGCTCCCACAGCCGAAGAGCCAGGGCAAAAAACTTGAGCTGTGCCTCTTCTGCAGAAAGTCAGCTTTGCAGCGGTGCCATCCGCATTGCTGTCGCTCCTCGATTTCCCAACTCAAAGTCCATTACAATGGAACCTCTTTGGCACCCGTGCTGGGCTGCCCAGCATCCCAGGGAGTAGAGCATGAACGGTTGGCCTCTGCTCCCACAGCCGAAGAGCCAGGGCAAAAAACTTGAGCTGTGCCTCTTCTGCAGAAAGTCAGCTTTGCAACGGTGCCATCCGCATTGCTGTCGCTCCTCGATTTCCCAACTCAAAGTCCATTACAATGGAACCTCTTTGGCACCCGTGCTCGGCTGCCCAGCATCCCAGGGAGTAGAGCACGAACGGTTAGCCTCTGCTCCCACAGCCGAAGAGCCAGGGCAAAAAACTTGAGCTGTGCCTCTTCTGCAGAAAGTCAGCTTTGCAACGGTGCCATCCGCATGGCTGTCGCTCCTCGATTTCCCAACTCAAAATCCATTACAATGGAACCTCTTTGGCACCCGTGCTCGGCTGCCAGCATCCCAGGGAGTAGAGCATGAATGGTTGGCCTCTGCTCCCACAGCCGAAGAGCCAGGGCAAAAAACTTGAGCTGTGCCTCTTCTGCAGAAAGTCAGCTTTGCAACGCTGCCATCCACATTGCTGTCGCTCCTCGATTTCCCAACTCAAAGTCCATTACAATGGAACCTCTTTGGCACCCGTGCTGGGCTGCCCAGTATCCCAGGGAGTAGAGCACGAACGGTTGGCCTCTGCTCCCACAGCCGAAGAGCCAGGGCAAAAAAATTGAGCTGTGCCTCTTCTGCAGAAAGTCGGCTTTGCAACAGTGCCATCCGCATTGCTGTCGCTCCTCGATTTCCCAACTCAAAGTCCATTACAATGGAACCTCTTTGGCACCCGTGCTCGGCTGCCCAGCATCCCAGGGAGTAGAGCACGAACGGTTAGCCTCTGCTCCCACAGCCGAAGAGCCAGGGCAAAAAACTTGAGCTGTGCCTCTTCTGCAGAAAGTCAGCTTTGCAACGGTGCCATCCGCATGGCTGTCGCTCCTCGATTTCCCAACTCAAAGTCCATTACAATGGAACCTCTTTGGCACCCGTGCTCGGCTGCCCAGCATCCCAGGGAGTAGAGCACGAACGGTTGGCCTCTGCTCCCACAGCCGAAGAGCCAGGGCAAAAAACTTGAGCTCTGCCTCTTCTGCAGAAAGTCAGCTTTGCAACGCTGCCATCGGAATTGCTGTCGCTCCTTGATTTCCCAACTCAAAGTCCATTACAATGGAACCTCTTTGGCACCCGTGCTGGGCTGCCCAGCATCCCAGGGAGTAGAGCACGAACATTCGTCCTCTGCTCCAACAGCCGAAGAGCCAGGGCAAAAAACTTGAGATGTGCCTCTTCTGCAGAAAGACAACTTTGCAACGGTGCCATCCTCATGGCTGTCGCTCCTCGATTTCCCAACTCAAAGTCCATTACAATGGAACCTCTTTGGCACCCGTGCTGGGCTGCCCAGCATCCCAGGGAGTAGAGCACAAACGGTTGGCCTCTGCTCCCACAGCCGAAGAGCCAGGGCAAAAAACTTGAGCTGTGCCTCTTCTGCAGAAAGTCAGCTTTGCAACGGTGCCATCCGCATTGCTGTCGCTCCTCGATTTCCCAACTCAAAGTCCATTACAATGGAACCTCTTTGGCACCCGTGCTGGGCTGCCCAGCATCCCAGGGAGTAGAGCACGAACGGTTGCCCTCTGCTCCCACAGCCGAAGAGCCAAGGCAAAAAACTTGAGCTGTGCCTCTTCTGCAGAAAGTCAGCTTTGCAACGCTGCCATCCGCATTGCTGTCGCTCCTCCATTTCCCAACTCAAAGTCCATTACAATGGAACCTCTTTGGCACCCGTGCTCGGCTGCCCAGCATCCCAGGGAGTAGAGCACGAACGGTTGGCCTCTGCTCCCACAGACGAAGAGCCAGGGCAAAAAACTTCAGCTGTGCCTCTTCTGCAGAAAGTCAGCTTTGCAACGGTGCCATCCGCATTGCTGTCGCTCCTCGATTTCCCAACTCAAAGTCCATTACAATGGAACCTCTTTGGCACCCGTGCCCGGCTGCCCAGCATCCCAGGGAGTAGAGCACGAACGGTTGGCCTCTGCTCCCACAGCCGAAGAGCCAGGACAAAAAACTTGAGCTGTGCCTCTTCTGCAGAAAGTCAGCTTTGCAACGGTGCCATCCGCATTGCTGTCGCTCCTCGATTTCCCAACTCAAAGTCCATTACAATGGAACCTCTTTGGCACCCGTGCTGGGCTGCCCAGCATCCCAGGGAGTAGAGCACGAACGGTTGGCCTCTGCTCCCACAGCCGAAGAGCCAGGGCAAAAAACTTGAGCTGTGCCTCTTCTGCAGAAAGTCAGCTTTGCAACGGTGCCATCCACATGGCTGTCGCTCCTCGATTTCCTAACTCAAAGTCCATTACAATGGAACCTCTTTGGCACCCGTGCTCGGCTGCCCAGCATCCCAGGGAGTAGAGCACGAACGGTTGGCCTCTGCTCCCACAGCCGAAGAGCCAGGGCAAAAAACTTGAGCTGTGCCTCTTCTGCAGAAAGTCAGCTTTACAACGGTGCCATCGGAATTGCTGTCGCTCCTTGATTTCCCAACTCAAAGTCCATTACAATGGAACCTCTTTGGCACCCGTGCTGGGCTGCCCAGCATCCCAGGGAGTAGAGCACAAACGGTTGGCCTCTGCTCCCACAGCCGAACAGCCAGGGCAAGAAACTTGAGCTGTGCCTCTTCTGCAGAAAGTCAGCTTTGCAACGGTGCCATCCGCATTGCTGTCGCTCCTCGATTTCCCAACTCAAAGTCCATTACAATGGAACCTCTTTGGCACCCGTGCCCGGCTGCCCAGCATCCCAGGGAGTAGAGCACGAACGGTTGCCCTCTGCTCCCACAGCCGAAGAGCCAGGGCAAAAAACTTGAGCTGTGCCTCTTCTGCAGAAAGTCAGCTTTGCAACGGTGCCATCCGCATTGCTGTCGCTCCTCCATTTCCCAACTCAAAGTCCATTACAATGGAACCTCTTTGGCACCCGTGCTCGGCTGCCCAGCATCCCAGGGAGTAGAGCACGAACATTCGGCCTCTGCTCCCACAGCCGAAGAGCCAGGGCAAAAAACCTGAGCTGTGCCTCTTCTGCAGAAAGTCAGCTTTGCAACGGTGCCATCGGAATTGCTGTCGCTCCTTGATTTCCCAACTCAAAGTCCATTACAATGGAACCTCTTTGGCACCCGTGCTGGGCTGCCCAGCATCCCAGGGAGTAGAGCACGAACATTCGTCCTCTTCTCCCACAGCCGAAGAGCCAGGGCAAAAAACTTGAGCTGTGCCTCTTCTGCAGAAAGTCAGCTTTTCAACGGTGCCATCCGCATTGCTGTTGCTCCTCGATTTCCCAACTCAAAGTCCATTACAATAGAACCTCTTTGGCACCCGTGCTCGGCTGCCCAGCATCCCAGGGAGTAGAGCACGAACGGTTGGCCTCTGCTCCCACAGCCGAAGAGCCAGGGCAAAAAACTTGAGCTGGGCCTCTTCTGCAGAAAGTCAGCTTTGCAGCGGTGCCATCCGCATTGCTGTCGCTCCTCGATTTCCCAACTCAAAGTCCATTACAATGGAACCCCTTTGGCACCCGTGCTGGGCTGCCCAGCATCCCAGGGAGTAGAGCACGAACGGTTGGCCTCTGCTCCCACAGCCGAAGAGCCAGGGCAAAAAACTTGAGCTGTGCCTCTTCTGCAGAAAGTCAGCTTTGCAACGGTGTCATCCGCATTGCTGTCGCTCCTCCATTTCCCAACTCAAAGTCCATTACAATGGAACCTCTTTGGCACACATGCTCGGCTGCCCAGCATCCCAGGGAGTAGAGCACGAACGGTTGGCCTCTGCTCCCACAGCTGAAGAGCCAGGGCAAAAAACTTGAGCTGTGCCTCTTCTGCAGAAAGTCAGCTTTGCAACGCTGCCATCCGCATTGCTGTCGCTCCTCCATTTCCCAACTCAAAGTCCATTACAATGGAACCTCTTTGGCACCCGTGCTGGGCTGCCCAGCATCCCAGGGAGTAGAGCACGAACGGTTGGCCTCTGCTCCCACAGCCGAAGAGCCAGGGCAAAAAACTGGAGCTGTGCCTCTTCTGCAGAAAGTCAGCTTTGCAACGCTGCCATCCACATTGCTGTCGCTCCTCGATTTCCCAACTCAAAGTCCATTACAATGGAACCTCTTTGGCACCCGTGCTGGGCTGCCCAGCATCCCAGGGAGTAGAGCACGAACGGTTGGCCTCTGCTCCCACAGCCGAAGAGCCAGGGCAAAAAACTTGAGCTGTGCCTCTTCTGCAGAAAGTCAGCTTTGCAACGGTGTCATCCGCATTGCTGTCGCTCCTCCATTTCCCAACTCAAAGTCCATTACAATGGAACCTCTTTGGCACACATGCTCGGCTGCCCAGCATCCCAGGGAGTAGAGCACGAACGGTTGGCCTCTGCTCCCACAGCTGAAGAGCCAGGGCAAAAAACTTGAGCTGTGCCTCTTCTGCAGAAAGTCAGCTTTGCAACGGTGTCATCCGCATTGCTGTCGCTCCTCCATTTCCCAACTCAAAGTCCATTACAATGGAACCTCTTTGGCACCCGTGCCCGGCTGCCCAGCATCCCAGGGAGTAGAGCACGAACGGTTGGCCTCTGCTCCCACAGCCGAAGAGCCAGGGCAAAAAACTTGAGCTGTGCCTCTTCTGCAGAAAGTCAGCTTTGCAACGGTGCCATCCGCATTGCTGTCGCTCCTCGATTTCCCAACTCAAAGTCCATTACAATGGAACCTCTTTGGCACCCGTGCTGGGCTGCCCAGCATCCCAGGGAGTAGAGTACGAACGGTTAGCCTCTGCCCCCACAGCCGAAGAGCCAGGGCAAAAAACTTGAGCTGTGCCTCTTCTGCAGAAAGTCAGCTTTGCAACGGTGCCATCCACATTGCTGTCGCTCCTCCATTTCCCAACTCAAAGTCCATTACAATGGAACCTCTTTGGCACCCGTGCTGGGCTGCCCAGCATCCCAGGGAGTAGAGCACGAACGGTTGGCCTCTGCTCCCACAGCCGAAGAGCCAGGGCAAAAAACTTGAGCTGTGCCTCTTCTGCAGAAAGTCAGCTTTGCAGCGGTGCCATCCGCATTGCTGTCGCTCCTCGATTTCCCAACTGAAAGTCCATTACAATGGAACCTCTTTGGCACCCGTGCTCGGCTGCCCAGCATCCCAGGGAGTAGAGCATGAATGGTTGGCCTCTGCTCCCACAGCCGAAGAGCCAGGGCAAAAAACTTGAGCTGTGCCTCTTCTGCAGAAAGTCAGCTTTGCAACGGTGCCATCCGCATTGCTGTCGCTCCTTGATTTCCCAACTCAAAGTCCATTACAATGGAACCTCTTTGGCACCCGTGCTGGGCTGCCCAGCATCCCAGGGAGTAGAGCACGAATGGTTGGCTTCTGCTCCCACAGCCGAAGAGCCAGGGCAAAAAACTTGAGCTGTGCCTCTTCTGCAGAAAGTCAGCTTTGCAACGCTGCCATCCGCATTGCTGTCGCTCCTCCATTTCCCAACTCAAAGTCCATTACAATGGAACCTCTTTGGCACCCGTGCTGGGCTGCCCAGCATCCCAGGGAGTAGAGCACGAACGGTTAGCCTCTGCTCCCACAGCCGAAGAGCCAGGGCAAAAAACTTGAGCTGTGCCTCTTCTGCAGAAAGTCAGCTTTGTAACGGTGCCATCCGCATTGCTGTCGCTCCTCGATTTCCTAACTGAAAGTCCATTACAATGGAACCTCTTTGGCACCCGTGCTCGGCTGCCCAGCATCCCAGGGAGTAGAGCACGAACGGTTGGCCTCTGCTCCCACAGCCGAAGAGCCAGGGCAAAAAACTTGAGCTGTGCCTCTTCTGCAGAAAGTCAGCTTTGCAACGGTGCCATCGGAATTGCTGTCGCTCCTTGATTTCCCAACTCAAAGTCCATTACAATGGAACCTCTTTGGCACCCGTGCCCGGCTGCCCAGCATCCCAGGGAGTAGAGCACAAACGGTTGGCCTCTGCTCCCACAGCCGAAGAGCCAGGGCAAGAAACTTGAGCTGTGCCTCTTCTGCAGAAAGTCAGCTTTGCAACGGTGCCATCCGCATTGCTGTCGCTCCTCGATTTCCCAACTCAAAGTCCATTACAATGGAACCTCTTTGGCACCCGTGCTCGGCTGCCCAGCATCCCAGGGAGTAGAGCACGAACGGTTGGCCTCTGCTCCCACAGCCGAAGAGCCAAGGCAAAAAACTTGAGCTGTGCCTCTTCTGCAGAAAGTCAGCTTTGCAACAGTGCCATCCGCATTGCTGTCGCTCCTCGATTTCCCAACTCAAAGTCCATTACAATGGAACCTCTTTGGCACCCGTGCCCGGCTGCCCAGCATCCCAGGGAGTAGAGCTCGAGCGGTTGGCCTCTGCTCCCACAGCCGAAGAGCCAGGGCAAAAAACTTGAGCTGTGCCTCTTCTGCAGAAAGTCAGCTTTGCAATGGTGCCATCCGCATTGCTGTCGCTCCTCGATTTCCCAACTCAAAGTCCATTACAATGGAACCTCTTTGGCACCCGTGCTGGGCTGCCCAGCATCCCAGGGAGTAGAGCACGAACGGTTGGCCTCTGCTCCCACAGCCGAAGAGCCAGGGCAAAAAACTTCAGCTGTACCTCTTCTGCAGAAAGTCAGCTTTGCAACGGTGCCATCCGCATTGCTGTCGCTCCTCGATTTCCCAACTCAAAGTCCATTACAATGGAACCTCTTTGGCACCCGTGCCCGGCTGCCCAGCATCCCAGGGAGTAGAGCACGAACATTCGGCCTCTGCTCCCACAGCCGAAGAGCCAGGGCAAAAAACTTGAGCTGTGCCTCTTCTGCAGAAAGTCAGCTTTGCCACGCTGCCATCCGCATGGCTGTCGCTCCTCGATTTCCCAACTCAAAGTCCATTACAATGGAACCTCTTTGGCACCCGTGCTGGGCTGCCCAGCATCCCAGGGAGTAGAGCACGAACGGTTGGCCTCTGCTCCCACAGCCGAAGAGCCAGGGCAAAAAACTTGAGCTGTGCCTCTTCCGCAGAAAGTCAGCTTTGCAACGGTGCCATCCGCATTGCTGTCGCTCCTCCATTTCCCAACTCAAAGTCCATTACAATGGAACCTCTTTGGCACCCGTGCTGGGCTGCCCAGCATCCCAGGGAGTAGAGCACGAACGGTTGGCCTCTGCTCCCACAGCCGAAGAGCCAGGGCAAAAAACTTGAGCTGGGCCTCTTCTGCAGAAAGTCAGCTTTGCAACGGTGCCATCCGCATTGCTGTCGCTCCTCCATTTCCCAACTCAAAGTCCATTACAATGGAACCTCTTTGGCACCCGTGCTCGGCTGCCCAGCATCCCAGGGAGTAGAGCACGAACGGTTGGCCTCTGCTCCCACAGCCGAAGAGCCAGGGCAAAAAACTTGAGATGTGCCTCTTCTGCAGAAAGTCAGCTTTGCAACGCTGCCATCCACATTGCTGTCGCTCCTCGATTTCCCAACTCAAAGTCCATTACAATGGAACCTCTTTGGCACCCGTGCTCGGCTGCCCAGCATCCCAGGGAGTAGAGCACGAACGGTTGGCCTCTGCTCCCACAGCCGAAGAGCCAGGGCAAAAAACTTGAGCTGTGCCTGTTCTGCAGAAAGTCGGCTTTGCAACGGTGCCATCCGCATTGCTTTCGCTCCTCGATTTCCCAACTCAAAGTCCATTACAATGGAACCTCTTTGGCACCCGTGCCCGGCTGCCCAGCATCCCAGGGAGTAGAGCACGAACGGTTAGCCTCTGCTCCCACAGCCGAAGAGCCAGGGCAAAAAACTTGAGCTGTGCCTCTTCTGCAGAAAGTCAGCTTTGTAACGGTGCCATCCGCATGGCTGTCGCTCCTCGATTTCCCAACTGAAAGTCCATTACAATGGAACCTCTTTGGCACCCGTGCTGGGCTGCCCAGCATCCCAGGGAGTAGAGCACGAACATTTGGCCTCTGCTCCCACAGCCGAAGAGCCAGGGCAAAAAACTTGAGCTGTGCCTCTTCTGCAGAAAGTCAGCTTTGCAACGGTGCCATCGGAATTGCTGTCGCTCCTTGATTTCCCAACTCAAAGTCCATTACAATGGAACCTCTTTGGCACCCGTGCTCGGCTGCCCAGCATCCCAGGGAGTAGAGCACGAGCATTCGTCCTCTGCTCCCACAGCAGAAGAGCCAGGGCAAAAAACTTGAGCTGTGCCTCTTCTGCAGAAAGTCAGCTTTGCAACGGTGCCATCCTCATGGCTGTCGCTCCTCGATTTCCCAACTCAAACTCCATTACAATGGAACCTCTTTGGCACCCGTGCTGGGCAGCCCAGCATCCCAGGGAGTAGAGCACAAACGGTTGGCCTCTGCTCCCACAGCCGAAGAGCCAGGGCAAAAAACTTGAGCTGTGCCTCTTCTGCAGAAAGTCAGCTTTGCAACGGTGCCATCCGCATTGCTGTCGCTCCTCGATTTCCCAACTCAAAGTCCATTACAATGGAACCTCTTTGGCACCCGTGCCCGGCTGCCCAGCATCCCAGGGAGTAGAGCACGAACGGTTGGCTTCTGCTCCCACAGCCGAAGAGCCAGGGCAAAAAACTTGAGCTGTGCCTCTTCTGCAGAAAGTCAGCTTTGCAACGCTGCCATCCGCATGGCTGTCGCTCCTCCATTTCCCAACTCAAAGTCCATTACAATGGAACCTCTTTGGCACCCGTGCTCGGCTGCCCAGCATCCCAGGGAGTAGAGCACGAACGGTTGGCCTCTGCTCCCACAGCCAAAGAGCCAGGGCAAAAAACTTGAGCTGGGCCTCTTCTGCAGAAAGTCAGCTTTGCAACGCTGCCATCCGCATTGCTGTCGCTCCTCCATTTCCCAACTCAAAGTGCATTACAATGGAACCTCGTTGGCACCCGTGCTGGGCTGCCCAGCATCCCAGAGAGTAGAGCACGAACGGTTGGCCTCTGCTCCCACAGCCGAAGAGCCAGGGCAAAAAACTTGAGCTGTGCCTCTTCTGCAGAAAGTCAGCTTTGCAACGCTGCCATCCGCATTGCTGTCGCTCCTCCATTTCCCAACTCAAAGTCCATTACAATGGAACCTCTTTGGCACCCGTGCTCGGCTGCCCAGCATCCCAGGGAGTAGAGCACGAACGGTTGGCCTCTGCTCCCACAGCCGAAGAGCCAGGGCAAAAAACTTGAGCTGTGCCTCTTCTGCAGAAAGTCAGCTTTGCAACGGTGCCATCCGCATTGCTGTCGCTCCTCCATTTCCCAACTCAAAGTCCATTACAATGGAACCTCTTTGGCACCCGTGCTCGGCTGCCCAGCATCCCAGGGAGTAGAGCACGAACGGTTGGCCTCTGCTCCCACAGCCGAAGAGCCAGGGCAAAAAACTTCAGCTGTACCTCTTCTGCAGAAAGTCAGCTTTGCAACGGTGCCATCCGCATTGCTGTCGCTCCTCGATTTCCCAACTCAAAGTCCATTACAATGGAACCTCTTTGGCACCCGTGCCCGGCTGCCCAGCATCCCAGGGAGTAGAGCACGAACGGTTGGCCTCTGCTCCCACAGCCGAAGAGCCAGGGCAAAAAACTTGAGCTGTGCCTCTTCTGCAGAAAGTCAGCTTTGCCACGCTGCCATCCGCATGGCTGTCGCTCCTCCATTTCCCAACTCAAAGTCCATTACAATGGAACCTCTTTGGCAGCCGTGCTCGGCTGCCCAGCATCCCAGGGAGTAGAGCACGAACGGTTGGCCTCTGCTCCCACAGCCGAAGAGCCAGGGCAAAAAACTTGAGCTGTGCCTCTTCTGCAGAAAGTCGGCTTTGCAACGGTGCCATCCGCATTGCTGTCGCTCCTCCATTTCCCAATTCAAAGTCCATTACAATGGAACCTCTTTGGCACCCGTGCTGGGCTGCCCAGCATCCCAGGGAGTAGAGCACGAACGGTTGGCCTCTGCTCCCACAGCCGAAGAGCCAGGGCAAAAAACTTGAGCTGTGCCTCTTCTGCAGAAAGTCAGCTTTGCAACGGTGCCATCCGCATTGCTGTCGCTCCTCCATTTCCCAACTCAAAGTCCATTACAATGGAACCTCTTTGGCACCCGTGCCCGGCTGCCCAGCATCCCAGGGAGTAGAGCACGAACATTCGGCCTCTGCTCCCACAGCCGAAGAGCCAGGGCAAAAAACTTGAGCTGTGCCTCTTCTGCAGAAAGTCAGCTTTGCCACGCTGCCATCCGCATGGCTGTCGCTCCTCCATTTCCCAACTCAAAGTCCATTACAATGGAACCTCTTTGGCAGCCGTGCTCGGCTGCCCAGCATCCCAGGGAGTAGAGCACGAACGGTTGGCCTCTGCTCCCACAGCCGAAGAGCCAGGGCAAAAAACTTGAGCTGTGCCTCTTCTGCAGAAAGTCGGCTTTGCAACGGTGCCATCCGCATTGCTGTCGCTCCTCCATTTCCCAATTCAAAGTCCATTACAATGGAACCTCTTTGGCACCCGTGCTGGGCTGCCCAGCATCCCAGGGAGTAGAGCACGAACGGTTGGCCTCTGCTCCCACAGCCGAAGAGCCAGGGCAAAAAACTTGAGCTGTGCCTCTTCTGCAGAAAGTCAGCTTTGCAACGGTGCCATCCGCATTGCTGTCGCTCCTCCATTTCCCAACTCAAAGTCCATTACAATGGAACCTCTTTGGCAGCCGTGCTCGGCTGCCCAGCATCCCAGGGAGTAGAGCACGAACATTCGGCCTCTGCTCCCACAGCCGAAGAGCCAGGGCAAAAAACTTGAGCTGTGCCTCTTCTGCAGAAAGTCGGCTTTGCAACGGTGCCATCCACATTGCTGTCGCTCCTCCATTTCCCAACTCAAAGTCCATTACAATGGAACCTCTTTGGCACCCGTGCCCGGCTGCCCAGCATCCCAGAGAGTTGAGCACAAACGGTTGGCCTCTGCTCCCACAGCCGAAGAGCCAGGGCAAAAAAATTGAGCTGTGCCTCTTCTGCAGAAAGTCAGCTTTGCAACGGTGCCATCCGCATTGCTGTCGCTCCTCGATTTCCCAACTCAAAGTCCATTACAATGGAACTTCTTTGGCACCCGTGCTCGGCTGCCCAGCATCCCAGGGAGTAAAGCACGAACGGTTGGCCTCTGCTCCCACAGCCGAAGAGCCAGGGCAAAAAACTTGAGCTGTGCCTTTTCTGCAGAAAGTCAGCTTTGCAACGGTGCCATCCGCATTGCTGTCGCTCCTCGATTTCCCAACTCAAAGTCCATTACAATGGAACCTCTTTGGCACCCGTGCTCGGCTGCCCTGCATTCCAGGGAGTAAAGCACGAATGGTTAGCCTCTGCTGCAACAGCCGAAGAGCCAGGGCAAAAAACTTGAGCTGTGCCTCTTCTGCAGAAAGTCAGCTTTGCAACCGTGCCATCCGCATTGCTGTCGCTCCTCGATTTCCCAACTCAAAGTCCATTACAATGGAACCTCTTTGGCACCCGTGTTGGGCTGCCCAGCATCCCAGGGAGTAAAGCACGAATGGTTGGCCTCTGCTCCCACAGCCGAAGAGCCAGGGCAAAAAACTTGAGCTGGGCCTCTTCTGCAGAAAGTCAGTTTTGCAACGGTGCCATCCGCATTGCTGTCGCTCCTCGATTTCCCAACTCAAAGTCCATTACAATGGAACCTCTTTGGCACCCGTACTCGGCTGCCCAGCATCCCAGGGAGTAGAGCACGAACGGTTGGCCTCTGCTCCCACAGCCGAAGAGCCAGGGCAAAAAACTTGAGCTGTGCCTCTTCTGCAGAAAGTCAGCTTTGCAACGGTGCCATCCGCATTGCTGTCGCTCCTCGATTTCCCAACTCAAAGTCCATTACAATGGAACCTCTTTGGCACCCGTGCTGGGCTGCCCAGCATCCCAGGGAGTAGAGCACGAACGGTTGGCCTCTGCTCCCACAGCCGAAGAGCCAGGGCAAAAAACTTGAGCTGTGCCTCTTCTGCAGAAAGTCAGCTTTGCAACGGTGCCATCCGCATTGCTGTCGCTCCTCCATTTCCCAACTCAAAGTCCATTACAATGGAACCTCTTTGGCACCCGTGCTGGGCTGCCCAGCATCCCAGGGAGTAGAGCACGAACATTCGGCCTCTGCTCCCACAGCCGAAGAGCCAGGGCAAAAAACTTGAGCTGTGCCTCTTCTGCAGAAAGTCGGCTTTGCAACGGTGCCATCCGCATTGCTGTCGCTCCTCGATTTCCCAACTCAAAGTCCATTATAATGGAACCTCTTTGGCACCCGTGCTGGGCTGCCCAGCATCCCAGGGAGTAGAGCACGAACGGTTGGCCTCTGCTCCCACAGCCGAAGAGCCAGGGCAAAAAACTTGAGCTGTGCCTCTTCTGCAGAAAGTCAGCTTTGCAACGGTGCCATCCGCATTGCTGTCGCTCCTCGATTTCCCAACTCAAAGTCCATTACAATGGAACCTCTTTGGCACCCGTGCTCGGCTGCCCAGCATCCCAGGGAGTAGAGCATGAACATTCGGCCTCTGCTCCCACAGCCGAAGAGCCAGGGCAAATAACTTGAGCTGTGCCTCTTCTGCAGAATGTCGGCTTTGCAACGGTGCCATCCGCATTGCTGTCGCTCCTCGATTTCCCAACTCAAAGTCCATTACAATGGAACCTCTTTGGCACCCGTGCTCGGCTGCCCAGCATCCCAGGGAGTAGAGCACGAACGGTTGGCCTCTGCTCCCACAGCCGAAGAGCCAGGGCAAAAATCTTGAGCTGTGCCTCTTCTGCAGAAAGTCGGCTTTGCAACGGTGCCATCCGCATTGCTGTCGCTCCTCGATTTCCCAACTCAAAGTCCATTACAATGGAACCTCTTTGGCACCCGTGCTCGGCTGCCCAGCATCCCAGGGAGTAGAGCACGAACGGTTGGCCTCTGCTCCCACAGCCGAAGAGCCTGGGCAAAAAACTTGAGCTGTGCCTCTTCTGCAGAAAGTCAGCTTTGCAACGGTGCCATCCGCATTGCTGTCGCTCCTCCATTTCCCAACTCAAAGTCCATTACAATGGAACCTCTTTGGCACCCGTGCTCGGCTGCCCAGCATCCCAGGGAGTAGAGCACGAACGGTTGGCCTCTGCTCCCACAGCCGAAGAGCCAGGGCAAAAAACTGGAGCTGTGCCTCTTCTGCAGAAAGTCAGCTTTGCAACGGTGCCATCGGCATTGCTGTCGCTCCTCCATTTCCCAACTCAAAGTCCATTACAATGGAACCTCTTTGGCACCCGTGCTCGGCTGCCCAGCATCCCAGGGAGTGGAGCACGAACGGTTGGCCTCTGCTCCCACAGCCGAAGAGCCAGGGCAAAAAACTTGAGCTGTGCCTCTTCTGCAGAAAGTCAGCTTTGCAACGGTGCCATCGGCATTGCTGTCGCTCCTCCATTTCCCAACTCAAAGTCCATTACAATGGAACCTCTTTGGCACCCGTGCTCGGCTGCCCAGCATCCCAGGGAGTGGAGCACGAACGGTTGGCCTCTGCTCCCACAGCCGAAGAGCCAGGGCAAAAAACTGGAGCTGTGCCTCTTCTGCAGAAAGTCAGCTTTGCAACGGTGCCATCGGCATTGCTGTCGCTCCTCCATTTCCCAACTCAAAGTCCATTACAATGGAACCTCTTTGGCACCTGTGCTCGGCTGCCCAGCATCCCAGGGAGTAGAGCACGAACGGTTGGCCTCTGCTCTCACAGCCGAAGAGCCAGGGCAAAAAAGTTGAGCTGTGCCTCTTCTGCAGAAAGTCGGCTTTGCAACGGTGCTATCTGCATTGCTGTCGCTCCTCGATTTCCCAACTCAAAGTCCATTACAATGGAACCTCTTTGCCACCCGTGCTCGGCTGCCCAGCATCCCAGGGAGTGGAGCACGAACGGTTGGCCTCTGCTCCCACAGCCGAAGAGCCAGGGCAAAAAACTGGAGCTGTGCCTCTTCTGCAGAAAGTCAGCTTTGCAACGGTGCCATCCGCATTGCTGTCGCTCCTCGATTTCCCAACTCAAAGTCCATTACAATGGAACCTCTTTGGCACCCGTGCTCGGCTGCCCAGCATCCCAGGGAGTAGAGCACAAACGGTTGGCCTCTGCTCCCACAGCCGAAGAGGCAGGGCAAAAAAGTTGAGCTGTGCCTCTTCTGCAGAAAGTCGGCTTTGCAACGGTGCTATCTGCATTGCTGTCGCTCCTCGATTTCCCAACTCAAAGTCCATTACAATGGAACCTCTTTGCCACCCGTGCTCGGCTGCCCAGCATCCCAGGGAGTGGAGCACGAACGGTTGGCCTCTGCTCCCACAGCCGAAGAGCCAGGGCAAAAAACTGGAGCTGTGCCTCTTCTGCAGAAAGTCAGCTTTGCAACGGTGCCATCCGCATTGCTGTCGCTCCTCGATTTCCCAACTCAAAGTCCATTACAATGGAACCTCTTTGGCACCCGTGCTCGGCTGCCCAGCATCCCAGGGAGTAGAGCACGAACGGTTGGCCTCTGCTCCCACAGCCGAAGAGCCAGGGCAAAAAACTGGAGCTGTGCCTCTTCTGCAGAAAGTCAGCTTTGCAACGGTGCCATCCGCATTGCTGTCGCTCCTCGATTTCCCAACTCAAAGTCCATTACAATGGAACCTCTTTGGCACCCATGCTCGGCTGCCCAGCATCCCAGGGAGTGGAGCACGAACGGTTGGCCTCTGCTCCCACAGCCGAAGAGCCAGGGCAAAAAACTGGAGCTGTGCCTCTTCTGCAGAAAGTCAGCTTTGCAACGGTGCCATCCGCATTGCTGTCGCTCCTCCATTTCCCAACTCAAAGTCCATTACAATGGAACCTCTTTGGCACCCGTGCTCGGCTGCCCAGCATCCCAGGGAGTAGAGCACGAACGGTTGGCCTCTGCTCCCACAGCCGAAGAGCCAGGGCAAAAAACTGGAGCTGTGCCTCTTCTGCAGAAAGTCAGCTTTGCAACGGTGCCATCCGCATTGCTGTCGCTCCTCGATTTCCCAACTCAAAGTCCATTACAATGGAACCTCTTTGGCACCCGTGCTCGGCTGCCCAGCATCCCAGGGAGTAGAGCAGAAACGGTTGGCCTCTGCTCCCACAGCCGAAGAGCCAGGGCAAAAAACTGGAGCTGTGCCTCTTCTGCAGAAAGTCAGCTTTGCAACGGTGCCTTCGGCATTGCTGTCGCTCCTCCATTTCCCAACTCAAAGTCCATTACAATGGAACCTCTTTGGCACCCGTGCTCGGCTGCCCAGCATCCCAGGGAGTAGAGCACGAACGGTTGGCCTCTGCTCCCACAGCCGAAGAGCCAGGGCAAAAAACTTGAGCTGCGCCTCTTCTGCAGAATGTCAGCTTTGCAACGGTGCCATCCGCATTGCTGTCGCTCCTCGATTTCCCAACTCAAAGTCCATTACAATGGAACCTCTTTGGCACCCGTGCTCGGCTGCCCAGCATCCCAGGCAGTAGAGTACGAACGGTTGGCCTCTGCTCCCACAGCCGAAGAGGCAGGGCAAAAAACTGGAGCTCTGCCTCTTCTGCAGAAAGTCAGCTTTGCAACGGTGCCATCCGCATTGCTGTCGCTCCTCGATTTCCCAACTCAAAGTCCATTACAATGGAACCTCTTTGGCACCCGTGCTCGGCTGCCCAGCATCCCAGGGAGTAGAGCACGAACGGTTGGCCTCTGCTCCCACAGCCGAAGAGCCAGGGCAAAAAACTTGAGCTGTGCCTCTTCTGCAGAAAGTCAGCTTTGCAACGGTGCCATCCGCATTGCTGTCGCTCCTCGATTTCCCAACTCAAAGTCCATTACAGTGGAACCTCTTTGGCACCCGTGCTCGGCTGCCCAGCATCCCAGGGAGTAGAGCACGAACGGTTGGCCTCTGCTCCCACAGCCGAAGAGCCAGGGCAAAAAACTGGAGCTGTGCCTCTTCTGCAGAAAGTCAGCTTTGCAACGGTGCCATCCGCATTGCTGTCGCTCCTCCATTTCCCAACTCAAAGTCCATTACAATGGAACCTCTTTGGCACCCGTGCTGGGCTGCCCAGCATCCCAGGGAGTGGAGCACGAACGGTTGGCCTCTGCTCCCACAGCCGAAGAGCCAGGGCAAAAAACTGGAGCTGTGCCTCTTCTGCAGAAAGTCAGCTTTGCAGCGGTGCCATCCGCATTGCTGTCGCTCCTCCATTTCCCAACTCAAAGTCCATTACAATGGAACCTCTTTGGCACCCGTGCTCGGCTGCCCAGCATCCCAGGGAGTGGAGCACGAACGGTTGGCCTCTGCTCCCACAGCCGAAGAGCCAGGGCAAAAAACTTGAGCTGCGCCTCTTCTGCAGAATGTCAGCTTTGCAACGGTGCCATCCGCATTGCTGTCGCTCCTCGATTTCCCAACTCAAAGTCCATTACAATGGAACCTCTTTGGCACCCGTGCTCGGCTGCCCAGCATGCCAGGGAGTGGAGCACGAACGGTTGGCCTCTGCTCCCACAGCCGAAGAGCCAGGGCAAAAAACTGGAGCTGTGCCTCTTCTGCAGAAAGTCAGCTTTGCAACGGTGCCATCCGCATTGCTGTCGCTCCTCGATTTCCCAACTCAAAGTCCATTACAATGGAACCTCTTTGGCACCCGTGCTCGGCTGCCCAGCATGCCAGGGAGTGGAACACGAACGGTTGGCCTCTGCTCCCACAGCCGAAGAGCCAGGGCAAAAAACTGGAGCTGTGCCTCTTCTGCAGAAAGTCAGCTTTGCAACGGTGCCATCCGCATTGCTGTCGCTCCTCGATTTCCCAACTCAAAGTCCATTACAATGGAACCTCTTTGGCACCCGTGCTCGGCTGCCCAGCATCCCAGGGAGAAGAGCACGAACGGTTGGCCTCTGCTCCCACAGCCGAAGAGCCAGGGCAAAAAACTGGAGCTGTGCCTCTTCTGCAGAAAGTCAGCTTTGCAACGGTGCCATCCGCATTGCTGTCGCTCCTCGATTTCCCAACTCAAAGTCCATTACAATGGAACCTCTTTGGCACCCGTGCTCGGCTGCCCAGCATCCCAGGGAGTGGAGCACGAACGGTTGGCCTCTGCTCCCACAGCCGAAGAGCCAGGGCAAAAAACTTGAGCTGTGCCTCTTCTGCAGAAAGTCAGCTTTGCAACGGTGCCATCCGCATTGCTGTCGCTCCTCAATTTCCCAACTCAAAGTCCATTACAATGGAACCTCTTTGGCACCCCTTCTCGGCTGCCCAGCATGCCAGGGAGTAGAGTACGAACGGTTGGCCTCTGCTCCCAAACCCGAAGAGCCAGGGCAAAAAACTTGAGCTGTGCCTCTTCTGCAGAAAGTCAGCTTTGCAACGGTGCCATCCGCATTGCTGTCGCTCCTCGATTTCCCAACTCAAAGTCCATTACAATGGAACCTCTTTGGCACCCGTGCTCGGCTGCCCAGCATCCCAGGCAGTAGAGCACGAACGGTTGGCCTCTGCTCCCACAGCCGAAGAGCCAGGCCAAAAAACTTGAGCTGTGCCTCTTCTGCAGAAAGTCAGCTTTGCAACGGTGCCTTCGGCATTGCTGTCGCTCCTCGATTTCCCAACTCAAAGTCCATTACAATGGAACCTCTTTGGCACCCCTTCTCGGCTGCCCAGCATCCCAGGGAGTAGAGCACGAACGGTTGGCCTCTGCTCCCACAGCCGAAGAGCCAGGGCAAAAAACTGGAGCTGTGCCTCTTCTGCAGAAAGTCAGCTTTGCAACGGTGCCATCCGCATTGCTGTCGCTCCTCCATTTCCCAACTCAAAGTCCATTACAATGGAACCTCTTTGGCACCCCTTCTCGGCTGCCCAGCATCCCAGGGAGTAGAGCACGAACGGTTGGCCTCTGCTCCCACAGCCGAAGAGCCAGGGCAAAAAACATGAGCTGTGCCTCTTCTGCAGAAAGTCAGCTTTGCAACGGTGCCATCCGCATTGCTGTCGCTCCTCGATTTCCCAACTCAAAGTCCATTTCAATGGAACCTCTTTGGCACCCGTGCTCGGCTGCCCAGCATCCCAGGGAGTGGAGCACGAACGGTTGGCCTCTGCTCCCACAGCCGAAGAGCCAGGGCAAAAAACTGGAGCTGTGCCTCTTCTGCAGAAAGTCAGCTTTGCAACGGTGCCATCCGCATGGCTGTCGCTCCTCGATTTCCCAACTCAAAGTCCATTACAATGGAACCTCTTTGGCACCCGTGCTCGGCTGCCCAGCATCCCAGGGAGTGGAGCACGAACGGTTGGCCTCTGCTCCCACAGCCGAAGAGCCAGGGCAAAAAACTTGAGCTGTGCCTCTTCTGCAGAAAGTCAGCTTTGCAACGGTGCCATCCGCATTGCTGTCGCTCCTCCATTTCCCAACTCAAAGTCCATTACAATGGAACCTCTTTAGCACCCGTGCTCGGCTGCCCAGCATCCCAGGGAGTGAAGCACGAACGGTTGGCCTCTGCTCCCACAGCCGAAGAGCCAGGGCAAAAAACTGGAGCTGTGCCTCTTCTGCAGAAAGTCAGCTTTGCAACGGTGCCATCCGCATTGCTGTCGCTCCTCCATTTCCCAACTCAAAGTCCATTACAATGGAACCTCTTTGGCACCCGTGCTCGGCTGCCCAGCATCCCAGGGAGTGGAGCACGAACGGTTGGCCTCTGCTCCCACAGCCGAAGAGCCAGGGCAAAAAACTGGAGCTGTGCCTCTTCTGCAGAAAGTCAGCTTTGCAACGGTGCCATCCGCATTGCTGTCGCTCCTCGATTTCCCAACTCAAAGTCCATTACAATGGAACCTCTTTGGCACCCCTTCTCGGCTGCCCAGCATCCCAGGGAGTGGAGCACGAACGGTTGGCCTCTGCTCCCACACCCGAAGAGCCAGGGCAAAAAACTTGAGCTGTGCCTCTTCTGCAGAAAGTCAGCTTTGCAACGGTGCCATCCGCATTGCTGTCGCTCCTCGATTTCCCAACTCAAAGTCCATTACAATGGAACCTCTTTGGCACCCCTTCTCGGCTGCCCAGCATCCCAGGGAGTGGAGCACGAACGGTTGGCCTCTGCTCCCACAGCCGAAGAGCCAGGGCAAAAAACTTGAGCTGTGCCTCTTCTGCAGAAAGTCAGCTTTGCAACGGTGCCATCGGCATTGCTGTCGCTCCTCCATTTCCCAACTCAAAGTCCATTACAATGGAACCTCTTTAGCACCCGTGCTCGGCTGCCCAGCATCCCAGGGAGTGAAGCACGAACGGTTGGCCTCTGCTCCCACAGCCGAAGAGCCAGGGCAAAAAACTGGAGCTGTGCCTCTTCTGCAGAAAGTCAGCTTTGCAACGGTGCCATCCGCATTGCTGTCGCTCCTCGATTTCCCAACTCAAAGTCCATTACAATGGAACCTCTTTGGCACCCGTGCTCGGCTGCCCAGCATCCCAGGGAGTAGAGCAGAAACGGTTGGCCTCTGCTCCCACAGCCGAAGAGCCAGGGCAAAAAACTGGAGCTGTGCCTCTTCTGCAGAAAGTCAGCTTTGCAACGGTGCCTTCGGCATTGCTGTCGCTCCTCCATTTCCCAACTCAAAGTCCATTACAATGGAACCTCTTTGGCACCCGTGCTCGGCTGCCCAGCATCCCAGGGAGTAGAGCACGAACGGTTGGCCTCTGCTCCCACAGCCGAAGAGCCAGGGCAAAAAACTTGAGCTGCGCCTCTTCTGCAGAATGTCAGCTTTGCAACGGTGCCATCCGCATTGCTGTCGCTCCTCGATTTCCCAACTCAAAGTCCATTACAATGGAACCTCTTTGGCACCCGTGCTCGGCTGCCCAGCATCCCAGGCAGTAGAGTACGAACGGTTGGCCTCTGCTCCCACAGCCGAAGAGGCAGGGCAAAAAACTTGAGCTCTGCCTCTTCTGCAGAAAGTCAGCTTTGCAACGGTGCCATCCGCATTGCTGTCGCTCCTCGATTTCCCAACTCAAAGTCCATTACAATGGAACCTCTTTGGCACCCGTGCTCGGCTGCCCAGCATCCCAGGGAGTAGAGCACGAACGGTTGGCCTCTGCTCCCACAGCCGAAGAGCCAGGGCAAAAAACTTGAGCTGTGCCTCTTCTGCAGAAAGTCAGCTTTGCAACGGTGCCATCCGCATTGCTGTCGCTCCTCGATTTCCCAACTCAAAGTCCATTACAGTGGAACCTCTTTGGCACCCGTGCTCGGCTGCCCAGCATCCCAGGGAGTAGAGCACGAACGGTTGGCCTCTGCTCCCACAGCCGAAGAGCCAGGGCAAAAAACTGGAGCTGTGCCTCTTCTGCAGAAAGTCAGCTTTGCAACGGTGCCATCCGCATTGCTGTCGCTCCTCCATTTCCCAACTCAAAGTCCATTACAATGGAACCTCTTTGGCACCCGTGCTGGGCTGCCCAGCATCCCAGGGAGTGGAGCACGAACGGTTGGCCTCTGCTCCCACAGCCGAAGAGCCAGGGCAAAAAACTGGAGCTGTGCCTCTTCTGCAGAAAGTCAGCTTTGCAGCGGTGCCATCCGCATTGCTGTCGCTCCTCCATTTCCCAACTCAAAGTCCATTACAATGGAACCTCTTTGGCACCCGTGCTCGGCTGCCCAGCATCCCAGGGAGTGGAGCACGAACGGTTGGCCTCTGCTCCCACAGCCGAAGAGCCAGGGCAAAAAACTTGAGCTGCGCCTCTTCTGCAGAATGTCAGCTTTGCAACGGTGCCATCCGCATTGCTGTCGCTCCTCGATTTCCCAACTCAAAGTCCATTACAATGGAACCTCTTTGGCACCCGTGCTCGGCTGCCCAGCATGCCAGGGAGTGGAGCACGAACGGTTGGCCTCTGCTCCCACAGCCGAAGAGCCAGGGCAAAAAACTGGAGCTGTGCCTCTTCTGCAGAAAGTCAGCTTTGCAACGGTGCCATCCGCATTGCTGTCGCTCCTCAATTTCCCAACTCAAAGTCCATTACAATGGAACCTCTTTGGCACCCCTTCTCGGCTGCCCAGCATGCCAGGGAGTAGAGTACGAACGGTTGGCCTCTGCTCCCAAACCCGAAGAGCCAGGGCAAAAAACTGGAGCTGTGCCTCTTCTGCAGAAAGTCGGCTTTGCAACGGTGCCATCCGCATTGCTGTCGCTCCTCGATTTCCCAACTCAAAGTCCATTACAATGGAACCTCTTTGGCACCCGTGCTCGGCTGCCCAGCATCCCAGGCAGTAGAGCACGAACGGTTGGCCTCTGCTCCCACAGCCGAAGAGCCAGGCCAAAAAACTTGAGCTGTGCCTCTTCTGCAGAAAGTCAGCTTTGCAACGGTGCCTTCGGCATTGCTGTCGCTCCTCGATTTCCCAACTCAAAGTCCATTACAATGGAACCTCTTTGGCACCCGTGCTCGGCTGCCCAGCATCCCAGGGAGTAGAGCACGAACGGTTGGCCTCTGCTCCCACAGCCGAAGAGCCAGGGCAAAAAACTGGAGCTGTGCCTCTTCTGCAGAAAGTCAGCTTTGCAACGGTGCCATCCGCATTGCTGTCGCTCCTCCATTTCCCAACTCAAAGTCCATTACAATGGAACCTCTTTGGCACCCCTTCTCGGCTGCCCAGCATCCCAGGGAGTAGAGCACGAACGGTTGGCCTCTGCTCCCACAGCCGAAGAGCCAGGGCAAAAAACATGAGCTGTGCCTCTTCTGCAGAATGTCAGCTTTGCAACGGTGCCATCCGCATTGCTGTCGCTCCTCGATTTCCCAACTCAAAGTCCATTTCAATGGAACCTCTTTGGCACCCGTGCTCGGCTGCCCAGCATCCCAGGGAGTGGAGCACGAACGGTTGGCCTCTGCTCCCACAGCCGAAGAGCCAGGGCAAAAAACTGGAGCTGTGCCTCTTCTGCAGAAAGTCAGCTTTGCAACGGTGCCATCCGCATGGCTGTCGCTCCTCGATTTCCCAACTCAAAGTCCATTACAATGGAACCTCTTTGGCACCCGCGCCCGGCTGCCCAGCATCCCGGGGAGTGGAGCACGAACGGTTGGCCTCTGTTCCCACAGCCGAAGAGCCAGGCCAAAAAACTGGAGCTGTGCCTCTTCTGCAGAAAGTCAGCTTTGCAACGGTGCCATCCGCATTGCTGTCGCTCCTCCATTTCCCAACTCAAAGTCCATTACAATGGAACCTCTTTGGCACCCGTGCTCGGCTGCCCAGCATCCCAGGGAGTGGAGCACGAACGGTTGGCCTCTGCTCCCACAGCCGAAGAGCCAGGGCAAAAAACTTGAGCTGTGCCTCTTCTGCAGAAAGTCAGCTTTGCAACGGTGCCATCCGCATTGCTGTCGCTCCTCCATTTCCCAACTCAAAGTCCATTACAATGGAACCTCTTTAGCACCCGTGCTCGACTGCCCAGCATCCCAGGGAGTGAAGCACGAACGGTTGGCCTCTGCTCCCACAGCCGAAGAGCCAGGGCAAAAAACTGGAGCTGTGCCTCTTCTGCAGAAAGTCAGCTTTGCAACGGTGCCATCCGCATTGCTGTCGCTCCTCCATTTCCCAACTCAAAGTCCATTACAATGGAACCTCTTTGGCACCCCTTCTCGGCTGCCCAGCATCCCAGGGAGTGGAGCACGAACGGTTGGCCTCTGCTCCCACAGCCGAAGAGCCAGGGCAAAAAACTTGAGCTGTGCCTCTTCTGCAGAAAGTCAGCTTTGCAACGGTGCCATCCGCATTGCTGTCGCTCCTCCATTTCCCAACTCAAAGTCCATTACAATGGAACCTCTTTGGCACCCGTGCTCGGCTGCCCAGCATGCCAGGGAGTGGAGCACGAACGGTTGGCCTCTGCTCCCACAGCCGAAGAGCCAGGGCAAAAAACTGGAGCTGTGCCTCTTCTGCAGAAAGTCAGCTTTGCAACGGTGCCATCCGCATTGCTGTCGCTCCTCCATTTCCCAACTCAAAGTCCATTACAATGGAACCTCTTTGGCACCCGTGCTCGGCTGCCCAGCATCCGAGGGAGTGGAGCACGAACGGTTGGCCTCTGCTCCCACAGCCGAAGAGCCAGGGCAAAAAACTGGAGCTGTGCCTCTTCTGCAGAAAGTCAGCTTTGCAACGGTGCCATCCGCATTGCTGTCGCTCCTCGATTTCCCAACTCAAAGTCCATTACAATGGAACCTCTTTGGCACCCGTGCTCGGCTGCCCAGCATCCCAGGGAGTGGAGCACGAACGGTTGGCCTCTGCTCCCACAGCCGAAGAGCCAGGGCAAAAAACTGGAGCTGTGCCTCTTCTGCAGAAAGTCAGCTTTGCAACGGTGCCATCCGCATTGCTGTCGCTCCTCGATTTCCCAACTCAAAGTCCATTACAATGGAACCTCTTTGGCACCCCTTCTCGGCTGCCCAGCATCCCAGGGAGTGGAGCACGAACGGTTGGCCTCTGCTCCCACAGCCGAAGAGCCAGGGCAAAAAACTTGAGCTGTGCCTCTTCTGCAGAAAGTCAGCTTTGCAACGGTGCCATCCGCATTGCTGTCGCTCCTCGATTTCCCAACTCAAAGTCCATTACAATGGAACCTCTTTGGCACCCCTTCTCGGCTGCCCAGCATCCCAGGGAGTGGAGCACGAACGGTTGGCCTCTGCTCCCACAGCCGAAGAGCCAGGGCAAAAAACTGGAGCTGTGCCTCTTCTGCAGAAAGTCAGCTTTGCAACGGTGCCATCCGCATTGCTGTCGCTCCTCGATTTCCCAACTCAAAGTCCATTACAATGGAACCTCTTTGGCACCCGTGCTCGGCTGCCCAGCATCCGAGGGAGTGGAGCACGAACGGTTGGCCTCTGCTCCCAAACCCGAAGAGCCAGGGCAAAAAACTTGAGCTGTGCCTCTTCTGCAGAAAGTCAGCTTTGCAACGGTGCCATCCGCATTGCTGTCGCTCCTCCATTTCCCAACTCAAAGTCCATTACAATGGAACCTCTTTGGCACCCGTGCTCGGCTGCCCAGCATGCCAGGGAGTAGAGCACGAACGGTTGGCCTCTGCTCCCACAGCCGAAGAGCCAGGGCAAAAAACTGGAGCTGTGCCTCTTCTGCAGAAAGTCAGCTTTGCAACGGTGCCATCCGCATTGCTGTCGCTCCTCCATTTCCCAACTCAAAGTCCATTACAATGGAACCTCTTTGGCACCCGTGCTCGGCTGCCCAGCATCCCAGGGAGTAGAGCACGAACGGTTGGCCTCTGCTCCCACAGCCGAAGAGCCAGGGCAAAAAACTGGAGCTGTGCCTCTTCTGCAGAAAGTCAGCTTTGCAACGGTGCCATCCGCATTGCTGTCGCTCCTCGATTTCCCAACTCAAAGTCCATTACAATGGAACCTCTTTGGCACCCATGCTCGGCTGCCCAGCATCCCAGGGAGTAGAGCACGAACGGTTGGCCTCTGCTCCCACAGCCGAAGAGCCAGGGCAAAAAACTTGAGCTGTGCCTCTTCTGCAGAAAGTCAGCTTTGCAACGGTGCCATACGCATTGCTGTCGCTCCTCGATTTCCCAACTCAAAGTCCATTACAATGGAACCTCTTCGGCACCCGTGCTCGGCTGCCCAGCATCCCGGGGAGTGGAGCACGAACGGTTGGCCTCTGCTCCCACAGCCGAAGAGCCAGGCCAAAAAACTGGAGCTGTGCCTCTTCTGCAGAAAGTCAGCTTTGCAACGGTGCCATCGGCATTGCTGTCGCTCCTCGATTTCCCAACTCAAAGTCCATTACAATGGAACCTCTTTGGCACCCGTGCTGGGCTGCCCAGCATCCCAGGGAGTAGAGCACGAACATTCGGCCTCTGCTCCCACAGCCGAAGAGCCAGGGCAAAAAACTTGAGCTGTGCCTCTTCTGCAGAAAGGCAGCTTTGCAACGGTGCCATCCGCATTGCTGTCGCTCCTCCATTTCCCAACTCAAAGTCCATTACAATGGAACCTCTTTGGCACCCGTGCTCGGCTGCCCAGCATCCCAGGGAGTAGAGCACGAACGGTTGGCCTCTGCTCCCACAGCCGAAGAGCCAGGGCAAAAAACTGGAGCTGTGCCTCTTCTGCAGAATGTCACCTTTGCAACGGTGCCATCCGCATTGCTGTCGCTCCTCCATTTCCCAACTCAAAGTCCATTACAATGGAACCTCTTTGGCACCCGTGCTCGGCTGCCCAGCATCCGAGGGAGTAGAGCACAAACGGTTGGCCTCTGCTCCCACAGCCGAAGAGCCAGGGCAAAAAACTGGAGCTGTGCCTCTTCTGCAGAAAGTCACCTTTGCAACGGTGCCATCCACATGGCTGTCGCTCCTCGATTTCCCAACTCAAACTCCATTACAATGGAACCTCTTTGGCACCCGTGCTGGGCTGCCCAGCATCCCAGGGAGTAGAGCACGAACGGTTGGCCTCTGCTCCCACAGCCGAAGAGCCAGGGCCAAAAACTGGAGCTGTGCCTCTTCTGCAGAAAGTCAGCTTTGCAATGGTGCCATCCGCATTGCTGTCGCTCCTCCATTTCCCAACTCAAAGTCCATTACAATGGAACCTCTTTGGCACCCGTGCTCGGCTGCCCAGCATCCCAGGGAGTAGAGCACGAACGGTTGGCCTCTGCTCCCACAGCCGAAGAGCCAGGGCCAAAAACTGGAGCTGTGCCTCTTCTGCAGAAAGTCAGCTTTGCAATGGTGCCATCCGCATTGCTGTCGCTCCTCCATTTCCCAACTCAAAGTCCATTACAATGGAACCTCTTTGGCACCCGTGCTCGGCTGCCCAGCATCCCGGGGAGTGGAGCACGAACGGTTGGCCTCTGCTCCCACAGCCGAAGAGCCAGGGCAAAAAACTGGAGCTGTGCCTCTTCTGCAGAAAGTCAGCTTTGCAACGGTGCCATCGGCATTGCTGTCGCTCCTCGATTTCCCAACTCAAAGTCCATTACAATGGAACCTCTTTGGCACCCGTGCTCGGCTGCCCAGCATCCCAGGGAGTAGAGCACGAACGGTTGGCCTCTGCTCCCACAGCCGAAGAGCCAGGGCAAAAAACTGGAGCTGTGCCTCTTCTGCAGAAAGTCAGCTTTGCAACGGTGCCATCCGCATTGCTGTCGCTCCTCCATTTCCCAACTCAAAGTCCATTACAATGGAACCTCTTTGGCACCCGTGCTCGGCTGCCCAGCATCCCAGGGAGTGGAGCACGAACGGTTGGCCTCTGCTCCCACAGCCGAAGAGCCAGGGCAAAAAACTTGAGCTGTGCCTCTTCTGCAGAAAGTCAGCTTTGCAACGGTGCCATCCGCATTGCTGTCGCTCCTCGATTTCCCAACTCAAAGTCTATTACAATGGAACCTCTTTGGCACCCGTGCTCGGCTGCCCAGCATCCCAGGGAGTGGAGCACGAACGGTTGGCCTCTGCTCCCACAGCCGAAGAGCCAGGGCAAAAAACTTGAGCTGTGCCTCTTCTGCAGAAAGTCAGCTTTGCAACGGTGCCATCCGCATTGCTGTCGCTCCTCAATTTCCCAACTCAAAGTCCATTACAATGGAACCTCTTTGGCACCCCTTCTCGGCTGCCCAGCATCCCAGGGAGTAGAGTACGAACGGTTGGCCTCTGCTCCCAAACCCGAAGAGCCAGGGCAAAAAACTTGAGCTGTGCCTCTTCTGCAGAAAGTCAGCTTTGCAACGGTGCCATCCGCATTGCTGTCGCTCCTCGATTTCCCAACTCAAAGTCCATTACAATGGAACCTCTTTGGCACCCGTGCTTGGCTTCCCAGCATCCCAGGGAGTAGAGCACGAACGGTTGGCCTCTGCTCCCACAGCCGAAGAGCCAGGGCAAAAATTTGAGCTGTGCCTCTTCTGCAGAAAGTCAGCTTTGCAACGGTGCCATCCGCATTGCTGTTGCTCCTCGATTTCCCAACTGAAAGTCCATTACAATGGAACCTCTTTGGCACCCGTGCCCGGCTGCCCAGCATCCCAGGGAGTAGAGCACGAACGGTTGGCCTGTGCTCCCACAGCCGAAGAGCCAGGGCAAAAAACTTGAGCTGTGCCTCTTCTGCAGAAAGTCACCTTTGCAACGGTGCCATCCACATGGCTGTCGCTCCTCGATTTCCCAACTCAAACTCCATTACAATGGAACCTCTTTGGCACCCGTGCTGGGCTGCCCAGCATCCCAGGGAGTAGAGCACGAATGGTTGGCCTCTGCTCCCACAGCCGAAGAGCCAGGGCAAAAAACTTGAGCTGTGCCTCTTCTGCAGAAAGTCAGCTTTGCAGCGGTGCCATCCGCATTGCTGTCGCTCCTCCATTTCCCAACTCAAAGTCCATTACAATGGAACCTCTTTGGCACCCGTGCTTGGCTGCCCAGGATCCCAGGAAGTAGAGCACGAACGGTTGGCCTCTGCTCCCACAGCCGAAGAGCCAGGGCAAAAAGCTTGAGCTGTGCCTCTTCTGCAGAAAGTCGGCTTTGCAACGGTGCCATCCGCATTGCTGTCGCTCCTCCATTTCCCAACTCAAAGTCCATTACAATGGAACCTCTTTGGCACCCGTGCGCGGCTGCCCAGCATCCCAGGGAGTAGAGCACGAACGGGAGGAGCTGGGATGAGGACTCTTGTCCCTGCCTCTCACGGGGTTTAACACGTGGATACAGCGCGTGCGTTCACACCCGTTTCTATCCTCTCCCCCTTTCCCGTTCGACGGCACCAAAGGCGTGCGAGGAACGCCTGGAACGGAGCAGGGCTCCCGGCTCCAAACCGCGGCGTTGGGCGGCGTTCGGCAGCGCGAACGCAGCGGGAAACGCCGAAGGGACCGCGTTAAAACGGAGCCGCCCGAAGAGAGCCGAGCGGAGCCGAAGCCGCCCGAAGAGGACGGAGCCGCCCGAAGGGAGCCGAAAGGGACGGAGCCGCCCGAAGGGGACGGAGCCACCCGAAGGGAGCCGAGCGGAGCCGAAGCCGCCCGAAGGGGACGGAGCCGCCCGAGCGGAGCCGAAGTCGCCCGAAGGGGACGGAGCCACCCGAACGGAGCCGAAGGGGACGGAGCCGCCCGAAGGGAGCCGAGCGGAGCCGAAGCCGCCCGAAGGGGACGGAGCCGCCCGAACGGAGCCGAAGGGGACGGAGCCGCCCGAAGGGAGCCGAGCGGAGCCGAAGCCGCCCGAAGGGGACGGAGCCGCCCGAACGGAGCCGAAGGGGACGGAGCCGCCCGAAGGGAGCCGAGCGCAGCCGAAGCCGCTCGAAGGGGACGGAGCCGCCCGAACGGAGCCGAAGGGGACGGAGCCGCCCGAAGGGAGCCGAGCGCAGCCGAAGCCGCCCCCAGAGGGCGGAGCCGCCCGAAGGGACCCGAGTGGCTCCGAGGGGGTTCGAGAGGAGCCGATGCCTCCCATTGCCCCCCCATTGCCCCCCATTGCCCCCCATTGACTCCCTCTTTACCCCTATTAACCCCCATTGACTCGCTATTACCCCCCCATTGCCCCCCATTGACTCCCTATTACCCCCCCATTGCCCCCCATTACCCCCCCGGTCCCCCCTAAGGCCCCCCCATTGCCCCCAGCGCCCTTGCAGGGCAGAGGCCGCTGTGGGGCAGCGGCTCCGAGCGCTCCCAATGGCGCTGGCGGGGAAAGTGGCGGCGGTGACAGCGGCCACCG
The DNA here is from genome assembly GCF_963264785.1 of Psittacula echo. Lineage (NCBI taxonomy): Eukaryota > Metazoa > Chordata > Aves > Psittaciformes > Psittacidae > Psittacula > Psittacula echo. The sequence goes on from NC_137755.1 coordinate 1,382,201, forward strand.
ACGGGTGAGTGCCCCATAGAGACCCATAGGGACCCATAGAGACCCCATAGAGACCCATAGAGACCCCATAGGGACCCCATAGAGACCCATAGAGACCCCACAGAGGCCCATAGGGACCCATAGAGACTCATAGAGATCCCATAGAGACCCATAGAGACCCCATAGAGACCCATAGGGACCCATAGAGACCCCATAGGGACCCATAGAGACCCCATAGGGACCCATAGAGACCCCATAGAGACCAATAGAGACCCCATAGAGACCCATAGACACCCATAGAGACCCATAGGGACCCATAGAGACTCATAGAGACCCCATAGGGACCCCATAGAGACCCATAGGGACCCATAGAGACCCATAGGGACCCATAGAGACTCATAGAGACCCCATAGGGACCCATAGGAACCCATAGGGACCCATAGGAACCCATAGAGACCCATAGAGACCCCATAGAGACCCATAGGGACCCATAGAGACCCATAGGGAGCCATAGGGAGCCATAGGGACCCATAGAGAGAACCCCATAGCCCCCATGGGGACCCATAGAGGCCTCATGGAGCCCCCCCATAGAGCGGGGGGGCGTGCCCTCGGCTGACCCCGCCCCCTGCGGCACTATACCGCCCCCTGCTGGGCGCGCAGCAACGCGCTGCCTGGACCCCCCCCCATAGCCACTCACAGAGACCCCATAGAGCCCCATAGCGCCCCATAGCGCCCCATAGACACCCATAGCACCCCATAGAGCCCCATAGACACCCATGGAGCCCAATAGTGCCCCATAGCGCCCCATAGACACCCATAGCACCCCATAGAGCCCCATAGACACCCATGGAGCCCAATAGTGCCCCATAGCGCCCCATAGACACCCATAGCACCCCATAGAGCCCCATAAACACCCATAGAGCCCAATAGTGCCCCATAGCGCCCCATAGACACCCATAGCACCCCATAGCGCCCCATAGGTCCCCATAGAGCTCCATAGCACCCCATAGAGACCCATAGAGCCCCATAGACATCCACAGGTCCCCATAGAGCCCCATAGCGCCCCATAGAGACCCATAGAGCCCCACAGATCCCCATAGTACCCCATAGGCCCTCATAGAGCCCCATAGAGCCCCATAGGTCCCCATAGACACCCGTAGGTCACCATAGAGCCCCCATAGTACCCCATAGGCCCTTATAGAGCCCCATAGAGCCCCATAGGTCCCCATAGACACCCGTAGGTCCCCATAGTGCCCCATAGACCCCCATAGAGCCCCATAGAGACCCCATAGGGACCCATAGAGACCCATAGAGACCCATAGAGACCCCATAGAGCCCCATAGAGCCCCATAGAGCCCCATAGAGCTCCATAGAGACCCCACAGAGCCCCATAGAGACCCATAGAGACCCATAGAGACCCACAGAGACCCCATAGAGACCCATAGAGACCCATAGAGACCCATAGGGACCCCATAGAGACCCATAGAGACCCATAGAGACCCATAGGGACCCCATAGAGACCCATAGGGACCCCATAGAGACCCATAGAGACCCATAGAGACCCATAGAGACCCATAGGGACCCCATGGTTCCCCCCCCCCCCAGGATCGGGCTCGCGGTCGCGGCCGGGCTGGGCCGCGCGGGGGCGCGCCTGGTGCTGAGCTCGCGCCGGGCCGAGCACGTGGAGGCGGCGCTGGCGCGGCTGCGCGCGCTGGGGCTGGAGCACGTGACCGGCTGCGTGTGCCACGTGGGGCGGGCCGCGGACCGGGAGGCGCTCGTGCAGAAGGTGCGCGGTTGGGGGGGGGGGGGGGGGACGCTTGTGGGTCCCAGCCCCACACTTGTGGGTTCCAGCCCCACATTTATGGGTCCCAGCCCCACACTTGTGGGTCCCAGCCCCACATTTATGGGTCCCAGCCCCTCACTTGTGGGTCCCAGCCCCACACTTGTGGGTCCCAGCCCCTCACTTGTGGGTCCCAGCCCCACACTTGTGGGTCCCAGCCCCACACTTGTGGGTCCCAGCCCCTCACTTGTGGGTTCCAGCCCCACATTTATGGGTCCCAGCCCCACACTTGTGGGTCCCAGCCCCACACTTGTGGGTCCCAGCCCCACATTTATGGGTCCCAGCCCCTCACTTGTGGGTCCCAGCCCCACACTTGTGGGTCCCAGCCCCTCACTTGTGGGTCCCAGCCCCACACTTGTGGGTCCCAGCCCCTCACTTGTGGGTCCCAGCCCCTCACTTGTGGGTCCCAGCCCCACACTTGTGGGTCCCTGCCCCACATTTATGGGTCCCAGCCCCTCACTTGTGGGTTCCAGCCCCACATTTATGGGTCCCAGCCCCACATTTGTGGGTCCCAGCCCCACACTTGTGGGTTCCAGCCCCACATTTATGGGTCCCAGCCCCTCACTTGTGGGTTCCAGCCCCACATTTATGGGTCCCAGCTCCACACTTGTGGGTCCCTGCCCCACATTTATGGGTCCCAGCCCCACACTTGTGGGTCCCTGCCCCACACTTGTGGGTCCCAGCCCCTCACTTGTGGGTCCCAGCCCCACACTTGTGGGTCCCTGCCCCACACTTATGGGTCCCAGCCCCACATTTATGGGTCCCAGCTCCACACTTATGGGTCCCAGCCCCTCACTTGTGGGTCCCAGCCCCACACTTGTGGGTCCCAGCCCCACACTTGTGGGTTCCAGCCCCACATTTATGGGTCCCAGCCCCACACTTGTGGGTCCCTGCCCCACACTTATGGGTCCCAGCCCCTCACTTATGGGTCCCAGCCCCACACTTGTGGGTCCCAGCCCCACACTTATGGGTCCCAGCCCCACATTTATGGGTCCCAGCCCCACACTTGTGGGTCCCAGCCCCACATTTATGGGTCCCAGCCCCACACTTGTGGGTCCTGACCCCCCCCCCCCCCAGGCTCTGGACACTTATGGGGGCATCGACATCCTGGTGTCCAACGCGGCCACGAACCCCGTCATGGGCAGCACCCTCGAGGCCGAGGAGGAGGTGTGGGAGAAGGTGAGACCCATAGAGCCTGCCCCATAGATCCTGCCCCATAGATCCTGCCCCATAGAGCCTGCCCCATAGAGCCCTGCCCCATAGAGCCTGTCCCATAGAGCCCTGCCCCATAGAGCCCTGCCCCATAGAGCCTGTCCCATAGAGCCCTGCCCCATAGAGCCTGCCCCATAGAGCCCTGCCCCATAGAGCCTGCCCCATAGAGCCCTGCCCCATAGAGCCCTGCCCCATAGAGCCTGTCCCATAGATCCTGCCCTATAGATCCTGCCTCATCAATCCTGCCCTATAGATCCTGCCCTATAGACCCTGTCCCATATATCTGACCCATACATCATGCTCCATAGCTCCTGCCCCATAGCTCCTGCCCTATAGATCCTACCCATTACATCTGCCCCATAGCTCCCGCCCCATAGCTCCCGCCCCACAGATCTTCCAGGTGAACGTGACGGCGGCGGCCATGTTGATCCGCCTCGTGGTGCCCCACATGGAGAAAAGGGGGTGAGGAGGGGAGGGGGCGGGGCTTGGGGGGGGGGGAAGGAGGGGGGCGGGGCCACGCCTTGGCCACGCCCACCCCGCTGTGGCTCCTCCCCCAGGGGGGGCTCCATTGTGTTGGTGTCGTCGCTGGCCGGGTACAGGCCCTTCCCGGTGAGCTGGGGGGCGCTATGGGGCAGGGCGGGGGGGGGGGGGGGGCATGGGGTGTCTATGGGGCAGGCCATGGGGTGAGATCTGTGGGGCTGGACCCATGGCGTGGGGCCTGTGGGGTGGGATCCATGGGGCGGGATGTGGGGCTGGCTATGGGGGTGTGTGGGGTGTCTATGGGGCGGGATCTATGGGGCTGGACCCATGGCGTGGGGCCCATCGAGTGGGATCTATGGGGCGGGATCTATGGGGCTGGACCCATGGCGTGGGACCTATGGGGAGGGATCTCTGGGGCTGGCTGGGGGGATATGGGGTATCTATGGGGTGAGATCTATGGGGCTGGACCCATGGCGTGGGACCTATGGGGAGGGATCTATGGGGCGGGACCTATGGGGCAGGATGTGGGGCTGGCTATGGGGGTGTGTGGGGTGTCTATGGGGCGGGATCTATGGGGCTGGACCCATGGCGTGGGGCCCATCGAGTGGGATCTATGGGGCGGGATCTATGGGGCTGGACCCATGGCGTGGGACCTATGGGGAGGGATCTCTGGGGCTGGCTGGGGGGATATGGGGTATCTATGGGGTGAGATCTATGGGGCTGGACCCATGGCGTGGGGCCTATGGGGAGGGATCTATGGGGCGGGACCTATGGGGCAGGATGTGGGGCTGGCTATGGGGGTGTATGGGGTGTCTATGGGGCGGGATCTATGGGGTTGGACCCATGGCATGGGGCCCATCGAGTGGGATCCATGGGGTGGGATCCATGGGGCCGGCCCCACGGCGTGGGTCCCACTGAGGGGGGTCTATGGGGCGCTGTGGGGCAGGCGCTGGGGCCCTATAGCGTGAGCAAGGCGGCGCTGCTGGGGCTGGTGAAGGCGCTGGGCCCGGAGCTGCGGCCCCTCCGCATCCGCGTCAATGGGGTGGCGCCGGGGCTCATCCGCACCCGCTTCAGCAGGGCCGTGAGTGGGGGGACGTGGGGCGCTATGGGGGCTCTATGGGTCCCTATGGGTCTCTATGGGGTCTCTATGGGGTCTCTATGGGTCCCTATGGGGTCTCTATGGGTCCCTATGGGGTCTCTATGGGGTCTCTAGGGGTCTCTATGGGGTCTCTATGGGGCTCTATGGGTCTCTATGGGTCTCTATGGGTCTCTATGGGGTCTCTATGGGGTCTCTAGGGGTCTCTATGGGGTCTCTAGGGGTCCCTATGGGGTCTCTATGGGGTCTCTATGGGTCCCTATGGGGTCTCTATGGGTCCCTATGGGGTCTCTATGGGGTCTCTAGGGGTCTCTATGGGGCTCTATGGGTCCCTATGGGTCTCTATGGGTCTCTATGGGGTCTCTATGGGTCTCTATGGGTCCCTATGGGTCTCTATGGGTCTCTATGGGTCTCTCTATGGGTCCCTATGGGTCTCTATGGGTCTCTATGGCAGCTCTGGCAGGACGAGCCCACGCTGCAGCGCGTGATGGCGGCCATGGGCATCGACAGGTGGGTGCCGTCACGTGACCCCCCCCCCCTTCCCCACATGACCTCCCTCCCTCCCTCCCTCATCACGTGACCCCCGCAGGCCGGGCACCCCGGAAGACGTGGCCGGGGTCGTGACCTTCCTGTGCTCCCCCGCGGCCGCTTACGTCACCGGGGAGACCGTGGTGGTGGCGGGCGGCGCGGCCTCCCGCCTCTAGGGGGCGCCCGAGGGCGAGCACCAATGGCGGCGCGGCGGGAGCGTCACGTGGGCGCCGGGCAAGATGGCGGCGCCCAGTGGGGGCGGCCATCTTGGCCGCTCTGGGCGCCTGAATGAGACGCTCGGAGATGCAAATGAGATGCAAACGAGATGCAAACGAGATGCAAAGGAGATGCAAACGAGCTTTAACGCGGGGCTCAGCGCCGCCGATGGGCACCTATGGAGGAAACAAAGGTGGGGGGCGCTGTCATTGACCTCTATGGGGCAGGCAGCCCCAGGGCAGGCTGGGATAGGCCGGGCCTCACCCTTCCTCCGGCTGCGCCTCTTCCCATTGGCTGCCGCCTTCCTCCTCTTGGCGGGCGGCGCCTCCTGATTGGGCGGCTCCCAGAGGGCGGCCGAGGCCCCGAAGCACGTGATGGCGGCCAAGGCCCCGCCCCCCGATGACGTCAGGCGCTGCCGGCGCCGCCGCGCGGCCCGGGCCCGGCGGCTCTCGCTCAGGCGCAGGAACAGCGACTCCTCCAGGCGGGTCCTGACCCACAGAGACCCATAGGGACCCATAGGGACCCATAGAGACCCACAGAGAGACCCATAGAGACCCATAGAGACCCCATAGGGACCCATAGGGACCCATAGAGACCCATAGAGAGACCCATAGGGACCCATAGGGACCCATAGAGAGACCCAGAGGGACCCATAGGGACCCATAGAGACCCATAGAGAGACCCATAGGGACCCATAGGGACCCATAGAGACCCATAGAGCCCCCATAGAGCCCCCATAGAGACCCATAGGGACCCATAGAGACCCATAGAGAGACCCATAGGGACCCATAGAGACCCATAGAGACCCATAGAGACCCCATAGGGACCCATAGAGAGACCCATAGATACCCATAGGGACCCACAGAGAGACCCACAGAGAGCCATAGGGACCCCACAGGGACCAACAGGAACCCCATAACCCACAGCACCCCCTCTCCAGCCCCATAGCGACCCTAACCCCCCTCCAGCCCCATAGCGACCCTAACCCCCCTCCATCCCCATAGCGACCCTAACCCCCCTCCCCAGCCCCATAGCGACCCTAACCCCCCTCCATCCCCATAGCGACCCTAACCCCCCTCCCCAGCCCCATAGCGACCCTAACCCCCCCTCCATCCCCATAGCGACCCTAACCCCCCTCCCCAGCCCCATAGCGACCCTAACCCCCCCTCCATCCCCATAGCGACCCTAACCCCCCTCCATCCCCATAGCGACCCTAACCCCCCTCCCCAGCCCCATAGCGACCCTAACCCCCCCTCCAGCCCCATAGCGACCCAACCCCCCCCCAGCCCCATAGCGACCCTAACCCCCCCCAGCACCCCCCCTCCAGCCCCAAGCGACCCTAACCCCCCCCCCAGCCCCACCTCTCCAGGTCTCCGCTGTGGGGCCGCTCGCCCCCTGCCCCCCGGCTGCCCCACAGCTCCTGGGGGGCGTCGCTGAGCTCGTCCCGCAGCTCCCGCAGCACGGAGCTGCCGAGGGCCCGGCGCTGCGCCGCCTCCCGCGCCCGCTGCTCGCGCCCCACGGAATCTATGGGGCAGAGGCACCCGTCAGCCCCTCCGCTGAGCCCAATGGGGGGGGGGGGGGATGTGTGGGGCAGGGCCCGCACTCACCGAACTGCACGGGGAGGATGTGGGGCGGGACGTAACGGCGCCCGCCCCCTAAGCCGGGGGCCTTCGGAGCCGCTGCTTCAGGTTCCTATGGGGCAGAGGAGGCGTGAGCTGCCCCATAGCGCACCCGTAAGTGCCCCACAGCTGCCTGGGTCGCCCCATAGCTCACGTCGGCCATGTTGGAGGGCTCAGCATGGAAGGCTAAGGGGTGCTCGGCTCCTATGGAGAGGATCAGGAGTTATCTATGGGGCAGCCAAGACCCATAGGGAGCACTTGTGGGGCGCACTTATGGGGCAGGGCTCACCTGGGCCCCCCGTCATGGCCGCCCGGAGCAGCTTCTCCACTTGGTACTTGAGGCGGTGCTCGATGGGGCGCAGCTTCTCCAGCACCTATGGGGCAGCCCCATAGAGCCCAGCCCCATAGATCTGCCCCCCACCTCCCTTATAGCAACCCCCCCGAGCCCTCAGCCCCATAGAGCCCAGCCCCATAGAACCCAGCCCCATAGAATCCAGCCCCATAGAGCCCAGCCCCATAGAACCCAGCCCCATAGAGCCCAGCCCCATAGAGCCCAGCCCCATAGAACCCAGCCCCATAGAGCCCAGCCCCATAGAACCCAGCCCCATAGAGCTCAGCCCCATAGAACCCAGCCCCATAGAACCCAGCCCCATAGAGCTCAGCCCCATAGAACCCAGCCCCATAGAACCCAGCCCCATAGACCTGCCCCCGCCCCCCGCGCTGAGCCCCCACTGGGCGCTATGGGGCAGCCCCCCAAGTGTGGGGCAGGGCCCCCCCTCACCACGCGGCTCTCGAGCAGGCGGGGCAGGGCCGGCAGCGCCCCCAGGCTCCCCCCCCGGGCCTTGGCCCCCAGCACCAGGCCCAGGTCCTGCAGGTACTGAAGGAGCAGCTGAGCCCGGAGCGCCAGCACCGAGAGCCCCTGCAGGGACCCACAGGGACAGAGCCATTGGGACCCATTGGGACCCATAGGGAGCCATAGGGACCCATAGGGACCCATAGGGACACATAGGGACCCATAGGGACACATAGGGACCCATAGGGACACATAGCGACACATAGGGACCCATAGGGACCCCATAGGGACCCATAGGGACACATAGGGACCCCATAGGGACACATAGGGACCCATAGGGACACATAGGGAGCAATAGAGACCCATAGGGACCCCATAGGGACCCATAGGGACACATAGGGACCCCATAGGGACACATAGGGACCCCATAGGGACCCATAGAGACCCATAGGGAGCAATAGAGACCCATAGGGACCCATAGGGACACATAGGGACCCCACAGGGACCCATAGGGACCCCATAGGGACCCATAGTGACCCCATAGGGACCCATAGGGACCCATAGGGACCACATAGGGACCCCATAGGGACCCATAGAGAGCAACAGAGACCCATAGGGACCCATAGGGACCCATAGGGACCCCATAGGGACCCCATAGAGACCCATAGGGACCCATAGGGACCCCATAGGGACCCATAGGGACCCATAGGGACCCCATAGGGACCCCATAGGGACCCATAGGGACCCATAGGGACCCCATAGGGACCCATAGGGACCCATAGGGACCCATAGAGACCCATAGGGACCCCATAGGGACCCATAGGGACACATAGGGAGCCATAGGGACCCATAGGGACCCATAGGGACCCATAGGGACCCATAGAGACCCCATAGGGACGCCATAGGGAGCCATAGGGAGCCCTAGGGCCCGCTTTGGTACCTGCTCAGTGCGGAGCCTGCCCCCGCGCACCCTCTGCAGCAGCGCCCGCCCGTGCTCGGTCACCGCCGCCACCTGCAGCCAGCGGGGGGGTAAATGTGGGTCCGGGGGGGTAAATGTGGGTCCGGGGGGGTAAATGTGGGTCCGGGGGGGGGTAAATGTGGGTCCGGGGGGGGGTAAATGTGGGTCCGGAGGGGGGTAAATGTGGGTCCGGGGGGGGGTAAATGTGGGTCCGGAGGGGGGTAAATGTGGGTCCGGGGAGGGTAAATGTGGGTCCGGGGGGGGGTAAATGTGGGTCCGGGGGGGGGTAAATGTGGGTCCGGGGGGGGTAAATGTGGGTCCGGGGGGGTAAATGTGGGTCCGGGGGGGGTAAATGTGGGTCCGGGGGGGTAAATGTGGGTCCGGGGGGGGTAAATGTAGGCCCGGACCTGCCCCTGCAGAGCCTCCAGCAGCGCGACCGCCTCCACCGCCGCCATCTTGGAACTGAAGGCCTGCCGGGAGGAGGCAGCTGCCAATAGGAGCGCGGCGCTGGGGGTGCGAGCCAATGGGAGGGCGAGGAGGGAGAGGAAGTCCCGCCTCCCCGCCGCTGGGCGGGAGCGGGCCAATGGGAGGCGAGAAGGGAGATGCTGGCCTGCCCCCTGCGGGGCGGGGCTTAGGGCGGCGTGGACCAATGGGAGACCGAGGCGCGATTGAGCGGCGGTTGGCGCGACCAATGGGAGGGCCAGGAACGGCCATAGGCGCGCCAGAAAGCCCCCAGGGGCACATAGAGCCCCATAGAGCCCTATAGAGCCCCATAGACCCCCATAGACCTCTATAGAGCCCCATAGACCCCAATAGAGACCCCATAGACGCCAATAGAGACCCCCCAGACTCCTATGGACACCCCATAGACCCCTATAGACACCCCCCAGCCCCCTCTAGAGACCCCATAGACCCCTATAGAGACCCCATGGACCTGCCCCAGACCCCTATGGACACCCCATAGACCCCTCTAGACACCTCACAGAGCCCTGTAGAGACCCCACAGACCCCTATAGACACCCCCAGCCCCCTATAGAGACCCCATAGACCCCTATAGAGCCCCATAGACCCCTACAGACACCCCATAGACCCCTATAGAGCCCCACAGACCCCTACAGACACCCCATAGACCCCTATAGACACCCCACAGACCCCTACAGACACCCCATAGACCCCCTATAGAGCCCCATAGACCCCTACAGACACCCCATAGACGCCTATAGACACCCCACAGACCCCTATAGACACCCCATAGACCCCTATAGACACCCCCAGCCCCCTATAGAGCCCCATAGACCCCTACAGACACCCCATAGACCCCCTATAGAGCCCCATAGACCCCTACAGACACCCCATAGACCCCTATAGAGCCCCACAGACCCCTACAGACACCCCATAGACCCCTATAGAGCCCCATAGACCCCTATAGACACCCCATAGACCCCTACAGACACCCCATAGACCCCTATAGAGCCCCACAGACCCCTATAGAGCCCCCCCAGACCCCCCTAGAGACCCCACGGAAGCAGCAGCACCACCAGCACCATCTCCATCCTCCTCCTCCTCTTTATTCCCCCCCCCCTTTCACCGCCGCCCCCCGCGCTCCCTCAAAGGGGGGGTGCTCCGGCTCCGGCTCCTCCTCTTCTCCCCGCCCCGATCCCGATCCCGATCCCGGTCCCGATCCCGATCCCGGTCCCGGTCCCGGTCGGGGGCAGCGCCCCCCCTACGGTGATGGTGGTGGTGGTGGTGATGGTGATGATGGTGATGGTGCGGCGGGGAGGAAGAGCCCGCGCCCCCCCCGCCGGGGGCGGGGCCGGGGGGCGGGGCCCGCTTGCTGTCACGTGACGGGGGCGGGGCCCCGCGCTGCTGCTGCTGCTGGTGCTGCTGCTCCTCCTCCTGCTGCTGCTGCTGCTGCTCCTTGCGGCGCCGCTCCCGCTCCCGGGCCCGGGCCGCTCGCTCGGCCTGCTTCTGGGTGAACTGCGGGGGGAAACGGCACGGGGTTGGGGTGGAAACGGGGTTCGGGGGGGGGAAACGGCACGGGGTTGGGGTGGAAACGGGGTTCGGGGGGGGAAACGGCACGGGGTTGGGGTGGAAACGGGGTTCGGGGGGGGAACGGCACGGGGTTGGGGTGGAAACGGGGTTCGGGGGGGGGAAACGGCACGGGGTTGGGGTGGAAACGGGGTTCGGGGGGGAAACGGCACGGGGTTGGGGTGGAAACGGGGTTCGGGGGGGGGAACTGCGGGATTTGGGGCAAAATTGGGAGGTTTTGGGCAAAACTGGGGGGTTTGGGGTGAAACCGGGGGGGTTTGGGTCAATGGGAGGGGGCGTGGTCAGGGCGGAGGGGGCGTGGCCAACGGGAGCAGGGCTTGGGCCAACGGGGAGGGGTCGAGGCAAAGGGGGCGTGGCCGAGGTGGAAGGGGCGTGGCTTTGGGTGAATGGGAGGGGCCACGCGAAGGGGTGAGAGCCAATAGGAAGGGGTTCAGGGAAAGGGGGCGTGGCTCGGGTGAATGGGAGGGGCCACACAAGTGAGCCAATAGGAAGGGGCTCGGGCAAAAGGGGGCGTGGCCAATGGCAGCAGGGCTTGGGCCAATGGGGAGGGGTCGAGGCAAAAGGGGGCGTGGCTTAAGTGACAGGGAGGGGCCGCGCGAAGGGGTGAGAGCCAATAGGAAGGGGCTCAGGGAAAGGGGGCGTGGCCACGAGAAAGGGGGCGTGGTTAAGGCAAAGCAGAGGGGCTAAGGACAGGGTTGAGAGCCAATGGGAAGGGGTGGGGCTGAAGCAACGGGGTCGGGGGCAGCCAATGGGGAGCAGGGTCAGGGGTGTAGAGGCGCTGCCATTGGTGGGCGTGGGGTGAAGCCCCGCCCCCTGACCTGGGTGTCGGTCAGCGGCAGCCAATAGATGCAGGGCGCTGCCTTGGTCTTGCGGAAGAGGTCATCGAGCAGCTTGGCCGGGGGCTCCTCCGGGGGCTTCTCTATGGGGAAGGGGGCGGAGCAAAGGGGTCAGGGAGCCCTTTAGCCCCGCCCCCTGCCCCAGAACCCCCTCCCATTGGCCCGGCCCCCCCACCCCCCCGTCATTCAGCGCCGCCTCCCATTGGCCCCGCCCCCTCGAAGCCCCGCCCCTCACCTTTCTTCTCCCCCCTCCCCTCCCTGGAGCCCCGCCCCGCCCGCTCCTTCTCCGCCATTGGCTGCCGGTGCCGGGGGCGGGGCTCCCGCGCCGAGGGGGCGTGGCCGGCGCCCAGCGGGCGCGTCCCCGCGGCCGGGGGGGCGTGGCCCGGGCTGGAGGGGGCGTGGCCGGCGGGGGGCGGGGCCGGCGGGGCCGCGCCCTTGTCGCGGTCCCACTCCCGCTCCCCGCGCGCCCGCTCCCGCCGCTCCATCTCCCGCTCGCGCTCCGCCCACTGCGATTGGCTGCGGGCCGCCGCGGCCACGCCCCCCGGGCACGCCCCCCGCCCTTGGGGGCACGGCCCCGCAGGAGGCTCCTCCCCGGCGTCCGGGCGGTCCCCGAGCAGCCCCCGGTGGAAGTCGAGCTGTGGGGAGAGAGAGAGAGCCCTAAGTGACCCATAGGGACCCATAGGGACCCATAGTGACCCATAGGGACCCATAGGGACCCATAGGGACCCATAGAGACCCATAGAGACCCATAGGGACCCATAGGGACCCATAGTGACCCATAGAGACCCATAGGGACCCATAGTGACCCATAGGGACCCATAGGGACCCATAGGGACCCATAGAGACCCATAGGGACCCATAGGGACCCATAGTGACCCATAGGGACCCATAGGGACCCATAGGGACCCATAGGGACCCATAGAGACCCATAGTGACCCATAGGGACCCATAGGGACCCATAGTGACCCATAGAGACCCATAGGGACCCATAGTGACCCATAGAGACCCATAGAGACCCCATAGAGACCCATAGGGACCCATAGAGACCCATAGAGACCCATAGAGACCCATAGGGACCCATAGGGACCCATAGGGACCCATAGGGACCCATAGAGACCCATAGAGACCCATAGGGACCCATAGGGACCCATAGAGACCCATAGAGACCCATAGGGACCCATAGAGACCCATAGGGACACATGGAGACCCATAGGGACCCATAGAGACCCGTAGAGACCCATAGAGACCCATAGAGACCCATAGAGACCCATAGAGACCCATAGAGACCCATAGGGACCCATAGGGACCCATAGGGACACATGGAGACCCATAGGGACCCATAAGTGACACACAGGGACCCACAAATACCCATAAGTGACGAACAGACAAGCACAGGTACTCGTAAGTCACACCCAGGCCCCATACTTGACCCATAGAGACCCACAGAACCCCACAGAGACCCGTAAGCAACCCACAAAGAGCCATAGCACCCATAAGTGACCTATAGAGACCCACAGAGCCCCATAAGTGACCCACAGACACCCACAGAGACCCACAAGTGACCCATAGAGCCCCATAAGCCACCCACAAAGAGGCATCGCACCCATAAGTGACCCATAGAGACCCACAGAGCCCCATAAGTGACCCACAGAGCCCCATAAGTGACCCATAAGTGACCCACAGAGCCCCATAAGTGACCCATAAGTGACCCACAGAGCCCCATAAGTGACCCATAAGTGACCCACAGAGCCCCATAAGTAACCCATAGAGACCCATAGAGCCCCATAAGTGACCCATAAGTGACCCACAGAGCCCCATAAATGACCCATAAGTGACCCACAGAGCCCCATAAGTGACCCATAAGTGACCCACAGAGCCCCATAAGTGACCCATAAGTGACCCACAGAGCCCCATAAGTGACCCACAGAGCCCCATAAGTGACCCACAAGTCCCCCCTCCGACCCCTAAGCGCCGCCCCACACCTCCTCCTGCTCGGCGAAGTCAGCCACCAGCACTTTGGGGTTGGACTGAGGCCACTTGACCCCGTGCAGGGCGTTGCGGGTGGCCACGGCCTCCTCCACGGAGCAGTACTGGGGGCAAAGGCAGAGGTGAGGCCCCATAGGGCCCCATAGCGCCCCATAGAGCCCCATAGCGCCCCATAGCGCCCCATACCGTGACGTAGCAGTGGGACTTGATGCGGTCGATCCAGAAGCCGTCCTCCTGCAGCCGCCCCGTGCGGCCCAAGAGCTCCTTCAGCTGCCCCAGGGTGAAGGGGCGTACCTGGGGGGGGGGGGGGATGTGGGGCAGAGCTGTGGGGCAGCTCCGCCCCATAGGGACCCATAGAGAGCCACAGAGACCCATAGGGACCCACAGAGCCTCCATAGAGACCCATAGAGCAGAGGGGGCGTGTCCTCGGCTGACCCCGCCCCCTGCGGCACTATACCGCCCCCTGCTGGATGCGCAGCAACGCGCTGCCTGGACCCCCCATAGACGCCCTTTATCACCCCATAGCGCCCCATAGACACCCCATAGCGCCCCATAGACACCCCATAGTGCCCCATAGACACCCTATAGTGCCCCATAGACACCCTACAGTACCCCATAGTGCTCCACAGACACCCCATAGCGCCCCATAGACACCCTACAGTACCCCATAGTGCCCCATAGACACCCCATAGCACCCCATAGACACCCCATAGACACCCTATATCACCCCATAGCACCCCATAGACGCCCTCTATTACCCCATAGCGCCCCATAGACACCCCATAGCACCCTATAGACACCCCATAGACACCCCATAGCACCCCATAGACCCCCATAGCACCCCATAGACACCCCATAGACGCCCCATAGACCCCCATAGCACCCCATAGCACCCCATAGACACCCCATAGACACCCCATAGACCCCCATAGCACCCCATAGACGCCCCATAGACCCCCATAGCACCCCATAGACACCCCATAGACACCCCATAGACGCCCCATAGACGCCCCATAGACGCCCCATAGACGCCCCATAGACCCCCATAGCACCCCATAGACACCCCATAGCACCCCATAGCACCCCATAGACACCCCATAGACACCCCATAGCGCCCCATAGCGCCCCATAGCCCCCCATAGACACCCCATAGACACCCCATAGCGCCCCATAGACACCCCATAGCACCCCATAGCACCCCATAGCACCCCATAGACACCCCATAGACACCCCATAGCGCCCCATAGACACCCCATAGCACCCCATAGCACCCCATAGACACCCCATAGCACCCCCATAGCACCCCATAGCACCCCATAGACACCCCATATTGCCCCATAGCGCCCCCCAGGCCCGGTGCCGTCACTCACGAGGTTGCAGAGGTGCACGATGGGGGAGGGGCGGGCGCGGGGGGGGGAGGGGCGGTTGGGCCCCGCCCGCACGGGGTCATCCACGGGCAGCACCAGCCCCAGCCCGCCCCGGGCCCGGCGGGGGGGGTCCCCTGGAGGAGAGACCCCATAGGGGCCGGTATAGACCGGTATAGACCAGCATAGACCAATATAGACCAGTATAGACCAGCATAGACCAGTATAGAGCAGCATAGACCCACTGTAGACCTCTCACAGACCATTACAGACCCATTATAGACCTGTTATAAGCCGTTATAGACTCATTATATGCCATTATACACCCATTATAAACCATAATATGCCTGTATAGACCCCTTATATGCCACTATAAACCCATTATATGCCACTACAGACCTGCCATATGCCCCTGTAGACCTATTACACGCCGCTATAGACCCGTTCTATGCCACTATAGACCCATTATACGCCGCTATAGACCCGTTACTTGCCCCTATAGACCCATTATACGCCATTATAGACCCATTACATGCCACTACAGACCCATTATAAGCTATTACAGACCCATTCTATGCCATTATAGACCCATTATATGCCCCTATAGACCTATTACATTCCAGTATAGACCTGTTCTATGCCACTATAGACCCATTAGATGCTATTACAGCGCCGTTACATGCTACTATAGACCCATTATACACCACTATATACTCACTATATGCTATTGTAGACCCATTATATGCCATCACAGCCCCACTGCAGACCATTATACGCCCTTATAGACCCATTATAGACCGCTGCAAACCCCTACAGACCCACTAGCCCCCTCACAAAGGCAGCGTAACGCCATTACACACCAGTATAGACTGCTATGGACCCATTATAGACCCTTATAGACCCGTATAGGGCACGAACCATTACAGACCCACTATGCACCTATCGTACATCACCCCAGACCCCTTACAAACCCATCACAGAGCGCCCCAGACCCCTTAGGGCTATTCCAGCCCCATAGAGCCCCATAGAGCCCCACAGCGCCCCACAGAGCCCCCCCCCCCCTCACCTCGCTTCCCTTCCCCCTCCGTGCCTGCAGGGGGCGCGGCTCCCTCCGCGGGGGGCGTGGCCTGCGCCGAGGGGGCGGGGCCAGCGCCGGCCGGGGGCGGGGCCTCCGCTCGGCTCCGCCCCTCCTCCTCCGCGCCCTCGGGGTCGTTGTCATGGCGACGGCCGTTCTCAGGGGGCACATCCTAACGGGGGGGGGGGGGGGGGGGGGCAGAGTCACGTGACCAACGGCGCTGATGGGGGCCTATGGGGGGGCTATGGGGGGGGCTATGGGGGGCTATGGTGGGGTTATGGGGGGGTTATGGGGGTGGCTAAGGGGGCTATGGGGGGGCTATGGGGGGGCTACGGTGGGGTTATGGGGGTGGCTATAGGGGGCTATGGGGGGGTTATGGAGGGGCTATGGGGGGGCTATGGGGGTGGCTATGGAGGGGCTATGGGGGGGCTATGGGGTGGCTATGGGGGGCTATGGGGGTGGCTATGGAGGGGCTATGGGGGGGCTATGGGGGGGCTATGGGGGTGGCTATGGGAGGCCTATGGGGGGGTTATGGGGGGGGTTTATGGGGGGGTTATGGGGGGGCTATGGGGGGGGTTTATGGGGGGGGCTACAGGGGGGCTATGGGGGTGGCTATGGAGGGGCTATGGGGGAGGCTATGGGGGTGGCTATGGGAGGCCTATGGGGGGGTTATGGGGCGGCTATGGGGGGGGTTTATGGGGGGGTTATGGGGAGCTATGGGGGTCGCTATGGGGTGGCTATGGAGGGGCTATAGGGGGGGCTATGTGGGGCTATAGGGGGTCTATGGGGGGGGTTATGGGGGTCACTATGGGGGGTCTATGGCAGGGGCTATGGGGGTGGCTATGGGGGGGCTATGGGGGCACTATGCGGGGGGCTATAGGGAGGCTATAGGGGGTCTATGGGGCCGCGGTTACCTGGGTGACGGTGCGGCAGATCTTGAGGGGGGGGTTGTTGCCATGGTGATGGTGCAGGTGATGGTGATGGTGGTGGGGCAGCCCCAGCAGCAGCGGGGGGGGCGGCGGGAGGGGCAGGGGGTGCCCCGAGGCCACGCCCCCTCCTCCTCCTCCTCCTCCTCCGGCCCCCCCGCCTTTGCCCCCCCCTTCCTCTTCCTCCATCTCCATCGCCCGCTCCTCTTCCTCCTCGTCCTCGTCCTCCTCCTCCTCCGGGTGCAGCTCCACCACCGCTTCCGCCTTCATCTCCGGGATCAGGCTCTGCCATTGGGGGGGGGGGGGCAGTTATAGAGGGGGGGGTGTCTATAGGGGGGGTTGTCTATAGGGGGGGGGGAGGAAGGACCCTATAGGGCGCCTTTACCTTGAGGCTCTCGGTGGTGATGCTGATGGACGGGCGCTTGGGGGCGCCGGTGCTGCTGCCCCAGCGCCGCTTCCGGGTGCCCCCCGGCGCCGACCCGGCCCCCCCCTCTGCTTCCGAGCTCCCCCTGGAGGCCGCTGGATGCACACAGACATAAAGGGGCGGGGGGGGGGGGGGGGGGGTATAGAAAGGGGGCGGAGCTTTGCTATAGGGGGCCCCTATAGACCAGCGCACCCCCTATAGGGCCGCAGCGGCGCCCGCCCGCCCTCCGCCATTGTAGCGCCCCCTGGTGGAGACGCGCCGAAGCCGCGCTCCCATTGGCCGGCGCGCGGAGCCCCACCCACACCCCCCCCTTAAGCCACGCCCCCTCCTCCGCCTCCTCCCGCACCCCATTGGCCCTCCCCTTGGCCACGCCCCCGCCAGGCCCCGCCCCCTGCTCACAGACGACGCTGATCTTCCTCTTGAAGGCCTTGGGCCGGGCGGGGCTCTGGGGACAGAGGGGGGGGGGGGGGGGGGAGACACGCCCCAATCAGGAGCGAGGGCGGGGCTGACGTCAGCGCGGGGGGGCGTGGCCACGCAGGCTCCGCCCCCTCTTCGCTCACTCCTCCTTCCCCGCTCCCCCCCCCCCCCCCCCCCCAATCCTTCCCCTTGGCCCCCCCCGCCCTCCCCTCTATGGGGCTGCCCCATAAGTGACCTCCGGTGTGGGAGGGGCGTCCGGCGCGTCCGTGGGGTGCCCCATAAGTGAACTTGGGGGTCACTGAGGTCCAATGGGTGCCCCATAAGAGAAGATGGGGGTCAGAGATGTCCATGTGCTGCCCCATAAGTGAGGTGGGGGGGTCACTAAGGTCCGTGGGCTGCCCCACAAGTGGGGGGTGAAGGGTCAGTGAGGTCCATAGGGTGCCCCATAAGTGAGCTGGGGGGTCACTGAAGTCCACAGGGTGCCCCATAAGAGGAGATGGGGGGTCGCAAGCATCCGGAGGGCGCCCCATAAGTGAACTTGGGGGTCACTGAGGTCCATGGGCTGCCCCAGAAGTGTGGGGTGAATGAAGAAGGGTCCCTGAGGTCCATTGGCTGCCCCATAAGTGGGGTCGGGCGTTGCGGAAGTCCATTGGCTGCCCCATAAGTGAATTCGGGGGGGGGGGGGGGGGGACGGAGGTCCATTGGCTGCCCCCTAAGTGAGCTGCTGGGTTGCGGAGGCTCCATGGGCTGCCCCATAAGTGACTCGCGGGGTCACTGAGGTCCACTGGCTGCCCCACAAGTAGCGCTGAGCGTCACGGAGAGACCATGGGGCGCCCCATAAGTGAGACTGGGGGGGGGGGGCGTCCAAGTCCATTGGCTGCCCCACAAGTGCGGTTGGGGGTCACAGCGTCCATGGGGTGCCCCATAAGTTAACTCAGGGGTCTCGCAGTATCCCTGGCGTGCCCCACAGGCGAGGTTGGGGGTCGCAAGCGTCCACAGCTGCCCCATAAGTCAGGTTGGGGGTCACTGAGGTCCATGGGCTGCCCCCTAAGTGAAGCTGGGGGTCACCCCATAAGCGAACGTGGGGGTCGCGGGTGCCCAGCGGCCGCGCCACGTGCGGGCTATGGGGCGCCCCACAAGTGGGCTTGCGGGGGCTGAAGTCCGTAGCCTGCCCCATACGTGAGCTTGGGGGTCCCAGACGTCCATAGGCTGCCACAGAGGGGAGGCGTGGGGTGCCCCACACGGCACTTGTGGGTCCCGCAGGTCCATCGGCTGCCCCCTAAGTGAGCTTGGGGGTCACGGGTGTCCGTAGGGTGCCCCACATGGCACTTGGGGGTCACGGGCTGACTGATCCATGCAGTGCCCCATAGGGCTTGTTATGGGTCCCAGAGGTCCATCGGCTGCCCCATAAGCGAGGTTGAAGGGCAGACGCCCATAGGGTGCCCCACATGGCACTTGTGGGTCCCAGAGGTCCGTAGGCTGCCCCATAGGAGATCCGTGGGGTGCCCCACACATCCGTAGGCTGCCCCATAGGAGATCCGTGGGGTGCCCCACACATCCGTAGGCTGCCCCATAGGAACTGATATGGGCGCAGAGCTCCGCAAGCTGCCCCACGCGGCACTTGTGGGTCCCAGCTTGATCCATAGGGCGCCCCATAGCATTAGGTAGGGGTCCCAGAGGTCCATCGGCTGCCCCACACATCCATAGGGCGCCCCATACGCGATCCACGGCCTGCCCCACACGGCACTTATGGGTCCCAGCCACCGCTGGGGTGCCCCCCATGGCACTTGTGGGTCCCGGCCTGCTCCGTGGGGTGACCCCCCACACTTGGGGGTCCCGCGGCTCCATCGGGTGCTGGGTGCCCCCCAAGTGAGGCCTTGGGGGGGGTCCGGGGGGTCCTTTGAGCCAGCGCTGGGTGCCCAAAAGAGAGACGTTGGGGGGTCCTGACTTGGGGGGCGCCCCCCAAGTAAGGGGGCTCGGGGGGGGGCATGTGTGGGGCGCCCCAGAAGTCAATGGGGTGTTGCTGTGGGGCGACTGTGGGGCTCAGGCCGCTGTGGGGCACCCGTTAAGGCATGGCGGGGGCTGCCCCCCCGAGTGGAGACGGGCCCCATAAGTGTGGGGCGCCCCCCATAAGTGGTTACGGAGGGGGGCTCGTGCTATGGGGCACCCCATAAGTAATGGTGGGGGGGTTGGTGCTGCCAGGGGGTGCCCCATAAGCGACTACGGGGGGGGCACTGACGCTATGGGGTGCCCCATAATTGGCTCTAGGAGCCCCCAGTGCTATGGGGTGCCCCATAAGTGACCCTCTGGGCCTCACTGGGCGCTGTGGGGTGCCCCATAGGGAGCTATGGGGGTGCTGCGTCCGTGACGTACCCCATAGGTGACTCTTTAGGCTGCAACGGGCGCTATGGGGCGCCCCATAAGTGACACAAGGGGTTGGTTATGGGGCAGGGCCCGTCCCCCCCCCTCTGCCCCACATCTCCCCCCCCCCCCCCCGTGTTACCTCAGGGTCCGGGGGGCGCTCGGGGGGGGCGCTCGGGGGGGGGGAGCCCCCGCTTGGGGGGGGAGGTCCCGGCTCCATGGGCACCGGCGGCTCCTCGCTGTGGGGCAGAGATCAGTGGGGCTGCCCCATAGGTACCCTATGGGGGGGGGGGGGCCTCTGCCCCATAGATGGGCTCCAGAGGGGCTTCCTGCCCCATAGGAGCGCCAAGTGGGGGTCCCAGCCCCACACATTCCCCACACAAGCCCTTTAACAGTGGATCCCTGCCCCACTGCCCCCCATAGAGCCGCTGAACAGGAGCTTCCTGCCCCATAGAGCCTCTGAATGGGGCTCCCTGCCCCACACATCCCCCACAGAACCCCTCAGAGAGGCCCCATACACACCCCAGAGCAGCGCACCCCTGCCCCACAGACACCCCAGGGCCCCTTCCCAGCCCCATACATCCCCCATAGGAACACCCCTGCCCCATAGCGCCCCATAGCAACACCCCTGTCCCATAGCGCCCCATACGAACACCCCTGCCCCATAGCGCCCCATAGGAACACCCCTGCCCCATAGCACCCCATAGGAACACCCCTGCCCCATAGCGCCCCATAGGAACACCCCTGCCCCATAGCACCCCATAGGAACACCCCTGCCCCATAGCGCCCCATAGGAACACCCCTGCCCCATAGCGCCCCATAAGAACACCCCTGCCCCATAGCACCCCATAGGAACACCCCTGCCCCATCGCCGCCCCATACGAACACCCCTGCCCCACAGCGCCCCATACGAACACCCCTGCCCCATAGCACCCCATAGGAACACCCCTGCCCCATAGCGCCCCATAGGAACACCCCTGCCCCATAGCACCCCATAGGAACACCCCTGCCCCATAGCGCCCCATAGGAACACCCCTGCCCCATAGCGCCCCATAAGAACACCCCTGCCCCATAGCACCCCATAGGAACACCCCTGCCCCATCGCCGCCCCATACGAACACCCCTGCCCCACAGCGCCCCATACGAACACCCCTGCCCCATAGCACCCCATAGGAACACCCCTGCCCCATAGCGCCCCATAGGAACACCCCTGCCCCATCGCCGCCCCATAGGAACACCCCTGCCCCATAGCGCCCCATAGGAACACCCCTGCCCCATAGCGCCCCATAAGAACACCCCTGCCCCATAGCACCCCATAGGAACACCCCTGCCCCATCGCCGCCCCATACGAACACCCCTGCCCCACAGCGCCCCATACGAACACCCCTGCCCCATAGCACCCCATAGGAACACCCCTGCCCCATAGCGCCCCATAGGAACACCCCTGCCCCATCGCCGCCCCATAGGAACACCCCTGCCCCATAGCGCCCCATAGGAACACCCCTGCCCCATCGCCGCCCCATAGGAACACCCCTGCCCCATCGCCGCCCCATAGCGCCGCGGGGCACTCACCCCCTCCCCTCTCTATTGTGTGGGGCCGGCGCAGGCGGGCGCGGCCGCCATCTTGAGCCCTTCCCAGCAGCCCCCGCGGTTGGGGGGGGGGGGGGGGGGGAGGGGAGGGGCTGGGGGAGGGGCTGCGGTTGGGAGCCATGGAGACAGAGACCCTATAGAGACCCTATAGGGACCCTATGGGCACCTATAGATACCTGCAGCGACCCATACAGACCCTATAGAGACCCTATAGGGACCCTATGGGCACCCATAGATACCTGCAGCAACCCATACAGACCCTATAGAGACCCTATAGGGACCCTATGGGCACCTATAGATACCTGCAGCAACCCATACAGACCCTATAGAGACCCTATAGGGACCCTATGGGGACCCATAGATACCTGCAGCAACCCATACAGACCCTATGGAGACCCTATAGGGACCCTATGGGCACCCATAGATACCTGCAGCGACCCATACAGACCCTATAGAGACCCTATAGGGACCCTATGGGCACCTATAGATACCTGCAGCAACCCATACAGACCCTATAGAGACCCTATAGGGACCCTATGGGGACCCATAGATACCTGCAGCAACCCATACAGACCCTATGGAGACCCTATAGGGACCCTATGGGCACCTATAGATACCTGCAGCAACCCATACAGACCCTATAGAGACCCTATAGGGACCCTATGGGCACCTATAGATACCTGCAGCAACCCATACAGACCCTATAGAGACCCTATAGGGACCCTATGGGCACCTATAGATACCTGCAGCAACCCATACAGACCCTATGGAAACCCTATAGGGACCCTATGGGCACCTATAGATACCTGCAGCAACCCATACAGACCCTATAGAGACCCTATAGGGACCCTATGGGCACCTATAGATACCTGCAGCAACCCATACAGACCCTATGGAGACCCTATAGGGACCCTATGGGCACCCATAGATACCTGCAGCAACCCATACAGACCCTACGGAGACCCTATAGGGACCCTATGGGCACGTATAGATACCTGCAGCGACCCATACAGACCCTACGGAGACCCTATAGGGACCCTATGGGCACCTATAGATACCTGCAGCGACCCATACAGACCCTATAGAGACCCTATAGGGACCCTATGGGCACCTATAGATACCTGCAGCAACCCATACAGACCCTATGGAGACCCTATAGGGACCCTATGGGCACCCATAGATACCTGCAGCAACCCATACAGACCCTATAGAGACCCTATAGGGACCCTATGGGCACCCATAGATACCTGCAGCGACCCATACAGACCCTATAGAGACCCTATAGGGACCCTATGGGCACCCATAGATACCTGCAGCGACCCATACAGACCCTATAGAGACCCTATAGGGACCCTATGGGCACCCATAGATACCTGCAGCAACCCATACAGACCCTATAGAGACCCTATAGGGACCCTATGGGCACCCATAGATACCTGCAGCAACCCATACAGACCCTATAGAGACCCTATAGGGACCCTATGGGCACCTATAGATACCTGCAGCAACCCATACAGACCCTATAGAGACCCTATAGGGACCCTATGGGCACCCATAGATACCTGCAGCAACCCATACAGACCCTATGGAGACCCTATAGGGACCCTATGGGCACCTATAGATACCTGCAGCAACCTATACAGACCCTATAGAGACCCTATAGGGACCCTATGGGCACCCATAGATACCTGCAGCAACCCATACAGACCCTATGGAGACCCTATAGGGACCCTATGGGGACCCATAGATACCTGCAGCAACCCATACAGACCCTATGGAGACCCTATAGGGACCCTATGGGCACCTATAGATACCTGCAGCAACCCATACAGACCCTATGGAGACCCCATAAGGACCCTATGGGAACCTACAGAAACCCATACAGACCCTATGGAAACCCTATAGGGACCCTATGGGCACCTATAGATACCTACAACAACCCACACAGACCCTATGGAAACCCTATAGGGACCCTATGGGAACCTACAGAAACCCATACAGACCCTATGGAGACCCTATAGGGACCCTATGGGCACCTATAGATACCTGCAGCAACCCATACAGACCCTATGGAGACCCTATAGGGACCCTATGGGAACCTACAGAAACCCATACAGACCCTATGGAGACCCTATAGGGACCCTATGGGGACCTATAGATACCTACACCAACCCACACAGACCCTATAGATGCTCCATGGAAAGCCACACGTACCCATAACGACCCCATAAACACCCCCAACAACCCACACAAGTCCTATAGATACCCTATAGAAATCTATAGACCCCTCTGAGTACCCTGTAGATGCTCATGTGAATCCCCTAGAGACCCATAGACACCCATGGGAACCCTCTAGAGACCTATAGACGTCTATAGGAACCCATCCATACCCTATAAACACCGCATAGAAACCCATAAACACCTGCAGGGACCTTGTAGGTACCCTTAAAGATCCTATACGTGCCAATAGACAGCCACAAGAGCCCCATAGACACTTACAATGACTCTAAAAGCACCCTATAGAGATCTATAGGCACCCATAAGACCCTATAGACATCCCTAAGGAACGTACAGACTCATAGGCCCATTCAACAACAAACACAAACTCTGCCCGTACCCTATAGAAACCCCCAACGGACCCTACAGACAACCATAGGCGCCTATAGGGGACCCGAACACCTACAAGGACCCTACAGACACTCATAAGCACCCTATAGACACCCCTGGGGACCCTACGGACACCAACGACAACCTACACAGGCTCCATAAGCACATTATGCACACCTATAGGAACCAATAGAGACCCCACAGGCACCTATAGACACCCTATAGACACCCACAAGCACCCCTGGGGACCCATACAGACCCCATAGGAGATCTATACAGACCCCATAGGGCACATATAGGTGGAACCCTGGCGCATACACACCCCATAGAACCCCATAGAGACCCCATAGGGGATCTATACAGACCCCATAGGGCACATATAGGTGGAACCTTGGCACATACACACCCCATAGAACCCCATAGAGACCCCATAGGGGATCTATACAGACCCCATAGGGCACATATAGGTGGAACCCTGGCGCATACACACCCCATAGAGCCCCATACAGACCCCATAGGGGATCTATACAGACCCCATAGGGCACATATAGGTGGAACCCTGGCACATACACACCCCATAGAGCCCCATACAGACCCCATAGGGGATCTATACAGACCCCATAGGGGACATATAGGTGGAACCCTGGCGCATACGCACCCCATAGAGCCCCATACAGACCCCATAGGGGATCTATACAGACCCCATAGGGCACATATAGGTGGAACCCTGGCGCATACACACCCCATAGAGCCCCACACAGACCCCATAGGGGATCTATACAGACCCCATAGGGCACATATAGGTGGAACCCTGGCACATACACACCCCATAGAGCCCCACACAGACCCCATAGGGGATCTATACAGACCCCACAGGGCACATATAGGTGGAACCCTGGCACATACACACCCCATAGAGCCCCACACAGACCCCATAGGGGATCTATACAGACCCCACAGGGCACATATAGGTGGAACCCTGGCGCATACACACCCCATAGAACCCCATAGAGACCCCATAGGGGATCTATACAGACCCCATAGGGCACATATAGGTGGAACCCTGGCACATACACACCCCATAGAGCCCCATACAGACCCCATAGGGGATCTATACAGACCCCATAGGGCACATATAGGTGGAACCCTGGCGCATACACACCCCATAGAGCCCCATACAGACCCCATAGGGGATCTATACAGACCCCATAGGGCACATATAGGTGGAACCGTGGCACATACACACCCCATAGAACCCCACACAGACCCCATAGGGGATCTATACAGACCCCATAAGGCACATATAGGTGGAACCCTGGCGCATACACACCCCATAGAACCCCACACAGACCCCATAGGGGATCTATACAGACCCCATAGGGCACATATAGGTGGAACCCTGGCACATACACACCCCATAGAGCCCCACACAGACCCCATAGGGGATCTATACAGACCCCATAGGGCACATATAGGTGGAACCCTGGCACATACACACCCCATAGAGCCCCACACAGACCCCATAGGGGATCTATACAGACCCCACAGGGCACATATAGGTGGAACCCTGGCGCATACACACCCCATAGAACCCCATAGAGACCCCATAGGGGATCTATACAGACCCCATAGGGCACATATAGGTGGAACCCTGGCACATACACACCCCATAGAGCCCCACACAGACCCCATAGGGGATCTATACAGACCCCACAGGGCACATATAGGTGGAACCGTGGCACATACACACCCCATAGAGCCCCATACAGACCCCATAGGGGATCTATACAGATCCCATAGGGCACATATAGGTGGAACCCTGGCACATACACACCCCATAGGGCCCCATACAGACCCCATAGGGGATCTATACAGACCCCATAGGGCACATATAGGTGGAACCGTGGCACATACACACCCCATAGGGCCCCATACAGACCCCACAGGGGATCTATACAAACCCCATAGGGCACATATAGGTGGAACCGTGGCACATACACACCCCATAGAGCCCCACACAGACCCCATAGGGGATCTATACAGACCCCACAGGGCACATATAGGTGGAACCCTGGCACATACACACCCCATAGAGCCCCATACAGACCCCATAGGGGATCTATACAGACCCCATAGGGCACATATAGGTGGAACCCTGGCACATACACACCCCATAGGGCCCCATACAGACCCCATAGGGGATCTATACAGACCCCATAGGGCACATATAGGTGGAACCGTGGCACATACACACCCCATAGGGCCCCATACAGACCCCACAGGGGATCTATACAAACCCCATAGGGCACATATAGGTGGAACCCTGGCGCATACACACCCCATAGAGCCCCATACAGACCCCACAGACCCCCCTAGGTCCATACAGGGACCCCACAGCCCCCCCTTGACACCCCCACAGATGCCCCATAGACCCCTATAGAAGCCCTAACATCCTATAGCTCCCCATGCCCCACAGACCCCGTAACCCCCCCATAGACCCCATATATATCCCCCCCCCAGCCCTATAGAAGCCCCCCCAAGCCCCATAGGCCCCCCCCATCTCTCACCTATGGGGCTCCACAGGGGCTCCGGGGGTCTCAGCCCCCCCCTCACCCTCGGCTCCATCCTGGGGGACACACACACACACAGAGTCAGTGCGGTCACATGACCCAGGTGAGGTCACATGAGCGCCCCCCCCCCCCCCCCCAGCACTCACCTTCCTCCCTGGGGACGAGGCTGAAGACGGCGGCCGGGGGGGGGACAAAGATGGCGGCCGGGGGGGGCCCCCCCCTTCCCCTTCTCCTTCCCCTTCCTCCTCCTCCTCCTCCTTGGGGGCTCCCTCCCCACCATGGGGGGGGCTTGGGGGGGGCTCCTGTTGGGGGGGGGCCGGGTCCGGCTGGGGGGGGGCCCCCTGTGGGGGGGGCTCCTCCTCCTCTTCCTCCTCTTCCTCGCCCCCCCCTTCCTCCTCCTCCTCCTCCTCCTCGTCCTCCTCTTCCTCCTCGCCCCCCCCTGCGGGAGCAGGGGCCTGGGAGGGGGGCAAATGGGGTTTAATGGGGGTAAATTGGGGTCTGGGGGGGTCTAAATGGGGACGAATGGGGTTAAATGGGTGCTGGGGGGGGCTAAAGTGGGGTTTAGTGGGGTCTGAATGGGGCTCAATGGGATTCAAGGGGCTCTAAATGGGATTCAATGGGGCTCAATGGAGTCCAAATGGGGTTCAATGGGGCTCAATGGAATCTAAATGGGGTTCAATGGGGCTCAATGGAGTCCAAATGGGGTTCAATTGGGTCTAACGGGGCTCAATGGGGTCTAATAGGGTGCAAATGGGGCCTTAATGGGGTCTAATGGGGTTCAATGGGATTCAATAGGTCTTAAATGGGGCTCAGGGGGGTTCAATGGGGTCTAAATGGGGTTCAATTGGATCTAATGGGGTTCCATGGGGTTTAATGAGATCCAATGGGGCTCAATGAGGTCTAACGGGGTGCAAATGGGGGCTCAATACAGTCTCAATGGGGTTCAACGGCGTGTAAATGGGGGTTCAATAGGGTTCTATGGGGTTCAACTGGGTCTAAATGGGGTTCAGCGTGGCTCTATGGGGTGCAATGGGGGTTCAAGTGGGACTAAATGGGGTCTAATGGGGTTCAATGGAGCTCAATGGGGGTTCAATGGGGCTCTATGGGGCTCTATGGGGGTTCAACAGGGTTCAATGGGGCTCCATGGGGGTTCAATGGGGCTCTATGGGGGTTCAATGGGGTGCAATGGGGGCTCAATGGGGCTCAATGGGGGCTCAATGGGGCTCCATGGGGGTTCAGTGGGGTGCAATGAGGGTTCAATGAGGCGCAGTGGGGGTTCAATGGGGTGCAACGGGGGTTCAATGGGGTGCAATGAGGGTTCAATGGGGCGCAGTGGGGGTTCAATGGGGCGCAATAGGAGTTCAATAGGGCTCCATGGGGGCTCAATGGGGCTCCATGGGGGTTCAGTGGGGTGCAATGAGGGTTCAATGGGGCGCAGTGGGGGTTCAATGGGGTGCAATGGGGGTTCAATGGGGTGCAACGGGGGTTCAATGGGGCTCTATGGGGGCTCAATGGGGCTCCATGGGGGTTCAGTGGGGTGCAATGAGGGTTCAATGGGGCGCAGTGGGGGTTCAATGGGGTGCAACGGGGGTTCAATGGGGCTCTATGGGGGCTCAATGGGGCTCCATGGGGGTTCAGTGGGGTGCAATGAGGGTTCAATGGGGTGCAATGGGGGTTCAATGGGGTGCAACGGGGGTTCAATGGGGCTCCATGGGGGGAGCTCCCTTCACCTTCCTCTCCCCTTCCTCCTCCTGCTGCTCCTTCGCCGCGGGGCCGCTCTTCCCAGCTCCTGTTTTGGGGCCATCCCCAGAAGGATCGATTTTGGGGTGATTCGGGGGGGTTTGGGGTGATTGGGGGGGGTTTGGGGTGATTGGGGGGGTTTGGGGTGATTGGGGGGGTTTGGGGTGATTGGGGGCAGGTTTGGGGGTTGGGTTTGGGGTGATTTGGGGGCGGGTTTGGGGTGATTGGGGGCGGGTTTGGGGTGATTGGGGGGGGTTTGGGGTGATTGGGGGGGTTTGGGGTGATTGGGGGGGGTTTGGGGTGATTGGGGGGGGTTTGGGGTGATTGGGGGGGGTTTGGGGTGATTGGGGGGGGGTTGGGGTGATTTGGGGTCGGGTTTGGGGTGATTGGGGTCGGGTTTGGGGTGATTTGGGGTCGGTTTTGGGGTGATTGGGGTCGGGTTTGGGGTGATTGGGGGGCGGGTTTGGGGTGATTGGGGCGGGTTTGGGGTGATTGGGGGGGGTTTGCGGTGATTGGGGCGGGTTTGGGGTGATTGGGGGGGGGTTTGGGGTGATTGGGGGGGGTTTGGGGTGATTGGGGGTCGGGTTTGGGGTGATTGGGGGTCGGGTTTGGGGCTGCGCTGACCCTCGGCCTCGGCCTCGCGCGCCTCCCGCTCCAGGCGCTGCTGCAGCAGCTCCTGCTGCTTCTCCAGGTACTCCTTGATGAAGCTGTTCTGGCTCATCTCCTCGCCCATCTTTGGGGGCAAAAGCAGCCGTTTGGGAGCCTCCCGGGGGGGGGGGGGGTGGGTTTTGGGGTGCCATTGGGGGGGGGCCCTTGGGGGCTCCTCTCACCTGCGAATTGGGCTGGAAGGTGGCGTGCGGGGTCGAGTGCTTCTGCAGGTTCTCCAGCATCAGCGCCTGGTGTGGGGCCGGGCGGGCTCGTGTGGGGCCTCTCTGCCCCTTCCGCACCCACCCTCCATGGAGCGAACCCCAAACGCCAGCCCCCGCGCCCCCGAAAATGGGGTTTGCAATGCAAAAGGCCGAGAGCTGGGCCTCCAAAGGCCGAAACCCGCACCGAAAGGCTGGGGTTTCCCCTCAGACTGAGCCCAAACGGAGCTTTTGGCTCGAATCCGCCCCAAAAGCAGGGATTTGGGCTCGAATTCACCCCAAAACCAAGGATTTGGGCTCGAATCCGCCCCAAAACCAAGGATTTGGGCTCAAATTCGCCCCAAAACCAAGGATTTGGGCTCAAATTCACCCCAAAACCAGGGATTTGGGCTCGAATTCACCCCAAAACCAGGGATTTGGGCTCGAATTCACCCCAAAACCAGGGATTTGGGCTCGAATTCGCCCCAAAACCAGGGATTTGGGCTCGAATTCACCCCAAAACCAGGGATTTGGGCTCGAATTCACCCCAAAACCAGGGATTTGGGCTCAAATTCACCCCAAAACCAGGGATTTGGGCTCGAATCCGCCCCAAAACCAGGGATTTGGGCTCAAATTCGCCCCAAAACCAGGGATTTGGGCTCGAATCCGCCCCAAAAGCAGGGATTTGGGCTCGAATTCACCCCAAAACCAAGGATTTGGGCTCGAATTCACCCCAAAACCAGGGATTTGGGCTCGAATTCGCCCCAAAACCAGGGATTTGGGCTCGAATTCACCCCAAAACCAGGGATTTGGGCTCGAATTCACCCCAAAACCAG
The DNA here is from genome assembly GCF_963264785.1 of Psittacula echo. Classification (NCBI taxonomy): domain Eukaryota; kingdom Metazoa; phylum Chordata; class Aves; order Psittaciformes; family Psittacidae; genus Psittacula; species Psittacula echo. The sequence continues at coordinate 1,412,548 of NC_137755.1, forward strand.
GGATTTGGGCTCAAATTCACCCCAAAACCAAGGATTTGGGCTCAAATTTGCCCCAAAACCAAGGATTTGGGCTCAAATTCCAGCCCAAGCTGCCAAAACCACCCAAATCCCTACACAGATTGGCTAAAAATGGGGGGGTTTTACCTCAAATTCCCCCAAATCCTGCTCAAACTGCTCTAAATCCGCAACTTTGGGCCCAACTTTGGGCCCGAAGTGGCCAAAATCGGGCTTTTTTCAGCTCAAAACGCTCTAAACCCGAGGGTTTGAGCTCCGCAAACATCGGTGTGAGATCAAACCCGGGCCCCCATTGTCCAAAATGACACTTTTTCCCCTCAAATCCCGCCCGCAATCCCCCCCAAATCGGGAGTTCCACCCCAAATCCCAGCTCACGCTGCCAAAAACCCCCCGCTTTTACCTCGCAAAACCCAAACCCCTCCACTTTCCCCTCAAAAGAGCCCCCAAACCGCTGCTTTCACCCCAAAATCACCCTCAGCCCCCCCAAAATCTCCCTCCTGAACCCAAGCGCCTCAAAACCCCCGCTTTTCCCCCAAAAACCTTCTCAAGCCCCCCAAAAGGGCAACTTTTCCCTCAAAATCCTCCCAAAGCTCGCCAAAAGCACCCTTTTTCCCCCAAAACTTCCACTTTTTACCTCAGATTCCACCACTTTTCCCCCAAACTCCCCGCTTTTACCCCAAAACTACCATTTTTTACTCCAAATCCCCCACTTTTACCCCAAATCCCCCACTTTTACCCCAAATTCCCTCACTTTTACCCCAAATTCCCCCACTTTTACCCCAAACCGCCCACTTTTCCCCCCAAACTACCATTTTTTACCCCAAATCCCCCCACTTTTCCCCCAAACCGCCGACTTTTACCCCAAAACTACCATTTTTTACCTCAAATTCCACCACTTTTCCCCCAAACCCCCCACTTTTACCCTAAAAACTACCATTTTTTACCCCAAATCCCCCCACTTTTACCCCAAATCCCCCATTTTTACCCCAAATCCCCCACTTTTACCCCAAATCCCCCCACTTTTACCCCAAATCCCCCATTTTTTACCCCAAATCCCCCACTTTTACCCCAAATCCCCCACTTTTACCCCAAATCCCCCCACTTTTCCCCCAAAACTACCATTTTTTACCTCAAATTCCACCACTTTTCACCTCACTCCCGCCTTGGCGGGAACCCGGCTCCTGGCCTGAGGCGAAGCGGCCGCCCATGGCGCATGCGCAGCCGTTCCCCCCCCCCCCCCCGTTCCCGCTCCCCGCTCCCGTTCCCCGCTCCCCGCTCCCGTTCCCCGCTCCCCGCTCCCGTTCCCCGCCGCTCACCCCGCGCAGCCGCTTCACGAGCGCGCTCTTCTGCCCGCTCTTGGCCAGGCCCCGCTGCTCCAGGGCCGCCTTCAGGTCCGCGACGCGCAGCAGATGCAGCGGCCGCCCGTCCAGCGTCACCTCCTCCCCGTCCGCCATCTTGAGCCTGCCGTGGCGCCGATGGGGCCCTCTCCCGGCAGCGCTTTCGCCCGCTTCCGGCCAAGCTTCGGCTCTTTCCGGAAACGCTTCGGCTCCCGCCGACGCCGCTCGGCCGCCCCCCCCCCCCACCCGCTCCGCTTCGGGTGTTTCCGGCCGCTCTTCGGCTGTTTCCGGAGCTGCTCCGCTCCCGACCGGACACCACCACCACCCCCCCCCCCGTCCTCCGGCTCCTTCCGGGATCGCTTCGGCTGTTTCCGGACTCGCTTCGGCTCCTTCCGGACTCGCTTCGGCTCCTTCCGCTTCCCCCCCTTCGGCTCCTTCCGGACTCGCTTCGGCTGTTTCCGGACTCGCTTCGGCTCCTTCCGGACTCGCTTCGGCTCCTTCCGCTTCCCCCCCTTCGGCTCCTTCCGGGATCGCTTCGGCTCCTTCCGGCCCCTCTCCTCCGGCTCCTTCCCCCCCCCCCCCCCCTCGTTTGTCGACGTCATCACGCACGCCTCCTCTGCGAACGCCTTTATTGACGTCAGGCCGTGACATCACGGCCCCCCCCCCCCGTGGCCCCGCCCTCGTAACGATGACGTAACGAGCGTACGGATAAGGGGGCGGGGCCACTGTTGGCCACGCCCCTCCGGGGGGCGGCGCTTGGAGGATCTGTGGGGAGAGATGGGGCAGGACCTATGGGGCGGGATCTATGGGGCAGGATACAGGGGGCTATGGGGCGGGATCTATGGGGCAGGATACAGGGGGCTATGGGGCGGGATCTATGGGGCAGGATACAGGGGGCTATGGGGCGGGATCTATGGGGCAGGATACACGGGGCTATGGGGCAGGATCTATGGGGCGGGATATAGGGGGTATGGGGCGGGATCTATGGGGCTGGATACAGGGGGTATGGGGCGGGATCTATGGGGCAGGATACAGGGGGCTATGGGGCGGGATCTATGGGGCTGGATACAGGGGGTATGGGGCGGGATCTATGGGGCAGGATACAGGGGGCTATGGGGCGGGATCTATGGGGCTGGATACAGGGGGTATGGGGCGGGATCTATGGGGCAGGATACAGGGGGTATGGGGCGGGATCTATGGGGCAGGATACAGGGGGCTATGGGGTGGGATCTATGGGGCGGGATACAGGGGGCTATGGGGCGGGATCTATGGGGCGGGATACAGGGGGCTATGGGGCGGGATCTATGGGGCAGGATACAGGGGGCTATGGGGCGGGATCTATGGGGCAGGATACACGGGGCTATGGGGCAGGATCTATGGGGCGGGATACAGGGGGTATGGGGCGGGATCTATGGGGCAGGATACAGGGGGCTATGGGGCGGGATCTATGGGGCTGGATACAGGGGGTATGGGGCGGGATCTATGGGGCAGGATACAGGGGGCTATGGGGTGGGATCTATGGGGCGGGATCTATGGGGCGGGATCTATGGGGCGGGATCTATGGGGCACATCCTTACCTGCAGTCTCCTCCAGGGGGCAGCCCCTCACGCGCCGGGGGATGGGGGCAGAGCCAAGGCACTGGGGCAGCGCTATGGGGCAGGGGAAGGCACTTGTGGGGCAGCCCCACGGGGCTCAGGTGTGGGGCTGGCACGTGAGGGGCTGCTGCTGCTGCTGGAGGTCGCTATGGGCCCCGCTATGGGGCTGGAGGTCGCCATGGGGCTCGCTATGGGGCTCGCTATGGGGCTCGCAGTGGGGGTACACGACGAGGCAGAGCTGCTGCCCAAAGCGCGTCAGCGAGGCTGCGGAGAGAGGTTGTGCCCCATAGAGCCCCATAGAGCCCCATAGCCCCCCCATAGAGCCCCATAGCCCCCCATAGCCCCCCCATAGCCCCCCATAGAGCCCCATAGCCCCCCCATAGCCTCCCCATAGCCTCCCCATAGCCCCCCCATAGCCCCCCATAGAGCCCCATAGAGCCCCATAGAGCCCCATAGCCCCCCCATAGCCCCCCCATAGAGCCCCATAGCCCCCCCATAGCACCCCATAGCCCCCCATAGAGCCCCATAGAGCCCCATAGAGCCCCATAGCCCCCCATAGCCCCCCATAGAGCCCCATAGCCCCCCATAGCCCCCCCATAGCCCCCCATAGACCCCCATAGCCTCCCCATAGCCTCCCCATAGCCCCCCCATAGCCCCCCATAGAGCCCCATAGAACCCCATAGAGCCCCATAGAGCCCCATAGAGCCCCATAGCCCCCCATAGCCCCCCATAGCCCCCCATAGACCCCCATAGCCTCCCCATAGCCCCCCATAGAGCCCCCATAGCCCCCCATAGAGCCCCATAGAGCCCCATAGACCCCCATAGCCCCCCCATAGAGCCCCATAGAGCCCCATAGCCCCCCATAGCCCCCCCATAGCCCCCCCATAGAGCCCCATAGCCCCCCGGAGCGGGCCGTACCCACGGCGCGGCGCAGGGGGGGGGCGCGGGCCCCCCATCGCTCCACCATCAGGTAGAGGGGGGCCCCGGTGGCCATGACCCCCAAGCCCACCCCACAGACCAGGGGCTCGGCCCACAGCGAGAAGAGCAGCAGCAGCGCCCAGAGCCCCACGTAGAGCACGGGCACCCACAGCCACACCTGGGGGGGGGGCAGGCGGCGTCAGTGGGGCAGCTATGGGGCAGCTATGGGGCAGCTATGGGGCGCTATGGGGCTCTATGGGGCGCCTATGGAGGGCTACGGGGGGGCGCGTTGCGGCGCGGCCACCAGGGGGCGGTATAGTGCCGCGGGGGGCGGGGTCAGCCGAGGGCACGCCCCCCTCCGCTCCCGGAGTCCCTATGGGCTGCAAGGGGGGGGGGGCGTGGCTTGGCAGGGGCGGGGATGCCTTATATGGTGGGGGCGTGGCTTAGCGTCAGCACCCGTTCCGTATATGGGGTGGGCGTGGCTTAGGGGTAAAGGACCTTCCCTATATGGTGGGGGCGTGGCTTAGCGGCAATGGACCTTCCTTATATGGTGGGGGCGTGGCTTAGCGGCAATGGACCTTCCTTATATGGTGGGGGCGTGGCTTAGCGGCAATGGACCTTCCTTATATGGTGGGGGCGTGGCTTAGCGGCAATGGACCTTCCTTATATGGTGGGGGCGTGGCTTAGCGGCAATGGACCTTCCTTATATGGTGGGGGCGTGGCTTAGCGGCAATGGACCTTCCTTATATGGTGGGGGCGTGGCTTAGGGCCACAGTAGCCCCCTCCTGGAGCAGCTCCATGGGCGCGCGTGTGCGCCTGAGCCCTATGGGGCAGGGCTCTATGGGGCAGATCTATGGGTCGGAGCTCTGTGGGGCAGGGCTCTGTGGGGCAGGGCTCTATGGGGCAGTGCTCTATGGGGCAGATCTATGGGTTACAGTGCTATGGGTCAGATCTCTATGGTCCACTGCTCTATGAGGCAGCGCTATGGGTCATGGTGCTATGGGGCAGGTCTCTATGAGGCAGGTCTGTATGGGTCCGGGCTCTATGGGGCAGGTCCCTATGGGTCCCAGGTCCCTATGGGTCTCAGGTCGCTGTGGGTCCGGTCCCTATGGGTCCCAGGTCTCTATGGGATTCAGGTCGCTATGGGTCCCGGGTCGCTATGGGTCTGGGCTCTATGGGTCCCTATGGGGTCTCTATGGGGTCTCTATGGGTCCCTATGGGTCTCTATGGGTCCCTATGGGTCTCTATGGGTCTCTCTCTATGGGTCTCTATGGGTCCTTATGGGTCTCTATGGGTCTCTCTCTATGGGGTCTCTATGGGTCCCTATGGGGTCTCTATGGGTCTCTATGGGTCCCTATGGGGTCTCTATGGGTCTCTATGGGGTCTCTATGGGTCTCTATGGGTCTCTCTCTATGGGTCTCTATGGGTCCCTATGGGTCTCTATGGGTCTCTCTCTATGGGTCTCTATGGGTCCCTATGGGGTCTCTATGGGTCTCTATGGGTCTCTATGGGGTCTCTATGGGTCTCTATGGGTCTCTATGGGTCTCTATGGGTCTCTCTCTATGGGTCCCTATGGGTCTCTATGGGTCCCTATGGGTCTCTATGGGGGTCATGGCTTGGTCCAGGCAGCGCGTTGCCGCGCATCCACCAGGGGGCGGTATAGTGCCGCAGTGTGCTCTATGGCTCCCTATGGGTCGCTATGGGTCGCTATGGGTCCCTATGGGTCGCTGTGGGTCGCTGTGGGTCGCTGTGGGTCCCTATGGGTCGCTATGGGTCCCTATGGGTCCCTATGGGTCGCTGTGGGTCGCTATGGGTCGCTGTGGGTCGCTGTGGGTCGCTGTGGGTCCGGGCTCACCCTCATTGGCGCCCGCTGGGGCCGGCGGCGCAGGGCCAGGAGCGCGCTCACGCCCAGCCCGTACCAGAGCAGGTTCATGAACCCCACGTAGCTCAGCAGCGTCCCCGTGTCCCCGGTCACGAGCATCAGCAGCGTGGACGCGCACTGCCGGGAGGGGCGGGGCTTAGCGGCGGAGCTCGGCCAATGGGAGCGCGGGGGGGGGGGGGGGGGGGGGAGCGGACCAATGGGGGTGAGGGAAGGGGGCGTGTCTATAGGGTATATTAGGGGGGGGGGGGTGTCCGTAGGGGCTATAGGGGGGCTATAGGAGGCTCTGTAGGGGCTATGGGGGGCTCTATTGGGGCTGTAAGGGTGTCTATACGGGCTATGGGTGGCTCTATAGGGGCCATGGGTGGCTCTTTAGGGGTGTCTATAGGTGCCTCCATAGGGTCTCTATAGGGATGTCTATAGGTGCCTCCATAGGGGCTCCTTAGGGGTGTCTATGGGTGCCTTCTTAGGGTCTCTATAGGGATGTCTATGGGTGCCTCCATAGGGGCTCCATAGGGGCTCTATAGGGGTGTCTATAGGTGCTTCCATAGGGTCTCTATAGGGGGGTCTCTATAGGTTCGTCTCTATAGGGGGGTCTCTATAGGGGGGTCTCTATAGGGGTCTCTATAGGGGGGTCTCTATAGGAGGGTCCCTATAGGGGGGTCTCTATAGGGGTCTCTATAGGGGGGTCTCTATAGGAGGGTCTCTATAGGGGGGTCTCTATAGGGGGGGTCTCTATAGGGGTCTCTATAGGAGGGTCTCTATAGGGGGGTCTCTATAGGGGGGGTCTCTATAGGGGTCTCTATAGGAGGGTCTCTATAGGGGGGTCTCTATAGGGGGGTCCCTCCATAGGGGGGTCTCTATAGGGGGGGTCTCTATAGGGGGGTCTCTATAGGGGGGTCCCTCCATAGGGGGGTCTCTATAGGGGGGTCTCTATAGGGGGGGTCTCTATGGGGGGGTCTCTATAGGGGTCTCTATAGGGGGGTCTCTATAGGGGGGGTCTCTATAGGGGTCTCTATAGGGGGGTCTCTATGGGGGGGTCTCTATAGGGTCTCTATAGGGGGGTCTCTATAGGGGGGGTCTCTATGGGGGGGTCTCTATAGGGGTCTCTATAGGGGGATCTCTATAGGGGGGGTCTCTATGGGGGGGTCTCTATAGGGGTCTCTATAGGGGGGTCTCTATAGGGGTCTCTATGGGGGGGTCTCTATAGGGGTCTCTATAGGAGGGTCTCTATAGGGGGGTCTCTATAGGGGGGTCTCTATGGGGGGGTCTCTATAGGGGTCTCTATAGGGGGGTCTCTATGGGGGGGTCTCTATAGGGTCTCTATAGGGGGGTCTCTATAGGGGGGGTCTCTATGGGGGGGTCTCTATAGGGGTCTCTATAGGGGGATCTCTATAGGGGGGGTCTCTATGGGGGGGTCTCTATAGGGGTCTCTATAGGGGGGTCTCTATAGGGGTCTCTATGGGGGGGTCTCTATAGGGGTCTCTATAGGAGGGTCTCTATAGGGGGGTCTCTATAGGGGGGTCTCTATGGGGGGGTCTCTATAGGGGTCTCTATAGGGGGGTCTCTATAGGGGGGTCTCTATGGGGGTCTCTCCATAGGGGGGTCCCTCCATAGGGGTCCCTCACGGTGAGGACGAGCGCGGGCACGGGCGTCCTCCGCTCCACGTGGATCATGGCCAGCAGCGGCGGGAGCTGCCCCTCGCGCGCGCCCGCGTAGAACAGCCTGCGGGGGGCGCCGCCGTGACGTCACAGAGCCGCCGCCGTGACGTCACCGGAGGGCGGGGGGGGGGACACACGGACGCGCCCTTCCTCTTAAAGGGACACACACACACACACACACACACACACACACCCCCCCCCCCCGCGGTGTGAAGGGGGCCCTATGGGGCGGGCGCTCGCTATGGGGCAGGGGCTCGCTATGGGGCAGGGGCTCACCTGGAGCAGGTGAAGAGGGAGCCATTGACCCCCCCGAAGGTGGAGAGGGCGACGGCCACGGGCATGGTCCAGGCCAGGGAGCCCAGGGCCCGCTCCCCAAAGGTCTGTGGGGCAGGAGACGGGGGGCAGGTTATGGGGCAGGAGATAGGGGCCAGGTTATGGGGCATGAGATAGGGGCAGGTTATGGGGCAGGACATAGGGGTCAGGTTATGGGGCAGGAGATAGGGGCCAGGTTATGGGGCAGGAGATAGGGGCCAGGTTATGGGGCACGACATAGGGGCCAGGTTATGGGGCAGGAGATAGGGGCCAGGTTATGGGGCAGGAGATAGGGGCCAGGTTATGGGGCACGACATAGGGGTCAGGTTATGGGGCAGGAGATAGGGGTCAGGTTATGGGGCAGGAGATAGGGGGCAGGTTATGGGGCAGGAGATAGGGGGCAGGTTATGGGGCAGGAGATAGGGGGCAGGTTATGGGGCAGGACATAGGGGTCAGGTTATGGGGCAGGACATAGGGGCCAGGTTATGGGGCAGGAGATAGGGGCCAGGTTATGGGGCAGGAGATAGGGGCAGGTTATGGGGCAGGACATAGGGGTCAGGTTATGGGGCAGGAGATAGGGGCAGGTTATGGGGCACGACATAGGGGTCAGGTTATGGGGCAGGAGATAGGGGGCAGGTTATGGGGCAGGAGATAGGGGCAGGTTATGGGGCACGACATAGGGGTCAGGTTATGGGGCAGGAGATAGGGGTCAGGTTATGGGGCAGGAGATAGGGGTCAGGTTATGGGGCAAGACATAGGGGTCAGGTTATGGGGCACGACATAGGGGTCAGGTTATGGGGCAGGACATAGGGGTCAGGTTATGGGGCAGGAGATAGGGGTCAGGTTATGGGGCAGGACATAGGGGTCAGGTTATGGGGCAGGAGATAGGGGCAGGTTATGGGGCACGACATAGGGGTCAGGTTATGGGGCAGGAGATAGGGGTCAGGTTATGGGGCAGGAGATAGGGGCCAGGTTATGGGGCAGGAGATAGGGGTCAGGTTATGGGGCAGGAGATAGGGGTCAGGTTATGGGGCAGGAGATAGGGGCCAGGTTATGGGGCAGGAGATAGGGGCAGGTTATGGGGCACGACATAGGGGTCAGGTTATGGGGCAGGAGATAGGGGCAGGTTATGGGGCACGACATAGGGGCCAGGTTATGGGGCAGGAGATAGGGGGCAGGTTATGGGGCAGGACATAGGGGGCAGGTTATGGGGCAGGACATAGGGGTCAGGTTATGGGGCAGGAGATAGGGGGCAGGTTATGGGGCAGGACATAGGGGGCAGGTTATGGGGCAGGACATAGGGGTCAGGTTATGGGGCAGGACATAGGGGGCAGGTTATGGGGCAGGACATAGGGGTCAGGTTATGGGGCAGGACATAGGGGCCAGGTTATGGGGCAGGAGATAGGGCCAGGTTATGGGGCACGACATAGGGGTCAGGTTATGGGGCATGAGATAGGGGCCAGGTTATGGGGCAGGAGACAGGGGCCAGGCTATGGGGGGGAGATAGGGGACACGCAGGGGGCGTGGCTTCGCGCACAAGGGGGCGTGGCTTGAGGCACGCGTGGGGGGGGCGTGGCTCGGCGCGCGCAAGGGGGGCGTGTCCTGAGGCGCACGGGGGGTGGGGGCGTGGCTCGGCGCGCGCAAGGGGGGCGTGTCCTGAGGCGCACGGGGGGGGGGGCGTGGCTCGGCGCGCGCAAGGGGGGCGTGTCCTGAGGCGCGCGCGCGCGCGGGGGGGGAGGAGGGGGGGAGGGGGCGTGGCTTACGACGGCGACGGCCTCCGATTGGAGGATCTCGCGCGGGTCGACGGCGGTGACGTAGGCGGCGTTGGCGGCCACGTAGAGGGCGGTGACCAAGGGGATGGAGATGAAGATGGCGCGGGGCAGGTTCCTTGACGGGGGGGGGGGGGGGGTGTGATGGAAACGGCTCAAAACGGCCCAAAACGGCCCAAACGGCCCAAAATGACCCAAACCGGCCCGGATTTGGCCCAAAAGGCGCTCACTTGTGGGGCTCGATGAGCTCCTCGGTGACGTAGTTGAGGAAGTTCCAGCCCCCGTAGGCGAAGGAGCCCTGCAGGAAGGCCAGGGCCAGGCCCCCCCCCGTCGGGGCCGCCCAGGACACGAAGGCCCGGGCCGGGCTGAGCCACCCGGGCTGCCCTGGGGGGGGGGGGACACAGAGGGGGTCCATAGGGGATATAGGGGGGCTATGGGGGGGTTATAGGGGGTCCATAGGGGATATGGGGGGGCTATGGGGGGGTTATAGGGGGTCCATAGGGGATATAGGAGGGCTATGGGGGGGTTATAGGGGGTCCATAGGGGATATAGGGGGGCTATGGGGGGTTATAGGGGGTCCATAGGGGATATAGGGGGTCTATGGGGGGTTATAGGGGGTCCATAGGGGATATAGGAGGGCTATGGGGGGTTATAGGGGGTCCATAGGAGATATAGGGGGGATATGGGGGGGTTATAGGGGGTTATAGGGGGTCCATAGGGGATATAGGGGGGCTATGGGGGGTTATAGGGGGTCCATAGGGGATATAGGGGGTCTATGGGGGGGTTATAGGGGGATTATAGGGGATATAGGAGGGCTATGGGGGGTTATAGGGGGTCCATAGGGGATATAGGAGGGCTATGGGGTGTTGTAGGGGGATTATAGGGGGTTATAGGGGGTCCATAGGGGATATGGGGGGGCTATGGGGGGGTTATAGGGGGTCCATAGGGGATATAGGAGGGCTATGGGGGGTTATAGGGGGTCCATAGGGGATATAGGGGGGCTATGGGGGGTTATAGGGGGTCCATAGGGGATATAGGAGGGCTATGGGGGGTTATAGGGGGTCCATAGGGGATATGGGGGGGATATGGGGGGGTTATAGGGGGTCCATAGGGGATATGGGGGGGATATGGGGGGTTATAGGGGGTCCATAGGGGATATAGGGGGTCTATGGGGGGGTTATAGGGGGTCCATAGGGGCTATGGGGGGGTTATAGGGGGTCCATAGGGGATATAGGGGGGCTATGGGGGGGTTATAGGGGGTTATAGGGGGTCCATAGGGGATATAGGGGGGCTATGGGGGGGTTATAGGGGGTCCATAGGGGATATAGGGGGGCTATGGGGGGTTATAGGGGGTCCATAGGGGATATAGGGGGTTATGGGGGGTTATAGGGGGTCCATAGGGGATATAGGAGGGCTATGGGGGGTTATAGGGGGTCCATAGGGGATATAGGGGGTTATGGGGGGTTATAGGGGGTCCATAGGGGATATAGGAGGGCTATGGGGGGTTATAGGGGGATTATAGGGGGTCCATAGGGGATATAGGGGGGCTATGGGGGGTTATAGGGGGTCCATAGGGGATATAGGGGGTTATGGGGGGTTATAGGGGGTCCATAGGGGATATAGGAGGGCTATGGGGGGTTATAGGGGGATTATAGGGGGTCCATAGGGGATATAGGGGGGCTATGGGGGGTTATAGGGGGATTATAGGGGGTTATAGGGGGTCCATAGGGGATATAGGGGGGATATGGGGGTCTATGGGGGGGCTATAGGGTGTCTATGGAGTGTTATAGGGGGTCCATAGGGGTTATAGGGGGGATATGGGGGGATATAGGAGGAATATAGGGGTCTATGGGGGGGTTATAGGGGGCTATGGGGGGTTATATGGGGTCCGCAGGGGATATAGGGGGGCTATGGGGGGTTATAGGGGGTCCGTAGGGGATATGGGGGGATATGGGGGGGCTATAGGGTGTCTATGGGGTGTTATAGGGGGTCCATAGGGGTTATAGGGGGTCCATAGGGGGTCTATGGGGTGTTAGACGGGGTCTATGGGATATAGGGGGTCCATGGGGTGCTATAGGGGGGCTATGGGGAGTTATAGGGGATATAGGGGATATAGGGCCAATGCGGTAGAGGTGTCTGGGCTGATTTTGGGCTGATTTTGGCCAGTTTTAGGCCAGTTTTTGGCCCGTTTTTGGCCGGTTTTCGGCCGGTTTTGCCCGTTTTTTGGCCGTTTCGGCCCGTTTTCGGCCGGTTTTGCCCGGTTTTTGCCCGTTTCTGCCCTTTTTTGCCCGTTTTTTGCCCGTTTTTTGCCCGTTTTTGCCCGTTTCTGCCCTTTTTTGCCCGTTTTTTGCCCGTTTTTTGCCCGTTTTTTGCCCGTTTTTGCCCGTTTCTGCCCTTTTTTGCCCGTTTTTTGCCCGGTTTTGCCCGTTTTTTGCCCGTTTTTTGCCCGGTTTTGCCCGTTTTTTGCCCGTTTTTTGCCCGTTTTTGCCTGTTTCTGCCCGTTTTTGCCTGTTTTTTGCCCGGTTTTTGCCCGTTTTTTTGCCCGTTTTTTGCCCGTTTTTGCCCGTTTTTTGCCCGTTTTTTGCCCGTTTTTGCCCGTTTCTGCCCTTTTTTGCCCGTTTTTTGCCCGTTTTTGCCCGTTTTTGCCCATTTTTGCCCATTTTTGGCCCGTTTTTGCCCGTTTTTGCCCGTTTTTTGCCCGTTTTTTGCCCGTTTCTGCCCTTTTTTGCCCGTTTTTTGCCCGTTTTTGGCCCGGTTTTGGCCCGTTTTTGCCCGTTTTTCGCCCGTTTTTGGCCCGTTTTTGCCCGTTTTTTGCCCGTTTCTGCCCTTTTTTGCCCGTTTTTGGCCCGTTTTTGGCCCGTTTTTTGCCCGTTTCTGCCCTTTTTTGCCCGTTTTTTGCCCGTTTTTGGCCCGTTTTTTGCCCGTTTTTGGCCCGTTTTTGGCCCGTTTTTGGCCCGTTTTTGCCCGTTTTTCGCCCGTTTTTGGCCCGTTTTTTGCCCGTTTTTGGCCCGTTTTTTGCCCGTTTCTGCCCTTTTTTGCCCGTTTTTTGCCCGTTTTTGGCCCGTTTTTTGCCCGTTTTTTGCCCGTTTTTCACCCGTTTTTGCCCGTTTTTCGCCCGTTTTTGCCCGTTTTTGCCCGTTTTCGGCCCGTTTTTTGCCCGTTTTTCCCGTTTTTCGCCCGTTTTTGCCCGTTTTTCGCCCGTTTTTGCCCGTTTTTGCCCGTTTTTGGCCCGTTTTTGCCCGTTGTTGCCCGTTTTTTGCCCGTTTTTGGCCCGGTTTTTGCCCGTTTTTGCCCGTTTTCGGCCCCCGTTTCGGCCGGTTGCGGGCGCGCGCTGACCGGTGGCGACGCGGTGCAGGCCGGTGGCGATGACGATGCCGAGCGCCCCGAGCTTGGCGGCCGTGCACAGGTCCTGGACGCGCGTGGCCCAGCGGGCGCTGCTGCAGCTCACCCAGGTCAGCAGCACTGCGGGGGCACCGGGGGGGGACCCACACATGGGGGGGGGGAATGGGGGTAAGGGGGGGGATAGGGGGGAATAGAGGGGTGCTAAGGGGGGGTATAGAGGGGAATAGGGGGGGATAGGGGGATAGGGGGGTGCTAAGGGGGGGTATAGAGGGGAATAGGGGGGGATAGGGGGGTGCTAAGGGGGTATAGGGGGGGATAGATGGGGTATAGAGCGGGTATAGGGGGGAATAGGGGGATAGGGGGGTGCTAAGGGGGAATAGCGGGGGATAGGGGGTATAGAGCGGGTATAGGGGGGATAGAGGGGTGCTAAGGGGGTATAGGGGAGGTATAGGGGGTAGAGAGGGGTATAGGGGGGAATAGGGGGGGATAGGGGGTATAGAGCGGGTATAGAGGGGAATAGGGGGTATAGAGGGGAATAGGGGGATAGGAGGGTGCTAAGGGGGGGTATAGGGGGCATAGAGGGGAATAGGGGAATAGAGGGGTGCTAAGGGGGTATAGGGGGGAATAGGGGGGGATAGGGGGTATAGAGCGGGTATAGGGGGGATAGAGGGGTGCTAAGGGCGGTATAGGGGGTAGAGAGGGGTATAGAGGGGAATAGGGGGATAGAGGGGTGCTAAGGGGGGGAATAGGAGGTATAGGGGAGGTATAGAGGGTAGAAAGGGTTATAGGGGGGTAGAGGGGTGCTAAGGGGGGGTATAGGGGGTAGAGAGGGGTATAGGGGGGTATGGGGGGGGATAGAGGGGGTATAGAGTGGGTATAGAGGGGATAGAGGGGTGCTAAGGGGGGGTATAGGGGAGGTATAGGGGAGGTATAGGGGTAGAGAGGGGTATAGGGGGGGATAGGGGGTATAGAGCAGGTATAGAGGGGGATAGGGGGGTGCTAAGGGGGGGTATATGGGGGAATATGGGGGTATAGAGGGGAACGGGGGGGATAGAGTGGGTATAGGGGGATAGGGGGGTGCTAAGGGGGGGTATGGGGGGCATAGGAGAGGTATAGAGGGGGATAGGGGGTATAGAGCGGCTATAGAGGGTTATAGGGGGATAGAGGGGTGCTGAGAGGGGTATAGGGGGGAATAGGGGGGTGCCAAGGGGGGGTACAGGGCGCAATTTCCCCGATTTTGGTGAAAATTTGTGCAATTTGGGGTGAATTTCCCCAATTTCACGAGGGTTTCACCCACTCGGGGCGCAAATTCCCCCATTTTGGCGCCAATTCCCCCAATTTTGGCGCAAATTCCCCAATTTTGGCGCAAATTCCCCAATTTTGGCGCCAATTCCCCCATTTTGGCGCAAATTCCCCCAATTTTGGCGCAAATTCCCCAATTTTGGCGCAAATTCCCCAATTTTGGCCCAAATTCCCCAATTTTGGCGCAAATTCCCCCATTTTGGCACAAATTCCCCCAATTTTGGCGCAAATTCCCCAATTTTGGCGCCAATTCCCCCAATTTTGGCGCCAATTCCCCCAATTTTGACGCCAATTCCCCCAATTTTGGCGCAAATTCCCCAATTTTGGCGCAAATTCCCCCAATTTTTGTGTCAATTTTTGTGTAAATTCTGCCAAGTTTGGTGCAAATTTCCCTGATTTTGGCGCAAATTCCCCCAATTTTGGCGCAAATTCCCCCAATTTTGGCGCAAATTCCCCAATTTTGGCGCAAATTCCCCCAATTTTGGCGCAAATTCCCCAAATTTGGCGCAAATTTCCCCAAATTTGGCGTAAATTCCCCCCCGTTTTGGGCTGAATCCCCCCGGGTTGGGGTCACTCACGCAGCGCGGCCGCCGCCAGCAGCCTGAGGGCGGGCTCGGGCACGGTGCAGCCGCGCGGCGCCAGCGGCGCCAGGACCGAGGCGGCGAAGGTGAGGGCGATGACGGCCTGGTTGGTGGGGAAGATGACGAGGAGCGAGATCCAGAGCCGCAGGAACCTGCCATAGGGAGCAACGGAGCCGCTATGGGGCAGCCCCATGGATGCTATGGGGCAGCCCTATGGATGCTACGGGGCAGCCCTATGGATTCTGTGCGGCAGCCCCATGGATGCTATGGGGCAGCCCTATGGATGCTATGGGGCAGCCCTATGGATTCTGTGGGGCAGCCCCATGGATGCTATGGGGCAGCCCTATGGATGCTATGGGGCACCCCTATGGACTCTATGGGGCAGCCCCACAGATTCTATGGGGCACCCCTATGGACGCTATGGGGCACCCCCACGGACGCTGTGGGGCACCCCTATGGACGCTATGGGGCACCCCCACGGACGCTGTGGGGCACCCCCACGGATTCTATGGGGCACCCCTATGGACTCTATGGGGCACCCCTATGGACGCTATGGGGCAGCCCCACGGATTCTATGGGGCACCCCTATGGACGCTATGGGGCAGCCCCACGGATTCTATGGGGCACCCCTATGGACGCTATGGGGCAGCCCCACGGATTCTATGGGGTACCCCTATGGACGCTATGGGGCAGCCCCACGGATTCTATGGGGCACCCCTATGGACTCTATGGGGCAGCCCCATGGATTCTATGGGGCACCCCTATGGACGCTGTGGGGCACCCCTCTGGACGCTCTGGGGCAGCCCCACGGATTCTATGGGGCACCCCTATGGACGCTATGGGGCAGCCCCATGGATTCTATGGGGCACCCCTATGGACGCTGTGGGGCAGTCCCACGGATTCTATGGGGCACCCCTATGGACTCTATGGGGCAGCCCCACGGATTCTATGGGGCACCCCTCTGGACTCTATGGGGCAGCCCCACGGATTCTATGGGGCACCCCTCTGGACTCTATGGGGCAGTCCCACGGATTCTATGGGGCACCCCTATGGACTCTATGGGGCAGCCCCACGGATTCTATGGGGCACCCCTCTGGACTCTATGGGGCAGCCCCACGGATTCTATGGGGCACCCCTATGGACGCTGTGGGGCAGCCCCACGGGCGCCGCTCACCCCACGAGGCCGCCGAAGACGTCCTTGACGTAGGCGTAGTCGCCGCCGGCGCGGGGGATGGCTCGGCCCAGCTCGGCGTAGCAGAGCGCCCCCATGGCCGTGAGCGCCCCCGCCGCGCCCCACACCAGCAGCGCCAGCCCCACGGAGCCCGCGTGCAGCAGCACCCCCCGCGGGGACACGAAGATCCCCGAGCCAATGATGTTCCCTGGGGGGGGGGGATGAATGAACGGGGGTCAATGGGGGTGGGAATGGGGTGGGAATCAATGAATGGGGGTCAATGGGGGTGGGAATGGGGATGGGGATGAATGGGGATGGGGTGGGAATCAATGAATGGGGGTCAATGGGGGTGGGAATGGGGATGGGGATGAATGGGGATGGGGTGGGAATCAATGAACAGGGGTCAATGGGGGTGGGGATGGGGATGGGGATGAATGGGGATGGGGTGGGAATCAATGAATGGGGGTCAATGGGGGTGGGAATGGGGATGGGGATGAATGGGGATGGGGTGGGAATCAATGAATGGGGGTCAATGGGAGTGGGAATCAATGAATGAATGGGGGTTAATGGGGATGAATGAGTAGGGATGGGGATGAATGGGGCGCAATGGGGATAGGGATGAATGGGGGAATGGGGGTGGGAATGGGGATAGGGATGAAGGGGAATGGGAATCAATGAATGGGGGTCAATGGGTGTGGGAATAGGAGTGGGAATGAATGAATGAAGGGGGGGGAATGGGGGTGGGAATGAATGGGGATGGGGATGAATGGGGGTCAATGGGGATGAATGGGGGTCAATGGGGATGAATGGGGGTCAATGGGGGTCAATGGGGATGAATGGGGGAGTGGGGATGAGCGAGGATGGGGGGTAATGGGAGTGAATGGGGGAGAACTGAGCAAAGGTGAGCCCCAAAGTGTGAATAACAGCGGGAACTGCAGGAATGGACCCCAAAGAGAGGGAATGGACCCCAAAGGAAGGGAATGGACCCCAAAGGGAGGGAATGGACCCCAAAGGGAGGGAATGGACCCCGAAGGGAAGGGAATGGACCCTAAAGGGAGGGAATGGACCCCAAAGGGAGGGAATGGACCCCAAAGGGAGGGAATGGACCCCAAAGGGAAGGGAATGGACCCCAAAGGAAGGGAATGGACCCCAAAGGGAAGGGAATGGACCCCAAAGGGAGGGAATGGACCCCAAAGGGAAGGGAATGGACCCCCAAATGAAGGAATATGACCCCCAAATGAAGGAATATGACCCCAAATGAAGGAATATGACCCCAAATGAAGGAATATGACCCCAAATGAAGGAATATGACCCCCAAATGAAGGAATATGACCCCCAAATGAAGGAATATGACCCCCAAATGAAGGAATATGACCCCTATGACCCAAATGAAGGAATATGACCCCCAAATGAAGGAATATGACCCCAAATGAAGGAATATGACCCCAAATGAAGGAATATGACCCCAAAATGAAGGAATATGACCCCAAATGAAGGAATATGACCCCAAATGAAGGAATATGACCCCAAATGAAGGAATATGACCTCAAATGAAGGAATATGACCCCAAATGAAGGAATATGACCCCAAATCAGCGGGAATTGGCCCCAAAGCGCCGCTCACCCACGATGAGGCCGCAGGCGCTCAGGAGCCCGATCTCCTTCCTCAGGGACACCCCCACGCCGCCAGGGGGCGCCCCCCGCTGCGGCGTCCCCTCCGGCATGGCCGCCGTGGGGGGGGCTTGGGGCTGCCATGGGGGGGAAATGGGGTTAAATGGGGGGGGAATGGGGTTAAATGGGGGGGGAATGGGGTTAAATGGGGGGGAATGGGGTTAAATGGGGGGGAATGGGGTTAAATGGGGGGGAATGGGGTTAAATGGGGGGAAATGGGGTTAAATGGGGGGGAATGGGGTTAAATGGGGGGGAAATGGGGTTAAATGGGGGGGAATGGGGTTAAATGGGGGGGGAATGGGGTTAAATGGGGGGGGAATGGGGTTAAATGGGGGGGAAATGGGGTTAAAGGGGGGGGAATGGGGTTAAATGGGGGGGAAATGGGGTTAAATGGGGGGGAAATGGGGTTAAATGGGGGGGAATGGGGTTAAATGGGGGGGAAATGGGGTTAAATGGGGGGGGAATGGGGTTAAATGGGGGGGAATGGGGTTAAATGGGGGGGAATGGGGTTAAATGGGGGGAATGGGGTTAAATGGGGGGGAAATGGGGTTTTAAATGGGGGGGAATGGGGTTAAATGGGGGGGGAATGGGGTTAAAGGGGGGGGAATGGGGTTAAATGGAGGGGAATGGGGTTAAATGGGGGGGGAATGGGGTTAAATGGGGGGGAAATGGGGTTAAATGGGGGGGGAATGGGGTTAAATGGGGGGGGAAATGGGGTTAAATGGGGGGGAAATGGGGTTAAAGGGGGGGGAATGGGGTTAAATGGGGGGGGAATGGGGTTAAATGGGGGGGGAATGGGGTTAAATGGGGGGGAATGGGGTTAAATGGGGGAAATGGGGTTAAATGGGGGGAAATGGGGTTAAATGGGGGGGGAATGGGGTTAAAGGGGGGGGAATGGGGTTAATGGGGGGGAAATGGGGTAAATGGGGGAGAAATGGGGTTAAAGGGGGGGAAATGGGGTTAAATGGGGGGGAATGGGGTTAAATGGGGGGAATGGGGTTAAATGGGGGGGAATGGGGGAAATGGGGTCCAAAGGGGGTTTAAGGGGGTCTATGGGGGGAAAAGAGGGGTTTAAGGGGGTCCCAAGGGGTTCCAATGGGGTTTAAGTGGGCCTAAAGAGGGGATTTAAGGAGGTTTAAGGGGTTCCAAGGGGGTTTAAGGGGCCCGAAGGGCCCCTTAAAGGGGATTTAAGGTGGTTTAAGGGGTTCCATATGGGTCCATATGGTCCAAGTGGGGGCCTTAAAGGGGTTTTAAGGTGGTTTAAGGGGTTCCATATGGGTCCATATGGTCCAAGTGGGGGCCTTAAAGGGGTTTTAAGGTGGTTTAAGGGGTTCCAATGGGGTTTAAGGGCGCCTTAAAGGGGTTTTAAGGTGGTTTAAGGGATTCCAATGGGGTTTAAGGGCGCCTTAAAGGGGTTTTAAGGTGGTTTAAGGGGTTCCATAAGGGTCCATAAGGTCCAAGGGGGGCCTTAAAGGGGTTTTAAGGTGGTTTGAAGGGTTCCAATGGGGTTTAAGGGCGCCTTAAAGGGGATTTAAGGTGGTTTGAAGGGGTTCCAATGGGGTTTAAAGGCGCCTTAAAGGGGATTTAAGGTGGTTGAAGGGGTTCCATAAGGGTCCATAGGGGTCCAAGGGGGGGTTTAAACCGGTTTTAAGGTGGTTTGAAGGGTTCCAATGGGGTTTAAGGGCGCCTTAAAGGGGATTTAAGGTGGTTTAAGGAGTTCCAATGGGGTTTAAGGGCGCCTTAGAGGGGATTTAAGGTGGTTGAAGGGGTTCCATAAGTGCCCATATGGTCCAAGGGGGGCCTTAAAGGGGATTTAAGGTGGTTTAAGGAGTTCCAATGGGGTTTAAGGGCGCCTTAGAGGGGATTTAAGGTGGTTGAAGGGGTTCCGTACGGATCCATGCGGTTCCAAAGGGGGTTGAAGGGGGTCCCAAGGGATCCCGAAGGGGTTTAAGCCCCCATAGCCCCCCATAGCCCCCCATAGGGGTGTCCGTACCGTGTCCGGGACCTTCGCCCTCAGGTGCGGCTCCGGGAGGAGGGAGGAGGAGGAGGAGGAGGAAGGAAGGGAACGGGGGTCACGTGGGGCCGGGCCGCCATTCCCGCTGGGAAGAGCCGGGACGCGCCCCCCCCCCCCCCCCCCCCGCCCTTATAGGGAGCTGCGGGCGCCTATGGAGGCCCCTATAGAGCCCCATAAAGCCCCTGTATCCGCTAATGCACCCCTTAATGCCCGTTGTATCCCGTTATATAGCGCGGTATCTGCTTTATATCCCGTTATACACCCGTTTATCCCCCCTATATCCCGTTATACACCCGTTTATGCCCCCTATATCCCATGATACACCCGTTTATCCCCCCTATATCCCGTTATACACCCGTTTATGCCCCCTATATCCCATGATACACCCGTTTATCCCCCCGTATCCCATTATACACCCGTTTATCCCCCCTATATCCCGTTATACACCCGTTTATCCCCCCTATATCCCATGATACACCCGTTTATCCCCCCTGTATCCCGTTATACACCCGTTTATCCCCCCTGTATCCCATTATACACCCGTTTATCCCCCCTATATCCCGTTATATACCCGTTTATGCCCCCTATATCCCATCATATACCCGTTTACCCCCCCTATATCCCATTATATACCCATTTATCCCCCATATATCCCATTGTATGCCCTTTTGTGCCCCCCATATCCCATTATATGCCCGTTTATCCCCCATATATCCCTTTATATGCCCGTTTATGCCCCACACATCGGGTTACATACCCCTTTATCCCTTATATATCCGATTATATGCCTATTTAGCCCCCGTACATCCCATTATATGCTCATCATGCCATGTATATCCTGTTATATACGCCTTTATCTTCCCTATATTCCATTGTATGCCTGCTTGTTTGCCTATATCCCATTATATCCCTCTATATCCCCCCTATATAGCATTATATACCCCTATATACCCCTTTATCCCTCCTATATGCCCTTATACGCCCCTTTATCCCCCCCCATTCCCCCCCATCCCAATGCACCGAGGTGCAAAATGCGCCAAAACCCCTCCAATTGGGGACTTTCGGGGGTAAAAAGGGGTGGGAAAGGGGGCAAAGGGGCGAAAATGGGTAAAAACCGGTCAAAAATGGTAAAAACCGGTTAAAAACGGGTAAAAACCGGTCAAAAATGGTAAAAACAGGTTAAAAACGGGTAAAAACCGGTCAAAAATGGTAAAAACAGGTTAAAAATGCTAAAAACAGGCTAGAAATGGGTAAAAAGGGCTTTCAGAAGGTGCGGGGGGGGGGTCCCATTGACTGTAAAACGCGTGGAAAGGCATTTGGGCGGCTAAAATGGGGCAAAATCCATCGAAAGGGTGATTTTCGGAGGTCGAAAGTGTCGGGAAATGGGTCAAAAGGGTTTAGAACTGTTAAAAACGGGGTAAAAATCACTTATAAAGGTTAAAAACGGGCTAAAAAGCATTCATAAAAGTTAAAATTTGGGCAAAAATCGTTTATAAAGGGTAGAAACGGGGTAAAAATCACTTATAAAGGTTAAAAATGGGGCAAAAATCGTTTATAATGGTTAAAAATGGGTCAGAAAAGGTTAAAACGCGTTACAAAAGCTCAAAAAACGCTTTAAAATGGGGTTTAGAAAGGCTTAAAATGCGAAAGACGGCTCCGAAGGCTTTCAAAGGGGTAAAAACGGCTTAAAATCGGGTTTAAATTTAAGAAACGGGTCAAAAACGGTTAAAAACGGGTCGAAAACGGTTAAAAACGGGTCGAAAACGGTTAAAAACGGGTCAAAAACGGTTAAAAACGGGTGTATGGAGACCTTTAAGAGCAGGAAACCGCCTGGAAAGGGTTTCTTTACGCTAAAAACGACTTTTAAACGCTTAAAACCGGGTGAAAACCGGGTTCAAACCGGTTCAACCCGGTTCAACACACACCCCCCCCCCCCCCCCCAAAAACGCCCCCCGACGACCGGACCCCTCCGCGCCCCCCCGCCCCGCGCGCCCCCTTTAAGCGCAAGCCCCGCCCCTTCCCCGCCCCTCCCCTTCCCATTGGCCCCTTTCCCGTCGCGCCCCGCCCCTCCCCGCCGTCCGCGCTCTCCCATTGGCCCTCCCCTCAGGGCGGCCCGCGCCTGCGCAGTCGGGCGCTGGGAGGGGGGGGTTGTGCGGCGGCCATGGCGGCGCTGCGGGGCGGCGGCGGTGCGGGGCAGCGCGGGGCCGAAGCGGCGGCGGCGGCGGCGGCGGCGGCCGGGAGCGGCTCCTCGGCGGCCGGGCCCGCGGGGGACAGCGGCGCCCACTACGGCAACGGGCTGGGGGCGGGAGCGGGGGGGCCGGACGAGGCCGCGGCCCTCGGTAGGGCCTCAGGCGGCGGCGGAGGAGGAGGAGGCGGCGGCGGCGGAGGAGGAGGAGGAGGAGGAGGCCGCGGGGCCGGGCCGCTGGGAGCCGGGGGGGCCGCGTTGGGGAGCGGCGGGGTCGGAGGGGGGGATCCGGTCGGTGGAGCCGGAGGAGGCGGGGGGGTGGCCGGGGCCGGGGCCGCCGCCGGGGCCGCCGCCGCTCCGCACCCGCCGCAGGAGGGCGCCGAGGAGCTGGAGGAGGAGGAGGCCGGGTTAGGGGATGGGGACGCCGGGGACGCCGCCATTGAGGACCCGGTAGCGTGGGGGGGGGGGGGGGGGGGGGGGGGGGCACGTGGTTGGGGGTGGGACACGTGGTTGGGGGTGAGGGCGGGAAAGGGGTCACGTGGGGAGGGGTGGGGCGGTGGGGCGGATGTGGGGCGCTTTGTGGGGCTATAGGGGGGGGTTATGGGGGGGATATGGGGCTATAGGGGACTATAGGGGGGATATGGGGGTCATAGGGGGGATATGGGGGTTATAGGGGGGATATGGGGCGCTTTATGGGGATATAGGGGGTTATAGGGGGGATATAGGGGGTTATAGGGGGGATATGGGGCGCTTTATGGGGATATAGGGGGTTATAGGGGGGATATAGGGGGTTATAGGGGGGATATAGGGGGTTATAGGGGGGATATGGGGCGCTTTATGGGGATATAGGGGGTTATAGGGGGGATATGGGGCGCTTTATGGGGCTATAGGGGGCATATGGGGGTTATAGGGGGGATATGGGGTGCTTTAAGGAGTTGTAGGGGGGATATAGGGGGCATATGGGGCGCGTTATGGGGTTATAGGGGGGATATGGGGGTTATAGGGGGGATATGGGGGTTATAGGGGGGATATGGGGCGCTTTATGGGGCTATAGGGGGTTATAGGGGTGTCTGTGGGGCGCTATGGGGTGGTTATGGGGCTCTATGGGTGTCTGTGGGGCTCTATGGTGTCTATGGGGCTCTTTGGTGTCTATGGGGCGCTCTGGGTCCCTATGGGGTGCTCTATGGGTCTCTATGGGTCGCTCTGGGGGCGCTCTATGGGTCCCTATGGGGGCTCTGTGGGGTCTCTATGGGGGGGCTATGGGGCTCTATGGGTCGCTCTATGGGTCGCTGTGGGGCGCTCTGTGAGTGTCTATGGGGCTCTATGGGTCCCTATGGGGTGCTCTATGGGTCCCTATGGGGCGCTCTGGGTCCCTATGGGGCTCTATGGGGCGCTCTGTGGGTTGCTCTGGGGCTCTATGGGGCACTCTGGGTTGCTCTGGGTCCCTATGGGGCGCTCTATGGGTCCCTATGGGTCTCTATGGGGTCTCTATGGGTCCCTATGGGTCTCTATGGGTCGCTATGGGGCGCTCTATGGGTCCCTATGGGGTGCTCTATGGGTCCCTATGGGGCGCTCTGGGTCCCTATGGGGCGCTCTGTGGGTCGCTCTGGGGCTCTATGGGGCACTCTATGGGTTGCTATGGGGCGCTGTGTGGGTCGCTCTGGGGCTCTATGGGGCACTCTATGGGTTGCTATGGGGCGCTCTATGGGTCGCTATGGGGCGCTCTGGGTTGCTCTGGGTCCCTATGGGGCGCTCTATGGGTCCCTATGGGTCTCTATGGGTCGCTATGGGGCGCTCTATGGGTCCCTATGGGTCCCTATGGGGTCTCTATGGGTCCCTATGGGTCCCTATGGGGCGCTCTATGGGTCCCTATGGGTCTCTATGGGGTCTCTATGGGTCCCTATGGGTCTCTATGGGGTCTCTATGGGTCCCTATGGGTCTCTATGGGTCCCTATGGGTCTCTATGGGGCGCTCTATGGGTCCCTCTGGGTCTCTATGGGGCGCTCTATGGGTCGCTGTGGGGCGCGTGCCCCCCCCTGCCCGCAGGAGCTGGAGGCCATCAAGGCCCGGGTGCGGGAGATGGAGGAGGAGGCCGAGAAGCTCAAGGAGCTGCAGAACGAGGTGGAGAAGCAGATGAACATGAGCCCCCCCCCGGGCAACGGTGCGGCTGGGGGGCTATGGGGTCCCTATGGGTCTCTATGGGTCTCTATGGGTCTCTGTGGGTCCCTATGGGTCTCTATGGGTCTCTATGGGTCTCTGTGGGTCCCTATGGGTCTCTAGGGGTCTCTATGGGGTCTCTATGGGTCCCTATGGGTCTCTCTATGGGGTCTCTATGGGTCTCTCTATGGGGTCTCTATGGGGTCTCTATGGGTCCCTATGGCTCCCTATGGGTCCCTATGGGTCCCTGTGGCTCTCTATGGGTCCCTATGTGTCCCTATGGGGTTTCTATGGGTTTCTATGGGTCCCTATGGCTCTCTATGGGTCCCTATGTGTCCCTATGGGGTCTCTATGGGTCCCTATGGTGTCTCTATGGGTCCCTATGGGGTCTCTATGGGTCCCTATGGTTCTCTATGGGTCCCTATGGGGTCTCTATGGGTCCCTATGGGGTCTCTATGGGTCCCTATGGGGTCTCTATGGGTCCCTATGGAGTCTCTATGGGTCCCTATGGGGTCTCTATGGGTCCCTATGGTTCCCTATGGTTCTCTATGGGTCCCTATGGTGTCTCTATGGGTCCCTATGGGGTCCCTATGGCTCCCTATGGCTCTCTATGGCTCTCTATGGGTCCCTATGGTGTCTCTATGGGTCCCTATGGGGTCCCTATGGCTCCCTATGGCTCTCTATGGCTCTCTATGGGTCCCTATGGCTCTCTATGGCTCCCTATGGGGTCTCTATGGGTCCCTATGGGGTCTCTATGGGTCCCTATGGGGTCTCTATGGGTCCCTATGGGGTCTCTATGGGTCCCTATGGCTCCCTATGGCTCTCTATGGCTCCCTATGGCTCTCTATGGGTCCCTATGGCTCTCTATGGCTCCCTATGGGTCGCTATGGCTCCCTATGGCTCTCTATGGGTCCCTATGGCTCTCTATGGCTCCCTATGGGTCGCTATGGGTCCCTGCACGCTGTCCCCCGCAGCCGGCCCGGTCATCATGTCCCTGGAGGAGAAGATGGAAGCCGACGCTCGCTCCATCTACGTGGGCAACGTGAGTCCGGCCCCTTTACCCCCTAAGCGCTATGGGGCTGCCCCCCAAGTGCCATGGGGCTCACTGGCGGCGCCCCCCCCCCCCCCATCCCCATCTCCATAGGTGGACTATGGGGCCACGGCCGAGGAGCTGGAGGCGCACTTCCACGGCTGCGGCTCGGTGAACCGCGTCACCATCCTGTGCGACAAGTACAGCGGGCACCCCAAAGGGTGGGTATGGACCCGAAACGGCCCCCATTCACCCCAAAACGGGGTCCGGGGACCCAAAACGGCCCCGATTCACCCCAAAACGGGGTCCAAAGGACCCAAAACGGCCCCGATTCACCCCAAAACGGGGTCCAAAGGACCCAAAACGGCCCCCATTCACCCCAAAACGGGGTCCGGGGACCCAAAACGGCCCCGATTCACCCCAAAACGGGGTCCGGGGACCCGAAACGGCCCCGATTCACCCCAAAACGGGGTCCAAAGGACCCGAAACGGCCCCCATTCACCCCAAAACGGGGTCCAAAGGACCCAAAACGGCCCCCATTCACCCCAAAACGGGGTCCGGGGACCCGAAACGGCCCCGATTCACCCCAAAACAGGGTCCAAAGGACCCGAAACGGCCCCGATTCACCCCAAAACGGGGTCCGGGGACCCAAAACGGCCCCGATTCACCCCAAAACGGGGTCCAAAGGACCCAAAACGGCCCCGATTCACCCCAAAACGGGGTCCAAAGGACCCAAAACGGCCCCCATTCACCCCAAAACGGGGTCCGGGGACCCAAAACGGCCCCGATTCACCCCAAAACGGGGTCCGGGGACCCAAAACGGCCCCGATTCACCCCAAAACGGGGTCCGGGGACCCAAAACGGCCCCCATTCACCCCAAAACGGGGTCCAAAGGACCCAAAACGGCCCCGATTCACCCCAAAACGGGGTCCGGGGACCCAAAACGGCCCCGATTCACCCCAAAACGGGGTCCAAAGGACCCAAAACGGCCCCGATTCACCCCAAAACGGGGTCCAAAGGACCCAAAACGGCCCCGATTCACCCCAAAACGGGGTCCAAAGGACCCAAAACGGCCCCGATTCACCCCAAAACGGGGTCCGGGGACCCAAAACGGCCCCGATTCACCCCAAAACGGGGTCCGGGGACCCAAAACGGCCCCGATTCACCCCAAAACGGGGTCCGGGGACCCAAAACGGCCCCGATTCACCCCAAAACGGGGTCCGGGGACCCAAAACGGCCCCGATTCACCCCAAAACGGGGTCCGGGGACCCAAAACGGCCCCGATTCACCCCAAAACGGGGTCCGGGGACCCAAAACGGCCCCGATTCACCCCAAAACGGGGTCCAAAGGACCCAAAACGGCCCCGATTCACCCCAAAACGGGGTCCAAAGAACCCAAAACGGCCCCGATTCACCCCAAAACGGGGTCCAAAGGGACCCAAAACGGCCCCGATTCACCCCAAAACGGGGTCCGGGGACCCAAAACGGCCCCGATTCACCCCAAAACGGGGTCCAAAGGGACCCAAAACGGCCCCGATTCACCCCAAAACGGGGTCCGGGGACCCAAAACGGCCCCGATTCACCCCAAAACGGGGTCCGGGGACCCAAAACGGCCCCAATTCACCCCAAAACGGGGTCCGGGGACCCAAAACGGCCCCGATTCACCCCAAAACGGGGTCCAAAGGACCCAAAACGGCCCCGATTCACCCCAAAACGGGGTCCGGGGACCCAAAACGGGGTCCAAAGGGACCCAAAACGGCCCCGATTCACCCCAAAACGGGGTCCAAAGGACCCAAAACGGCCCCGATTCACCCCAAAACGGGGTCCAAAGGACCCGAAACGGCCCCGATTCACCCCAAAACGGGGTCCAAAGGACCCAAAACGGCCCCGATTCACCCCAAAACGGGGTCCGGGGACCCAAAACGGCCCCGATTCACCCCAAAACGGGGTCCAAAGGACCCGAAACGGCCCCCATTCACCCCAAAACGGGGTCCAAAGGACCCAAAACGGCCCCCATTCACCCCAAAACGGGGTCCAAAGGACCCAAAACGGCCCCGATTCACCCCAAAACGGGGTCCGGGGACCCAAAACGGCCCCGATTCACCCCAAAACGGGGTCCAAAGGACCCAAAACAGCCCCCATTCACCCCAAAACGGGGTCCAGGGACCCAAAACGGCCCCGATTCACCCCAAAACGGGGTCCAAAGGACCCAAAACGGCCCCGATTCACCCCAAAACGGGGTCCGGGGACCCAAAACGGCCCCGATTCACCCCAAAACGGGGTCCAAAGGACCCAAAACGGCCCCGATTCACCCCAAAACGGGGTCCAAAGGACCCAAAACGGCCCCGATTCACCCCAAAACGGGGTCCGGGGACCCAAAACGGCCCCGATTCACCCCAAAACGGGGTCCAAAGGACCCAAAACGGCCCCGATTCACCCCAAAACGGTTCCCCCCCCCCCTTTCCAGCTTCGCCTACATCGAGTTCTCGGACAAGGAATCCGTGCGCACCTCCATGGCCCTGGATGAGTCCCTCTTCCGGGGGAGGCAGATCAAGGTAGGCAGCCCCTATGGGGCGTCTATAGGGTGTCCATGCTGTTCTATAGGGTGCCTATGGGGTGTTTATGGAGCTCTATAGGGTGCTTTTGGGGCGCTATAGAGACCCTCCCCTATGGAGCCCTTCCCCTATGGAGCCCTCCCCCTATGGAGCCCTTCCCCTATGGAGCCCTTCCCCTATGGAGCCCTTCCCCTATGGAGCCCTTCCCCTATGGAGCCCTCCCCCTATGGAGCCCTTCCCCTATAGAGCCCTTCCCCTATGGAGCCCTTCCCCTATGGAGCCCTTCCCCTATGGAGCCCTCCCCCTATGGAGCCCTTCCCCTATGGAGCCCTTCCCCTATGGAGCCCTCCCCCTATGGAGCCCTTCCCCTATGGAGCCCTTCCCCTATGGAGCCCTCCCCCTATGGAGCCCTCCCCCTATGGAGCCCTTCCCCTATGGAGCCCTCCCCCTATGGAGCCCTTCCCCTATGGAGCCCTTCCCCTATGGAGCCCTCCCCCTATGGAGCCCTCCCCCTATGGAGCCCTTCCCCTATGGAGCCCTCCCCCTATGGAGCCCTCCCCCTATGGAGCCCTCCCCCTATGGAGCCCTCCCCCTATGGAGCCCTTCCCCTATGGAGCCCTTCCCCTATGGAGCCCTCCCCCTATGGAGCCCTTCCCCTATGGAGCCCTTCCCCTATGGAGCCCTTCCCCTATGGAGCCCTCCCCCTATAGAGCCCTTCCCCTATGGAGCCCTCCCCCTATAGAGCCCTTCCCCTATGGAGCCCTCCCCCTATGGAGCCCTCCCCCTATGGAGCCCTCCCCCTATGGAGCCCTCCCCCTATGGAGCCCTTCCCCTATGGAGCCCTTCCCCTATAGAGCCCTTCCCCTATAGAGCCCTTCCCCTATGGAGCCCTCCCCCTATGGAGCCCTCCCCCTATGGAGCCCTTCCCCTATAGAGCCCTTCCCCTATGGAGCCCTTCCCCTATGGAGCCCTTCCCCTATGGAGCCCTTCCCCTATAGAGCCCTCCCCCTATAGAGCCCTTCCCCTATGGAGCCCTCCCCCTATAGAGCCCTTCCCCTATAGAGCCCTTCCCCTATAGAGCCC
The DNA here is from genome assembly GCF_963264785.1 of Psittacula echo. Classification (NCBI taxonomy): domain Eukaryota; kingdom Metazoa; phylum Chordata; class Aves; order Psittaciformes; family Psittacidae; genus Psittacula; species Psittacula echo. The sequence goes on from NC_137755.1 coordinate 1,441,123, forward strand.
CCCCCCGTAGCCTCACCATATATGGCTAAACCGCCCCGCTGTTAGCATCACCATATATGGGCAGGCCACGCCTCTTCACGCGGTAGCATCGCCATATATGGCTAAACCACGCCCCTTTACGGGCCAATCACTCCCGCCCGCTAGCCTCACCCATACATGGCCAAGCCACGCCCCTCCCGCCCTCGCCGCCCCCCATATATGGCCAAGCCCCGCCTCCCGGTGCGTGGCTGAGCCCGGCGCCTGCGCGCTGGCGCCCCCTGCCCGCCGCAGGTGATCCCGAAGCGCACGAACCGGCCCGGGATCAGCACCACGGACAGGGGCTTCCCCCGCAGCCGCTTCCGGGGCCGCGCAGGCGCCTTCAGCGCCTCCCGAGCCCGCTTCTACAGCGGCTACAGCCGGGCCCGCGGCAGGGCCTACAGGTGCCTATGGGGGGGATAAAGGGGGGCTATGGGGGGGATAAAGGGGGTCTATGGGGGGATAAAGGGGGGCTATGGGGTCTTAAAGGGGGTTTGGGGGGATAAAGGGGGTCTATGGGGTCTTAAAGGGGGGCTATGGGGTCCGAAAGGGGGTTTGGGGGGGATAAAGAGGGGCTATGGGGGGATAAAGGGGGTCTATGGGGTCTTAAATGGGGTTTGGGGGGGATAAAGGGGGCCTATGGGGTCTGAAAGGGGGTTAACAGGTGGCTATGGGGTCTGAAAGGGGGATAAAGGGGGGCTATGGGGGGATAAAGGGGGTCTATGGGGTCTTAAAGGGGGTTTGGGGGGGATAAAGGGGGGCTATGGGGGGGATAAAGGGGGGCTATGGGGGGCTGAAAGGGGGGGTACAGGGGGGCTATGGGGTCTGAAAGGGGGATAAAGGGGGGCTATGGGGGGATAAAGGGGGTTTATGGGGTCTGAAAGGGGGATAAAGGAGGGCTATGGGGGGATAAAGGGGGTCTATGGGGAGATAAAGGGGGGCTGTGGGGTCCTAAAGAGGGTTTACAGGGGCCTACAGGGGGTCAGTGGGGGTCTATGTGGGGTTTTGGGGGCACTAAATGGTGTTTGGGGTTTCATATCCCCCCCATCACCTGCCTATGTCCCTCTTCCATGTGTACCTCTATACACCCTTTATCCACCCCTATTCCCCGCTATAGACCCCCCTATATCCCCCTATAGAACCCCTATAACCCCCCCCTATATCCCCCCCCCCCATAACCCTCCTGTTCCCCCCACAGGGGCCGGGCCAGAGCCACCTCCTGGTACTCCCCATATTGACCCCTCTGGACCCTTGGACGCTCCCATCTCGGATATGGGGGGGGGGGGTTGGGTTGGTTGGTTGTCAATGGGGGGGGGGGGGCGGTTGTCTCGTCCCCCCCTCCTCTTTTAACCCCCCCACTCCCGTAGGCCTTTTGGTACCCCCCCATTGACCCCTATTGGGCCCCATGGACCATACCATGTCGCGTTGGGGGGGGTCCACCCCCACTGACACCCGTTGGAGTGTTCCCCCCATTGAGCCCTATTTGACCCCACGGACCATACCATGTCGCGTTGGGGGGGGTCCACCCCCATTGACCCCTATTGGACCCCAAGGACCGTACCATGTTGCGTTGGGGGGGAGTCCACCGCCATTGACACCCGTTGGAGTGTTCCCCCCATTGACCCCTATTGGACCCCACGGACCATACCATGTTGCGTTGGGGGGGGTGTCACCCCCATTGACGCCTATTGGAGGGTCCCCCGCCCATTGACACCCCCCCATTGGAGGGCTGCCCCCTTATTGACCCCTATTGGCGCCATGGACCATACCATGTTGCGTTAGGGGGGGTTCACCCCCATTGACACCCGTTGGAGTGTTCCCCCCATTGACCCCTATTGGCGCCATGGACCATACCATGTTGCGTTGGGGGGGGTTCACCCCCATTGACACCCATTGGAGTGTTCCCCCCATTGACCCCTATTGGCGCCATGGACCATACCATGTTGGATTGCGGGGGGGTCCACCCCCCCCCCCCATTGACACCCATTGGAGGGCTGCCCCCTTATTGACCCCTATTGGCGCCATGGGTCGTACCATGTTGGATTGCAGGGGGTTTTCCCCCCCTCCCCATTGGCCCCCATGGACCGTACCATGTTGGATTGTGGGGGGATCTGCACCCCGTTGGCACCCATTGGTGTGTATCCCCCCATTGACACCCATTGGGGGGTCCCTGCCCATTGACACCCGTTGGCCCCATGGACCGTACCATGTTGGATTGCCGGGGGGATCCGCGCCCCATTTGCCCCCATGGACCAAACTATGTCGGGTTGCGGGGGGGAATCTGCCCCCCATTGACACCCATTGGAGGGTCCCTGCCCATTGACACCCATTGGCCCCATGGACCGTACCACGTTGGAGATAGGGGGGGTCCATGGGGGGGGGGGGGGGCCTCCCCCCCATAGACCTTCAGTGTCTTTATCGTTGCAGGTGGTGGACCCCATGGAGGACGTCGCCGTGGGGCGGGAGGGGGGGGTTGGTTATGGTGCAGCCCCACATCAATGGGGGGGGTGGGTGGTGGTTGTTGGGGGGGGGGGTAATAAAGTGGCCCCGGGGGGAGATGATGGCGTTTGTGTGTGGTTATGGGGTAGATATGGGGTGGATATGGGGCGCTATGGGGTGGTTATGGGGCGCTATGGGGTGGATATGGGGCGCCTATGGGGCCGTATTTGTCCCTGTGGGGCGCATGCGCACTAGCCCTGCCCTCAGTTCTGCCCGGGCTCCGGGCGTCCCGACGCTCCCCGCGCATGCGCAGACGCCATTTCTTCCGCCCCTCAGCCGCTGCGGCCGCAACCGGGGTGTTGGGGGGGGGGGGGGGGGGGGGGGCGGCTTTTCTCCTCTTTAATTCATTAACACTCCTTAATTAGCGGCTCTTAATGAACCCCGGCCCATTCATTAAAGCCCCCGCTGTTCATTGAGCCCTTCCGGAGCGGGTTCCGAGCCCCGTTTGGGGCCGCGAATGGGGGCCGAAGCGCTGCGTTATGAGGTAAAGGAGCGGTGCCCCCCGCTCCCGCCATGAGGGGCCCCATAAGTGCTTATGGGGGGGGGTGTGTGTGTGTGTGTGTGCTGCGAGCCCCATAACCACTTGTAGGGCCTTATGGGGCGCCCCATAAGCGCTCTGAGAGGGTTTACAGCTGCCCCACAGCCACTTATGGGGCGCCCCATACCCCCCCCCCCCATTGATTTCCAAGCGGCCCTACACAAACACGGGCCCAAGGCCGCGGCTGTGACGTCAGCGGGGGGGGGGGCGTGGCCTCGCCAGGCCACGCCCCCTCCGCCCTCCCCCCCTCCCATAGGGGTCTATAAGGGGTGACCCCCCCCCCCCCCCCCCCCCATCACCACTTGTGGGGCAGAGCAGGGGCCATGCACAGGGTCCTCAGCAGGCTGCGGGGGTGAGTGCGGCCCTATGGGGCGCTATGGGGTGGCTATGGGGGTCTAGGGGGTGGTTATGGGGCGCTATGGGGGTCTATGGGGGTCTATGGGGTGTCTATGGGGTGCTATGGGGGGTCTATGGGGGGCTATGGGGTGTCTATGGGGGGTCTATGGGGTGTCTATGGGGTGCTATGGGGGTCTATCGGGTACTATGGGGGTCTATGGGGTGTCTATGGGGCACTATGGGGGGCTATGGGGGGTCTATGGGGTGTCTATGGGGCTCTATGGGGTGTCTATAGGGTGGTTATGGGGTGCTATGGGGGTCTAGGGGGGTCTATGGGGTGGTTATGGGGCGCTATGGGGTGTCTATGGGGCTCTATGGGGTGTCTATGGGGCGGTTATGGGGCGCTATGGGGGGCTATGGGGGTCTATGGGGTGGTTATGGGGTGCTATGGGGGGCTATGGGGGTCTATGGGGTGGTTATGGGGTGCTATGGGGGTCTATCGGGTACTATGGGGGTCTATGGGGTGTCTATGGGGCACTATTGGGGGCTATGGGGGGCTATGGGGTGTCTATGGGGGGCTATGGGGTGTCTATGGGGTGGTTATGGGGCACTATGGGGGTCTATGGGGGGTCTATGGGGGGTCTATGGGGGTCTATGGGGTACTATGGGGGTCTATGGGGGGCTATGGGGTGTCTATGGGGGGCTATGGGGTGCTATGGGGGTCTATGGGGGTGCTATGGGGGTCTATGGGGGTGCTATGGGGTGTCTATGGGGTGGTTATGGGGTGCTATGGGGGTCTATGGGGGGTCTATGGGGCGCTATGGGGGATCTATGGGGTGTCTATGGGGTGTCTGTGAGGTGCTATGGGGTGTCTATGGGGTGGTTATGGGGTGCTATGGGGGTCTAGGGGGTGCTATGGGGGTCTATGGGGGGTCTATGGGGTGTCTATGGGGTGCTATGGGGGTCTACGCGGCTACTTGGGGGGTAAATGGGGTGTTGTGGGTCTACTTATGGGTCCTGTGGGGCCTATATATGGTTCCTGTGGGTGTCTTTGGGGCCCCTATGGCCCCTATGGGGCTCTATGGCCCCTATGGGTCTCTATGGGTCTCTATGGGTCTCTATGGGTCTCTATGGGTCTCTATGGGGCTCTATGGGGCTCTATGGGGCTCTATGGGGCTCTATGGGGTCTCTATGGGGCTCTATGGGTCCCTATGGGTCTCTATGGGTCCCTATGGGGCTCTATGGGGTCTCTATGGGTCTCTAGGGGTCTCTATGGGGTCTCTATGGGGCTCTATGGGGCTCTATGGGGTCTCTATGGGGCTCTATGGGTCCCTATGGGTCCCTATGGGGCTCTATGGGGCTCTATGGGGCTCTATGGGGCTCTATGGGGTCTCTATGGGTCTCTATGGGTCTCTATGGGTCCCTATGGGGCTCTATGGGGCTCTATGGGGCTCTATGGGTCCCTATGGGTCTCTATGGGGTCTCTATGGGGTCTCTATGGGGCTCTATGGGGCTCTATGGGGCTCTATGGGGCTCTATGGGGTCTCTATGGGGCTCTATGGGTCCCTATGGGTCCCTATGGGGCTCTATGGGTCCCTATGGGTCCCTATGGGTCTCTATGGGGTCTCTATGGGTCTCTATGGGGTCTCTATGGGGTCTCTATGGGTCCCTATGGGTCCCTATGGGTCTCTATGGGGTCTCTATGGGGCTCTATGGGGTCTCTATGGGGTCCCTATGGGTCTCTATGGGGTCTCTATGGGGTCTCTATGGGTCCCTATGGGGCTCTATGGGGCTCTATGGGGCTCTATGGGTCCCTATGGGGCTCTATGGGGCTCTATGGGGCTCTATGGGTCAGCCCCCCGTGCCCCACTGCCCTTTGCCCCTGTTGCTCTCCCCACCTTCCCATCACCCCCTGCGGCAGCCAAAGTCCACTTCCAGGCCTCGCCCCCCCCCATGGGGCTGCCCCACACCCCCCAGCCCAAGGGCTGGCTATGGGGCGCTATGGGGTGTCAATGGGGTGTCAATGGGCGTCAATGGGGTGTCAATGGGGTGCGAGGGGCGTCTATGGGGTGTCAATGGGGTGCTATGGGCATCAATGGGGTGTCAATGGGGTGCAATGGGCGTCTATGGGGCGCAATGGGGGTCAATGGGGTGTCAATGGGGCACTGTGGGGTGTCTATGGGGGGCTATGGGGGTCTATGGGGTGTCAATGGGGCGTCTATGGGGTGCTATGGGCGTCAATGGGGCGCTATGGGCGTCAATGGGGCGCTATGGGGGTCAATGGGGCGCTATGGGAGTCAATGGGGCGCTATGGGGGTCAATGGGGCGCTATGGGAGTCAATGGGGCGCTATGGGTGTCAATGGGGCGCTATGGGGGTCAATGGGGCGCTATGGGCGTCAATGGGGCGCAATGGGGGTCAATGGGGCGCTATGGGAGTCAATGGGGCGCTATGGGTGTCAATGGGGCGCTATGGGGGTCAATGGGGCGCTATGGGAGTCAATGGGGCGCTATGGGTGTCAATGGGGCGCTATGGGCGTCAATGGGGCGCTATGGGAGTCAATGGGGCGCTATGGGGGTCAATGGGGCGCTATGGGTGTCAATGGGGCGCTATGGGGGTCAATGGGGCACTATGGGCGTCAATGGGGTGTCACTGGGGTGTCTATGGGGTGCTATGGGGATCATTGGGGTGTATGGGGAGGCTGTGGGGGGCAGTGAGGGGTCTGAGGGGGTCAATGGGGTGGCTATGGGGCCTCTATGGGGGTCAGTGGGGTCCCTATGGGTCCCTATGCGTCCCTATGGGTCTCTATGGGTCCCTATGGGTCTCACTGTCTCTCTATGGGTCCCTATGGGTCTCGGTCTCTATGGGTCCCTATGGGGTCTCTATGGGGTCCCTATGGGTCTCTATGGGGTCTCTATGTGGTCTCTATGGGTCCCTACGGGGTCTCTATGGGTCTCTATGGGTCTCTATGGGGTCCCTATGGGTCTCTATGGGTCTCTATGGGTCTCTATGGGTCCCTATGGGTCCCTATGGGTCCCTATGGGGTCCCTATGGGGTCTCTATGGGGTCTCTATGGGGTCCCTATGGGGTCCCTATGGGTCCCTATGGGGTCCCTATGGGGTCCCTATGGGTCCTTATGGGTCTCTATGGGGTCTCTATGGGGTCTCTATGGGTCCCTATGGCTCCCTATGGGGTCTCTATGGGTCCCTATGGGGTCTCTATGGGTCTCTATGGGTCCCTATGGGGTCCCTATGGGGTCCCTATGGGTCCCTATGGGTCTCTATGGGGTCTCTATGGGGTCTCTATGGGGTCTCTATGGGTCCCTATGGCTCCCTATGGGTCTCTATGGGGTCTCTATGGCTCCCTATGGGTCTCTATGGGGTCTCTATGGGGTCTCTATGGGTCCCTATGGGGTCCCTATGGGGTCCCTATGGCTCCCTATGGGTCCCTATGGGTCTCTATGGGGTCTCTATGGGTCTCTATGGGTCTCTATGGGGTCCCTATGGGTCTCTATGGGGTCTCTATGGGTCTCTATGGGGTCTCTATGGGTCCCTATGGGTCTCTATGGGTCTCTATGGGTCCCTATGGCTCCCTATGGGTCCCTATGGCTCCCTATGGGTCCCTATGGGGTCTCTATGGGTCTCTATGGGTCCCTATGGCTCTCTATGGGTCTCTATGGGGTCTCTATGGGTCCCTATGGCTCTCTATGGGTCTCTATGGGTCTCTATGGGTCCCTATGGGTCTCTATGGGTCTCTATGGGTCTCTATGGGTCTCTATGGGTCTCTATGGGGTCTCTATGGGTCCCTATGGGTCCCTATAGGTCCCAATGGCTCCCTATGGGTCTCCCGCAGCTCCCCGCCCGCTCCGAGCCCTTCCCGCTCGCTGGGCGAGGGCCGTGCCCCCCCGGACGCGTCCATCGTGGCCGCTCTGGCGGGGGGAGCCGAGGCGCTGCGGGCGCTGCCCCCGGCGGCGCAGGCGTTCGTGGCGCGGGCCGTGCGGCTCTGCCGCCCCCGCGCCCTGTGCCTGTGCCGAGGCTCCGGGCAGCAGCAGAGCGCCCTCCTGCGGCACCTGCGGGACTGCGGCACCGTGCGGGACCTGCCCGCCAGGGACGGCTGGTGAGGGGCGGGGCGGGGGGAATGGGGGCGCTATGGGGCTCTATGGGTCTCTATGGGGGCTCTATGGGGCTCTATGGGGGCTCTATGGGGCTCTATGGGGGCTCTATGGGTCTCTATGGGGGCTCTATGGGGCTCTATGGGTCTCTATGGGTCTCTATGGGTCCTGCCATGGGTCTCTATGGGTCCCTATGGGTCCCGCTATGGGTCTCTATGGGTCCCTATGGGTCCCGCTATGGGTCTCTATGGGTCCCTATGGGTCTCTATGGGTCCCGCTATGGGTCCCTATGGGTCTCTATGGGTCCCTATGGGTCCCTATGGGTCTGTATGGGTCCCGGTATGGGTCCCTATGGGTCGCTATGGGTCCCGCCATGGGTCTCTATGGGTCTCTATGGGGTCTCTATGGGGTCTCTATGGGTCCCTATGGCTCTCTATGGGTCTCTATGGGGTCTCTATGGGGGCTCTATGGGGCTCTATGGGGCTCTATGGGGGCTCTATGGGGGCTCTATGGGTCTCTATGGGGGCTCTATGGGGCTCTATGGGGGCTCTATGGGGCTCTATGGGGGCTCTATGGGGCTCTACGGGGGCTCTATGGGGCTCTATGGGGGCTCTATGGGGGCTCTATGGGGCTCTATGGGTCTCTATGGGTCTCTATGGGGTCTCTATGGGGTCTCTATGGGGTCTCTATGGGGGCTCTATGGGGTCTCTATGGGGCTCTATGGGGTCTCTATGGTCTCTATGGGGCTCTATGGGTTCTCTATGGGGCTCTATGGGGTCTCTATGGGGTCTCTATGGGTCTCTATGGGGGCTCTATGGGTCTCTATGGGGTCTCTATGAGGTGTTTATGGGTCTCTATGGGTCTCTATGGGGTCTCTATGGGTCCCTATAGGGTTTCTATGGGTCTCTATGGGGTCCCTATGGGTCTGTATGGGTCCCGGTATGGGTCCCTATGGGTCGCTATGGGTCCCGCCATGGGTCCCTATGGGTCCCTATGGGTCTCTATGGGTCTCTATGGGGTCCCTATGGGTCTCTATGGGTCCCTATGGGTCCCTATGGGTCGCTATGGGTCCCGCCATGGGTCTCTATGGGTCCCGCCCCCAGCTGGCTGGCCTGCACGGACCCGCGGGACGTGGCGCGGGTCGAGGCGCGCACGGTGCTGGTGACGCCGCGGCCCGAGGACGCCGCGCCGCGGGCCTCCCCCGCAGCAGGGGGCGCTGTGGCGCACAGCCCCCTGGGCAACTGGATGAGCCCCGCCGAGCTGGAGCGCGCCATCGACGCCCTCTTCCCGGGCTGCATGGAAGGTGCGGGCCCCGACACGCGTGTCCAGGCGTGTCCAGGCGTGTCCAGGCGTGTCCAGGCGTGTCCAGGCGTGTCCCTTCGCGCAGGCCCCGGCTCCCCCTCCTTCCCCCATGGAATCCCCCCCTTTTCCCCGTTTTCTCCCCGATTTTCCCCAAATTTTCCCCGTTTTCGCGAAATTCTCCCCAGGTTTCCCCCGAATGCCCTCGATTTTCCCCACTTTGTCCCCGAGGTTCACCCAGTTCTCGTCGTGGTTCCCCGAATCCGACCGATTTCCCCCCCAAACCCACCGAGTTTGCCCAGATCTTACCGGATTTTCTTAACAATTCCTCAAAATATACGAGATTTTCTCAAAATTTCCCCCAATTCCCAATATTTTCCCAAATTTTCCCCAAAATTTTCCAAATTTCCTCCAAAACTTCCTAAATTTTCCGATTTTTTCCCAAAATTCCCCCAAAATTTCTTAATTTTCCAAAAAAATTCCCAAAAATGTCTTAATTTTTCCCAAAATTTTTCCACATTTTCCCCAAAATTTTCCAATTTTTCCCAAATTTCCCAAAAAAATCCTACTTTTTCTGAAATTTCCCCCAAAATTTCCCAATTTTCCCCAAAATTTCCTAAATTTCCTAAATTTCCCCAAATTTCCCCCAAAATTTTCCTAATTTTCCTGAAATTTTCCCCCAAATTTCCCTAAAATTTTCCCCAAATTTTCCCAATTTTCCCAAATTTCCCCAAATTTTCCCAAAATCTCCCAAATTTCCCAAAATTTCCCCAAATTTCCCCAAAATTTCCCCAAAATTTCCCAAATTTCCCAAATTTCCCAATTTTCCCCCCAAATTTCCCAAATTTTCCCAAATTATCCCCAAAATTTCCCAATTTTCCCCAAAATTTCCTAAATTTCCCCAAATTTCCCCCAAAAATTTCCTATTTTTTCTGAAATTTCCCCCAAATTTTCCCCAAATTTCCCAATTTTCCCCAAAATTTCCTAAATTTCCCCAATTTCCCCCAAAAATTTCCTAATTTTTCTGAAATTTCTCCGCAAATTTCCCCAAAATTTCCCAAATTTCCCCAAAATTCCCCAAATTTCCCCCAAATTTCCTAAATTTCCCCAAATTTCTCCAAAATTTCCCCCCAATTTCCCCCCAACCCCGCTCCCCCCCCAACCCGCCGTGCCCCCCAGGCCGCACCATGTACGTGATCCCGTTCCTGATGGGCCCCCCCGGGTCCCCGCTGGCCCGCGCCGGGCTGCAGCTCACCGACTCTGCCTACGTGGCCGTCTCCATGAACATCATGACCCGCGTCGGGCCCCAGTTCCTGCCTTCAGCCCCGGCCTCCTCCTCATCCTCCTCGACCGACGACTTCGTCCGCTGCCTGCACTCAGTGGGGAGGCCTCGTGACGGTGAGCGACCCCCAGAAACGGGCTTAGCGACCCCCAAAACGGGCTTATTGACCCCAAAAACGGGCTTAGTGACCCCAAAAACGGGGCTATTGACCCCAAAAACGGGCTTAGTGACCCCAAAAACGGGGTTATTGACCCCAAAAACGGGCTTAGTGACCCCAAAAACGGGGCTATTGACCCCAAAACGGGCTTCGTGACCCCAAAAATGGGCTTATTGACCCAAAAAACGGGCTTAGTGACCCCAAAAACGGGCTTAGTGACCCCAAAAACGGGGTTATTGACCCCAAAAACGGGCTTAGTGACCCCAAAATGGGCTTCGTGACCCCAAAAATGGGCTTATTGACCCCAAAAATGGGCTTATTGACCCCAAAAACGGGCTTAGTGACCCCAAAAACGGGCTTAGTGACCCCAAAACGAGCTTAGTGACCCCCCAAAACGGGCTTAGTGACCCCCAAAACGGGCTTAGTGACCCCAAAACGGGCTTAGTGACCCCAAAAACGGGCTTATTGACCCCAAAAACGGGCTTAGTGACCCCAAAAACGGGCTTAGTGACCCCAAAACGGGCTTAGTGACCCCAAAAACGGGGTTATTGACCCCCAAAACGGGCTTATTGACCCCAAAAACGGGCTTAGTGACCCCAAAAACGGGGTTATTGACCCCCAAAACGGGCTTAGTGACCCCCAAAACGGGCTTAGTGACCCCAAAAACGGGCTTAGTGACCCCAAAAACGGGGTTATTGACCCCCAAAACGGGCTTAGTGACCCCCAAAACGGGCTTAGTGACCCCAAAAACGGGCTTAGTGACCCCCAAAACGGGGTTATTGACCCCCAAAACGGGCTTAGTGACCCCCAAAACGGGGTTATTGGACCCCAAACCACCCCAGAAACGGCTTCATTTCATTTTTAGCCATTTTTAACCTCTTTCTTGCCCGGTTTTGGTCCCTTTTAAGTCGCTTTTCTCCCCCATTTCCAACCCATTTTTCTCCATTCCCCCCATTTCTAACCCATTTTTGCCCATTCCCCCCCATTTCTGCCCCATTTTTGCCCATTCCCCCCCATTTCTACCCCATTTTTGCCCATTCCCCCCATTTCTACCCCATTTTTGCCCATTCTCCCCCGTTTCTACCCCATTTTTGCCCATTCTCCCCCATTTCTACCCCATTTTTGCCCATTCTCCCCCATTTCTACCCCATTTTTGCCCATTCCCCCCCATTTCCCCCCCATTTTTGCCCATTCTCCCCATTTCTAACCCATTTCTACCCCATTTTTGCCCATTCTCCCCCATTTCCACCCCGTTTTTGCCCATTTCCCGCCCATTTTTGCCCATTCCCCCCCATTTCCACCCCGTTTTTGCCCATTTCCCGCCCATTTTTGCCCATTCCCCCCCATTTCCACCCCGTTTTTGCCCATTTCCCGCCCATTTTTGCCCATTCCCCCCCATTTCCACCCCGTTTTTGCCCATTTCCCGCCCATTTTTGCCCATTCTCCCCCATTTCCCCCCCATTCCTAACCCATTCCCCCCCATTTTTGCCCATTCTCCCCATTTCTAACCCATTTCCCGCCCATTTTTGCCCATTCTCCCCCATTTCCACCCCGTTTTTGCCCATTTCCCGCCCATTTTTGCCCATTCCCCCCATTTCCACCCCGTTTTTGCCCATTTCCCGCCCATTTTTGCCCATTCCCCCCCATTTCCACCCCGTTTTTGCCCATTTCCCGCCCATTTTTGCCCATTCCCCCCCATTTCCACCCCGTTTTTGCCCATTTCCCGCCCATTTTTGCCCATTCTCCACCATTTCCACCCCGTTTTTGCCCATTTCCCGCCCATTTTTGCCCATTCCCCCCATTTCCACCCCGTTTTTGCCCATTTCCCGCCCATTTTTGCCCATTCTCCCCCATTTCCACCCCGTTTTTGCCCATTTCCCGCCCATTTTTGCCCATTCCCCCCATTTCCACCCCGGTTTTGCCCATTTCCCGCCCATTTTTGCCCATTCTCCCCCATTTCCACCCCGTTTTTGCCCATTTCCCGCCCATTTTTGCCCATTCCCCCCATTTCCACCCCGTTTTTGCCCATTTCCCGCCCATTTTTGCCCATTCCCCCCATTTCCACCCCGTTTTTGCCCATTTCCCGCCCATTTTTGCCCATTCCCCCCATTTCCACCCCGTTTTTGCCCATTTCCCGCCCATTTTTGCCCATTCCCCCCATTTCCACCCCGTTTTTGCCCATTTCCCGCCCATTTTTGCCCATTCCCCCCATTTCCACCCCGTTTTTGCCCATTTCCCGCCCATTTTTGCCCATTCCCCCCCATTTCCACCCCGTTTTTGCCCATTTCCCGCCCATTTTTGCCCATTCTCCCCCATTTCCACCCCGGTTTTGCCCATTTCCCGCCCATTTTTGCCCATTCCCCCCCATTTCCACCCCGTTTTTGCCCATTTCCCGCCCATTTTTGCCCATTCCCCCCCCATTCCCCCCCCATTCCCCCCCCATTCCCCCCATCCCGTTGGCGCTGGGCAGGCGCGGTGCCGGTGCCGTCGTGGCCCTGCGACCCCGGGCGCACGCTCATCGCGCACGACGCGCGCCGCGGCCTCATCGTCTCCTACGGCTCCGGCTACGGCGGCAACTCCCTGCTGGGCAAGAAGAGCTTCGCGCTGCGCGTGGCCGCCGCCATGGCCCGCTCGCAGGGCTGGCTGGCGGAGCACATGCTGGTGCGGCACAGCGAGGGGGGTACAGCGGGGGTACAATGGGGTACAATGCGGTTATAATGGGGTATAATGGGGTATAATGGGTTATAATGGGGTATAATGGGTTATAATGGGGTATAATGGGGTTATAATGGGGTATAATGGGGTTATAATGGGTTATAATGGGGTATAATGGGGTATAATGGGTTATAATGGGGTATAATGGGTTATAATGGGGTACAATGGGTTATAATGGGGTATAATGGGGTTATAATGGGTTATAATGGGGTATAATGGGTTATAATGGGGTTATAATGGGGTTATAATGGGGTATAATGGGTTATAATGGGGTTATAATGGGGTTATAATGGGTTATAATGGGGTATAATGGGGTATAATGGGTTATAATGGGGTATAATGGGGTATAATGGGGTTATAATGGGGTTATAATGGGGTTATAATGGGGTTATAATGGGGTTATAATGGGGTTATAATGGTTATAATGGGTTATAATGGGGTATAATGGGTTATAATGGGGTTATAATGGGGTATAATGGGGTTATAATGGGTTATAATGGGTTATAATGGGTTATAATGGGTTATAATGGGTTATAATGGGGTTATAATGGGGTTATAATGGGGTATAATGGGTTATAATGGGTTATAATGGGTTATAATGGGTTATAATGGGGTTATAATGGGTTATAATGGGTTATAATGGGGTTATAATGGGTTATAATGGGTTATAATGGGTTATAATGGGTTATAATGGGTTATAATGGGTTATAATGGGTTATAATGGGGTTATAATGGGGTACAATGGGTTATAATGGGGTACAATGGGATATAATGGGTTATAATGGGATATAATGGGGTATAATGGGTTATAATGGGGTATAATGGGTTATAATGGGTTATAATGGGTTATAATGGGGTTATAATGGGTTATAATGGGGTATAATGGGTTATAATGGGTTATAATGGGGTATAATGGGTTATAATGGGTTATAATGGGGTATAATGGGGTATAATGGGTTATAATGGGGTATAATGGGTTATAATGGGTTATAATGGGTTATAATGGGTTATAATGGGTTATAATGGGGTATAATGGGTTATAATGGGTTATAATGGGGTTATAATGGGTTATAATGTGTTATAATGGGGTTATAATGGGGTTATAATGGGGTTATAATGGGGTTATAATGGGTTATAATGGGTTATAATGGGTTATAATGGGGTATAATGGGTTATAATGGGTTATAATGGGTTATAATGGTTTTTGCTGGTTCCTGCTGGTCCCTGGCTGATTCGGGGGTGGTTCCCGCGTCTCGCCCCTCCCTCCCTCCCTCCCTCCGTCCCTGCCCGTTCCCCACCCCGTGCCCCGTCCCTGCCCCATAGATCATGGGGGTCCAGGACCCGCGGGGCCGCAAGCGGTACCTGGCGGGCGCCTTCCCCAGCGCCTGCGGCAAGACCAACCTGGCCATGATGCGCGCGGCGCTGCCCGGCTATCACGTGACCTGCGTGGGCGACGACATCGCCTGGATGCGCTTCGACGCCGACGGTGCGCCCGGCCCGCGCGCGTGGGGCTCGGCGCCTGCGGGCCGCTCCCCTCCGCCCCATTGAGCCCCATTGAGCCCCATTGAGCCCCATGGATCGCCATTGATCGCCATTGATTCCCATTGATTACCTTTGATTGCCATTGACCCCATTGATTGCCATTGATCCCATTGACCCCATTGACCCCATTGATTGCCATTGATCCCATTGACCCCATTGATTCCCATTGATTCCCATTGAACCCTATTGATTCCCATTGACCCCATTGATTCCCATTGAGCCCCATTGATTACCATTGATTGCCATTTAGCCCATTGAGCCCATTGAACCACATTGATTGCCATTGACCCCATTGATTCCCATTGATTCCCATTGACCCCATTGATTCCCATTGACCCCCATTGATTCCCATTGAACCCCATTGATTCCCATTGAACCCCATTGATTCCCATTGACCCCATTGACCCCATTGACCGCATTGATTCCCATTCACCCCATTGATTCCCACTGATTCCCATTGAACCCCATTGATTCCCATTGACCCCCATTGATTCCCATTGAACCCCATTGATTCCCATTGAACCCCATTGATTCCCATTGACCCCATTGACCCCATTGACCGCATTGATTCCCATTCACCCCATTGATTCCCACTGATTCCCATTGAACCCCATTGATTGCCATTGATCCCATTTATCCCCATTGATCCCATTGATTGCCATTGATTGCCATTGATTGCCATTGACCCCATTGATTCCATTGATCCCCATTGACCCCATTGATCGCCATTGATCGCCATTGATTCCCGTTGATTGACATTGACCCCATTGATTCCCATTGATTGCCATTGACCCCATTGATTCCATTGATCCCCATTGACCCCATTGATTGCCATTGATCCCCATTGATTCCCGTTGATTGACATTGACCCCATTGATTCCCATTGATTGCCATTGACCCCATTGATTCCATTGATTCCCATTGACCCCATTGATTCCATTGATTCCCATTGACCCCATTGGTCCCCATTGATCCCATTGAACCCCATTGATTCCCATTGATCCCATTGACCCCATTGATTCCCATTGGTCCCCTTTGATCCCATTGAACCCCATTGATTCCCATTGACCCCATTGATTGCCATTGATCCCATTGACCCCATTGAACCCCATTGATTCCCATTGATCCCATTGACCCCATTGATTGCCATTGATCCCATTGACCCCATTGATTACCATTGACCCCATTGATTCTCGTTGATTCCCATTCACCCCATTGACCCCCATTGACCCCATTGACCCCATTGATTCCCACTCACCCCATTGATTCCCACTGATTCCCATTGAACCCCATTGATTGCCATTGATCCCATTGACCCCATTGAACCCCATTGAACCCCATTGATTACCATTGACCCCGTTGATCCCCATTGAAATCATTGATTGCCATTGATCCCCATTGATTGCCATTGATCCCCATTGACCCCATTGATTCCCATTCACCCCATTGATCCCGATTGACCCCGTTCACCCCATTGATTCCCACTGATTCCCATTGAACCCCATTGATTGCCATTGATCCCATTGATCCCCATTGACCCCATTGAACCCCATTGAACCCCATTGATCCCCATTGACCCCATTGATTGCCATTGATCCCCATTGACTCCCATTGATCCCCATTGACTCCCATTGATTCCCATTCACCCCATTGATCCCCATTGATTCCCATTGCCCCCCATAGCCCCCCATCACCCCCATTGCCCTCATTACCCCATCACCCCCATCACCCCCATCACCCCCATTGCCCCCATCACCCCCATTACCCCATCGCCCCCCATCACCCCCCATCACCCCCTATTTCCCCCAGGCCGCCTCCGCGCCATCAACCCTGAGCGCGGCTTCTTCGGGGTGGCTCCGGGCACGTCGGAGGCCACCAACCCGGTGGCCATGGCCACCATCCGCCGCGACACCCTCTTCACCAACGTGGGGCGCACCAGCACCGGCGACGTCTATTGGCAGGGCATCGGCCAATCCCTGCCGCCCGGCGTCACCGTCACCTCCTGGCTCGGCCAACCCTGGGCGCCCGGTGAGGCTCCGCCCCCCTGGCCCCCCACCCCCCGCCCCCCCGTGGCAATGGGGCTGCTCTCTGATTGGTCCGTTCCCTCCATCCATGCTCTCTGATTGGTCCGTTCCCTCCATTGCTGCTCTCTGATTGGTCCCTCCCTCCCCTCTCTCTCATTGGCACCTCCCTCCCCTCCCCGCTCTCTCATTGGTCCCTCCCTCCCCTCTCTCTCATTGGTCCCTCCCTCCCCTCCCCTCTCTCTCATTGGTCCCTCCCTCCCCTCCCCTCTCTCTCATTGGTCCCTCCCTCCCCTCTCTCTCATTGGTCCCTCCCCTCCCCTCTCTCTCATTGGTCCCTCCCTCCCCTCTCTCTCATTGGTCCCTCCCCTCCCCTCTCTCTCATTGGTCCCTCCCTCCCCTCCCCTCTCTCTCATTGGTCCCTCCCTCCCCTCCCCTCTCTCTCATTGGTCCCTCCCCTCCCCTCTCTCTCATTGGTCCCTCCCCTCCCCTCTCTCTCATTGGTCCCTCCCTCCCCTCCCCTCTCTCTCATTGGTCCCTCCCCTCCCCTCTCTCTCATTGGTCCCTCCCCTCCCCTCCCCTCTCTCTCATTGGTCCCTCCCCTCCCCTCTCTCTCATTGGTCCCTCCCCTCCCCGCTCTCTCATTGGCCCCTCCCTCCCCTCCCCTCTCTCTCATTGGTCCCTCCCTCCCCTCCCCTCTCTCTCATTGGTCCCTCCCCTTCCCTCTCTCTCATTGGTCCCTCCCTCCCCTCTCTCTCATTGGTCCCTCCTCTCCCCTCCCCTCTCTCTCATTGGTCCCTCCCCTCCCCTCTCTCTCATTGGCCCCTCCCTCCCCTCCCCTCTCTCTCATTGGTCCCTCCCTCCCCTCCCCTCTCTCTCATTGGTCCCTCCCCTCCCCTCTCTCTCATTGGTCCCTCCCTCCCCTCCCCTCTCTCTCATTGGTCCCTCCCCTTCCCTCTCTCTCATTGGTCCCTCCCTCCCCTCTCTCTCATTGGTCCCTCCCCTCCCCTCCCCTCTCTCTCATTGGCCCCTCCCTCCCCTCCCCTCTCTCTCATTGGTCCCTCCCTCCCCTCCCCTCTCTCTCATTGGTCCCTCCCCTCCCCGCTCTCTCATTGGCCCCTCCCTCCCCTCCCCTCTCTCTCATTGGTCCCTCCCTCCCCTCCCCTCTCTCTCATTGGTCCCTCCCCTTCCCTCTCTCTCATTGGTCCCTCCCTCCCCTCTCTCTCATTGGTCCCTCCCCTCCCCTCCCCTCTCTCTCATTGGTCCCTCCCCTCCCCTCTCTCTCATTGGTCCCTCCCTCCCCTCCCCTCTCTCTCATTGGCCCCTCCCTCCCCTCTCTCTCATTGGTCCCTCCCTCCCCTCCCCTCTCTCTCATTGGTCCCTCCCTCCCCTCCCCTCTCTCTCATTGGCCCCTCCCTCCCCTCCCCTCTCTCTCATTGGTCCCTCCCCTCCCCTCTCTCTCATTGGTCCCTCCCTCCCCTCCCCTCTCTCTCATTGGTCCCTCCCTCCCCTCCCCTCTCTCTCATTGGTCCCTCCCTCCCCTCCCCGCTCTCTCATTGGCCCCTCCCTCCCCTCTCTCTCATTGGTCCCTCCCTCCCCTCCCCTCTCTCTCATTGGTCCCTCCCTCCCCTCCCCTCTCTCTCATTGGTCCCTCCCTCCCCTCTCTCTCATTGGTCCCTCCCCTCCCCTCTCTCTCATTGGTCCCTCCCCTCCCCTCTCTCTCATTGGTCCCTCCCCTCCCCTCTCTCTCATTGGTCCCTCCCCTCCCCTCTCTCTCATTGGTCCCTCCCCTCCCCTCTCTCTCATTGGTCCCTCCCTCCCCTCTCTCTCATTGGTCCCTCCCTCCCCTCCCCTCTCTCTCATTGGTCCCTCCCCTCCCCTCTCTCTCATTGGTCCCTCCCCTCCCCTCTCTCTCATTGGTCCCTCCCTCCCCTCCCCTCTCTCTCATTGGTCCCTCCCCTCCCCTCTCTCTCATTGGTCCCTCCCTCCCCTCTCTCTCATTGGTCCCTCCCCTCCCCTCTCTCTCATTGGTCCCTCCCTCCCCTCCCCTCTCTCTCATTGGTCCCTCCCTCCCCTCCCCTCTCTCTCATTGGTCCCTCCCTCCCCTCCCCTCTCTCTCATTGGTCCCTCCCTCCCCTCCCCTCTCTCTCATTGGTCCCTCCCTCCCCTCTCTCTCATTGGTCCCTCCCTCCCCTCTCTCTCATTGGTCCCTCCCTCCCCTCCCCTCTCTCTCATTGGTCCCTCCCTCCCCTCCCCTCTCTCTCATTGGTCCCTCCCCTCCCCTCTCTCTCATTGGTCCCTCCCTCCCCTCTCTCTCATTGGTCCCTCCCCTCCCCTCTCTCTCATTGGCCCCTCCCCTCCCAGGTGACCCCGAGCCCTGCGCCCACCCCAACTCCCGCTTCTGCGCCCCGGCCTCCAACTGCCCCTCCCTGGACCCGGCCTGGGAGGACCCCGAGGGCGTCCCCATCGACGCCATCATCTTCGGGGGGCGGCGCCCCCACGGTGAGGCTCCGCCCCCCCGCCCGCCCCCGCCGGCCAATGGGCTGCCGGCGCGCCGCTGACGTCATCCCCGCTGCCAGGCGTCCCATTGGTGTTCGAGGCCTTCAGCTGGCAGCACGGCGTCTTCCTGGGCAGCGCCATGCGCAGCGAGGCCACCGCCGCCGCCGAGCACAAGGGTACGGACCCATAACCGGGGCCCAGTGCCCCATAACCGGGGCCCAGTGCCCCATAACTGGGGCCCAGTGCCCCATAACTGTGTCCCAGTGACCCATAACTGTGCCCCAGTGCCCCATAACTGTGCCCCAGTGACCCATAACTGGGGCCCAGTGACCCATAACTGGGGCCCAGTGACCCATAACTGTGCCCCAGTGCCCCATAACTGTGTCCCAGTGACCCATAACTGTGCCCCAGTGCCCTATAACTGTGTCCCAGTGCCCCATAACTGTGTCCCAGTGACCCATAACTGTGCCCCAGTGCCCCATAACTGTGCCCCAGTGACCCATAACTGTCCCCCAGTGCCCCATAACTGTGCCCCAGTGCCCCATAACTGTGTCCCAGTGACCCATAACTGTGTCCCAGTGACCCATAACTGTGCCCCAGTGCCCCATAACTGTGCCCCAGTGCCCCATAACTGTGCCCCAGTGACCCATAACTGTGCCCCAGTGCCCCATAACTGTGCCCCAGTGACCCATAACTGTGCCCCAGTGCCCCATAACTGTGTCCCAGTGCCCCATAACTGTGCCCCAGTGCCCCATAACTGTGTCCCAGTGACCCATAACTGTGCCCCAGTGACCCATAACTGTGCCCCAGTGACCCATAACTGTGCCCCAGTGACCCATAACTGTGTCCCAGTGCCCCATAACTGTGCCCCAGTGCCCCATAACTGTGCCCCAGTGACCCATAACTGTGTCCCAGTGACCCATAACTGTGTCCCAGTGACCCATAACTGTGCCCCAGTGACCCATAACTGTGCCCCAGTGCCCCATAACTGTGCCCCAGTGACCCATAACTGTGCCCCAGTGCCCCATAACTGTGCCCCAGTGCCCCATAACTGTGCCCCAGAGCCCCATAACTGTGCCCCAGTGCCCCATAACTGTGCCCCAGTGACCCATAACTGTGCCCCAGTGACCCATAACTGTGTCCCAGTGCCCCATAACTGTGCCCCAGTGCCCCATAACTGTGTCCCAGTGCCCCATAACTGTGCCCCAGTGACCCATAACTGTGCCCCAGTGACCCATAACCGGGGCCCAGTGCCCCATAACTGTGACCCAGTGCCCCTCATAACCCCCCCATAACCCCCCCATCACCCCCCATCACCCCCCCATAACCACCCCATCACCCCCCCATAACCCCCCATCACCCCCCTATCACCCCCCATAACCACCCATAACCCCCCCATCACCGCCCCATAAGTGCCCCATAACCCCCCCATCACCGCCCCATAACTGCCCCATAACCCCCCCATCACCCCCCCATAACCCCCCCATAACCCCCCCATCACCCCCCATCACCGCCCCATAACCCCCCCATCACCCCCCCATAAGTGCCCCATAACCCCCCCATCACTGCCCCATAAGTGCCCCATAACCCCCCATCACTGCCCCATCACTGCCCCATAACCCCCCCATAACCCCCCATAACCCCCCCATCACTGCCCCATAAGTGCCCCATCACCCCCCCATCACCCCCCCATCACCCCCCCATCACCCCCCGTAACCCCCCCATCACCCCCCCATCACCGCCCCATAAGTGCCCCATAACTGCCCCATAACCCCCCCATCACCCCCCCATCACCGCCCCATAACCCCCCCATCACCCCCCCATCACTGCCCCATAAGTGCCCCATCACCCCCCCATCACCCCCCCATCACTGCCCCATAAGTGCCCCATCACCCCCCCATCACCCCCCCATCACTGCCCCGTAACCGCCCCATCACCGCCCCATAACTGCCCCATAACCCCCCCATAACCCCCCCATCACCGCCCCATAAGTGCCCCATCACCCCCCCATCACCCCCCCATCACCGCCCCATCACCCCCCCATCACCCCCCCATAGGCCAGCAGCTGCTGCACGACCCCTTGGCCATGCGCCCCTTCTTCGGCTACAACGCGGGCCAACACCTCCAGCACTGGCTGGACCTGGGCGCCCGCCCCGGCGCCCGCCTGCCCCGCATCTTCCACGTCAATTGGTTCCTGCGCGACCAATCGGGCGCCTTCTTGTGGCCGGGCTTCGGCCACAACGCCCGCGTCCTCGCCTGGATCTGCGCCCGCGTCGGCGGCGAGGCCGGCGCCGTCGCCAGCCCCATCGGCCTCCTGCCCCCCGAGGGGGCCTTGCCCCTCGGGGGGCTGCCCCACGCCCGCCTGTTCCCCGTGGAGCCGGGCTTCTGGCGCCGCGAGTGCCGCCAGCTCCGCGCCTTCTACGGCGAGCACTTCGGCAGCCACCTGCCCGCCGAGCTGTGGCGGGAGCTGGGGGCCCTCGAGGACAGGCTCCGCAAGGCCTAGGCTGCCCATTGGCTGCTGGGGGAGACGGCGGGGCCGGGGGGGGGGGGGGGGGGGGCCAATCGGAAGGCGGTGGGTAGCGTGGTTGGCCAATGGGGATGGGGAACATCGTGGTTGGCCAATGGGGATGGGGGACATTGTGGGTGGCCAATCGGAAGGCGTTGGGTAGCGTGGTTGGCCAATGGGGATGGGGAACATCGTGGTTGGCCAATGGGGATGGGGAACATCGTGGTTGGCCAATGGGGATGGGGGACATCGTGGTTGGCCAATGGGGATGGGGAACATCGTGGTTGGCCAATGGGGATGGGGGACATTGTGGGTGGCCAATCGGAAGGCGTTGGGTAGCGTGGTTGGGCGATGGGGATGGGTATCAGCATGGTTGGCCAATCAGAAGGCATTGCGCACCGTGGTTGGCCAATGGGGATGGGGGACATTGTGGGTGGCCAATCGGAAGGCGGTGGGTAGCGTGGTTGGCCAATGGGGATGGGGAACATCGTGGTTGGCCAATGGGGATGGGGAACATCGTGGTTGGCCAATCAGAAGGCGTTGCGCACCATGGTTGGCCAATGGAGGTGGGCAATGGGTGGGCGTCAGAGTGGGGGGCCAATCAGCACCCATTGGACACCATGGGTTGACCAATGGGGACGGTCCATGGGCGCCATCCTGCTCACACCCCATTGGCCGCTGCGTGCCCAGCGCCCCTCCTCATTGGCCAGCCGCCGCCTTGGCCCCTGCGTCACCCCAACCCCTGCCGCGCTCTGATTGGCCCGAGCTCCACGCGCCCCATTGGCCGAGAGGTGGCCCCGCCCTCCCATTGGCCAATGGCGGGGGGAGGAGGCAGCGCTTGCATGGACCAATAAAAGAGCCCCTTGGGGGGGGGGGTGACTTTGAACCGCGGTCACGTGTCCTTATTGGGGCGGGGACTACGGTGACGTCAGAGGGGGCGGAGCTACGCTGCGGGGGGGGGGTGTCCAAAGGCCACGTGGGGGGCGCCAAGAGGGCGGGGCCAACACCCACCCACCCCACCCCCCCCCCGCGCAGCAGCCAATCAGGAGGAGCCTCTACACCTTTGTCAGCCAATCAGGAGCCGCCTGGCCGACGCACCTTGAACAGCCAATCAGCAGCCGCCTCTTATCGCTCTCCCCCCCCCACCCCCTTTATGGAGCCAATCAGCAGCCGCCTCTTATCGCTCTCTGCCCCCCCCTGTACAGAACCAATCAGGAGCCGCCTCTTATCGCTCTCTGCCCCCCCCCCTTTACAGAACCAATCAGGAGCCGCCTCTTATCGCTCTCTGCCCCCCCCCTTTACAGAACCAATCAGCAGCCGCCTCTTATCGCTCTCTGCCCCCCCCTTTACAGAACCAATCAGCAGCCGCCTCTTATCGCTCTCTGCCCCCCCCCTTTACAGAACCAATCAGGAGCCGCCTCTTATCGCTCTCTGCCCCCCCCCCTTTACAGAACCAATCAGCAGCCGCCTCTTATCGCTCTCTCTCCCCCCCCCCACCCTTTGCCCCGCGCACGTGGCCTCCCCTCGTCCAATCAGCGCTCGTTCCACCGCCGGGCCCCCCCCCCCCCCCCCCCAGTGGCCACGCCCCCATCGCGTCGCTCCGCGACGCAAAGCGAGCGGCGGCCGGGCCGGGCGCGCGCGCGGGCGCGGTGGGCTCTGATTGGTCAGCGGTAACCAAGGGGGGGGGGGTGGAGGGAGCGGAGGGAGCGGGGCCGGCTCCTGATTGGTCGGGGAGGGGGAGGCCCGGGGGTGCGGGGGGGGGGGGTGGGGGGGTGTTTGCGCGGGAAGCGGCAGGGGGCGCCAAGCGGAGCCCCTCGGCTTCTGATTGGCTGAGGAGCGCGGGAAACGGGGGTCGGGGGGGTCGGGGGGGTGGGGTGGGGGGGGGGGTGGTGTTGTTGCTACGGTAACCGGAAGCCCCGCCCCTCCCCTCCGCAGGCAGCCAATGGGGTCGCAGAGCAGCAGCGGGGGGGCGGGGCCGGAAGAGGAGGAGAGGGGGGAGGGGCAGGAGGACGATGACGTCGACCTGAGGCGGGTCCTGGCCCTGCTGCTGGGGAGGTGAGGGGGGGGCGGGGGGGGCTGTGGGGCGCTATGGGGGGGTCTATGGGTGTCTATGGGGCACTATGGGGCTCTATGGGTGCCTATGGGGCTCTATGGGGCTCTATGGGTCTCTATGGGGTCTCTATGGGGTCCCTATGGGTCCCTATGGGTCTCTATGGGGTCTCTATGGCTCCCTATGGGCTCTCTATGGGGTCTCTATGGGTCTCTATGGGGTCTCTATGGGGTCTCTATGGGTCTCTATGGCTCCCTATGGGTCTCTGTGGGTCCCTATGGGTCTCTATGGGGTCTCTGTGGGTCTCTATGGGGTCTCTATGGGGTCTCTATGGGTCTCTGTGGGTCTCTATGGGTCTCTATGGGTCTCTATGGGTCTCTATGGGGTCTCTATGGGTCTCTGTGGGTCTCTATGGGGTCTCTATGGGTCTCTATGGGTCCCTATGGGTCTCTATGGGGTCTCTATGGGTCTCTGTGGGTCTCTATGGGGTCTCTATGGGTCTCTATGGGGTCTCTGTGGGTCTCTATGGGGTCTCTATGGGTCCCTATGGGTCTCTATGGGTCTCTATGGGTCTCTTTGGGTCTCTATGGGTCTCTATGGGGTCTCTATGGGTCTCTGTGGGTCTCTATGGGGTCTCTATGGGTCTCTATGGGGTCTCTATGGGTCTCTGTGGGTCTCTATGGGGTCTCTATGGGGTCTCTATGGGTCTCTGTGGGTCTCTATGGGGTCTCTATGGGTCTCTATGGGGTCTCTGTGGGTCTCTATGGGTCCCTATGGGTCTCTATGGGGTCTCTATGGGTCCCTATGGGGTCTCTATGGGTCCCTATGGGTCTCTATGGGGTCTCTATGGGTCTCTATGGGGCTGCCCCACAGGGGCCGGGCCGAGCGGGATGCCCCGGATGAGGAAGAGGACGAGGAAGAGCCCTGGGGGTGGGGCGGCGTTGACGTCACGGCCCCCGGTAGGAGGGGGCGGGGCTTGAGGGGGGAGGGGGCGGGGCTTAAGGGGGTTTTCCTTATAAGGGAGGAGGAGGGGTAGGGGCCTCGGCCCCGCCCCCCTCTCTGACGTCACGCCCCTAAGCCCCTCCCCCTCCGGACACGCGGGCTCTGGACGGGCACGAGCTGAAAGCTCAGCTCCTATTGGCCCGCGGGAAAGGGGCGGGGCCGGGCCCCACCGAGGAGAACCTGCCCCGGCTGCTGCGGCAGGTGAGGGCCATGGGGGGCTGTGGGGTCCCTATGGGGCTCTATGGGGTCCCTATGGGGCTCTATGGGGTCCCTATGGGGCTCTATGGGGGGGCTATGGGGGGCTAGGGGGTCCCTATGGGGCTCTATGGGGGGGCTATGGGGGGCTATGGGGGGTCTATGGGGCTCTATGGGGTCCCTATGGGGCTCTATGGGGGGGCTATGGGGGGCTATGGGGGGGGGATATGGGGGTCTATGGGGGGCTATGGGGGGGCTATGGGGGGCTATGGGGGGTCTATGGGGGGCTGTGGGGGGCTATGGGGTGTCTATGGGGGGGCTATGGGGGTCTATGGGGGGCTATGGGGGGGCTATGGGGGGCTGTGGGGGGCTATGGGGTGTCTATGGGGGGGCTATGGGGGGCTATGGGGTGGCTATGGATCTCTCTCTATGGGTCTCTCTCTATGGGGTCTCAGTGGGGCTCTATGGGTCCCTACGGGTCTCTATGGGTCCCTATGGGTCTCTATGGGGTCTCTATGGGTCTCTATGGGTCTCTATGGGTCTCTATGGGTCCCTATGGGTCTCTATGTGGTCTCTATGGGTCTCTATGGGTCTCTATGGGGTCTCTATGGGTCTCTATGGGGTCTCTATGGGTCCCTGTGGGTCTCTATGGGGTCTCTATGGGGTCTCTATGGTCTCTATGGGTCCCTATGGGTCCCTATGGGTCCCTATGGGTCTCTATGGGGTCTCTATGGGTCTCTATGGGGTCTCTATGGGTCCCTATGGGTCTCTATGGGGTCTCTATGGGTCCCTATGGGTCTCTATGGGGTCTCTATGGGTCCCTATGGGGTCTCTATGGGTCCCTATGGGGTCTCTATGGGTCCCTATGGGTCTCTATGGGGTCTCTATGGGTCCCTATGGGTCTCTATGGGGTCTCTATGGGTCCCTATGGGTCTCTATGGGTCCCTATGGGTCTCTATGGTCTCTATGGGTCCCTGTGGGTCCCTATGGGTCCCTATGGGTCTCTATGGGGTCTCTATGGGGTCTCTATGGGTCTCTATGGGTCTCTATGGGTCCCTATGGGTCTCTATGGGTCTCTATGGGTCCCTATGGGTCTCTATGGGTCTCTATGGGTCCCTATGGGTCTCTATGGGGTCTCTATGGGTCCCTATGGGTCTCTATGGGGTCTCTATGGGTCCCTATGGGTCTCTATGGGGTCTCTATGGGGTCCCTATGGGTCTCTATGGGGTCTCTATGGGTCCCTATGGGTCTCTATGGGGTCTCTATGGGTCCCTATGGGTCGCTCCCTCCCCGCAGCGCGAGTGGGGCCGGTGCCGCAACAGCAGCTTCTCCTATGGGGAGCGCTCCCTGCTCAGCTCCCAGTGAGTCCTATGGGGGGGGGGGGGGGGGGGTGTGCAATGGGCACTTATGGGGCGCCCCATAACCGCCCCCCCCCCTCTGCCCCCCAAGTTTCCTGCCCAATCACGAGGCCTTCGCTGACTCCTACCCCCAAAAGGCTTTTTGTGGCCTCTTCTCCCCCGATGGCTCCCTCTTCGTCTCGGCTTGCCAAGGTGGCTATGGGGCGCTATGGGGTGGCTATGGGGGGCTATGGGGTGCTATGGGGTGGCTATGGGGTGGCTATGGGGCGCTATGGGGTGGCTATGGGGTGGCTATGGGGTGGCTATGGGGCGCTATGGGGTGGCTATGGGGTGCTATGGGGTGGCTATGGGGTGGCTATGGGGTGCTATGGGGTGGCTATGGGGCGCTATGGGGTGGCTATGGGGTGCTATGGGGTGGCTATGGGGTGCTATGGGGTGGCTATGGGGTGCTATGGGGTGGCTATGGGGTGGCTATGGGGCGCTATGGGGTGGCTATGGGGTGCCTATGGGGCGCTATGGGGCGCTATGGGGTGGCTATGGGGTGGCCATGGAGGGCTATGGGGCGCTATGGGGTGGCTATGGGGTGCCTATGGGGCGCTATGGGGCGCTATGGGGTGGCTATGGGGTGGCTATGGGGTGGCCATGGAGGGCTATGGGGCGCTATGGGGTGCCTATGGGGCGCTATGGGGCGCTATGGGGTGGCTATGGGGTGGCTATGGGGTGGCCATGGAGGGCTATGGGGCGCTATGGGGTGGCTATGGGGTGTCTATGGGGTGTCTATGGGGCACTGTGGGGTGTCTATGGGGTGCTATGGGGTGTCTATGGGGTGGCTATGGGGCGCTATGGGGTGTCTATGGGGGGCTATGGGGTGTCTATGGGGCGCTATGGGGTGTCTATGGGGTGCCTATGGGGCGCTATGGGGTGCTATGGGGTGTCTATGGGGGGCTATGGGGTGTCTATGGGGCGCTATGGGGTGTCTATGGGGGGCTATGGGGTGTCTATGGGGTGTCTATGGAGTGCCTATGGGGTGCCTATGGGGCGCTATGGGGTGTCTATGGGTCTCTATGGGGTCTCTATGGGGTGCTGTGCGGTGTCTATGGGGCGCTATGGTTCTCTATAGGGTCCCTATGGGGCACTATGGGGATCTATGGGGTCCCTGTGGGGCTCTATGGGGTGTCTATGGGGTGCTGTGGGGTCCCTATGGGTCTCTCTCTATGGGTCTCTATGGGGTCTCTATGGGGCTCTATGGGTCTCTATGGGTCTGTATGGGTCTCTATGGGTCTCTATGGGGTCTCTATGGGGTCTCTATGGGGTCTCTATGGGTCTCTATGGGGTCTCTATGGGGTCTCTATGGGTCTCTATGGGGTCTCTATGGGCTCTCTATGGGGTCTCTATGGGGCACTATGGGGCTCTATGGGGTCCCTGTGGGGCTCTATGGGGTGTCTATGGGGTGCTGTGGGGTCTCTATGGGTCTCTATGGGTCT
Source organism: Psittacula echo (assembly GCF_963264785.1). Classification (NCBI taxonomy): domain Eukaryota; kingdom Metazoa; phylum Chordata; class Aves; order Psittaciformes; family Psittacidae; genus Psittacula; species Psittacula echo. Next base: position 1,468,731 of record NC_137755.1, read on the forward strand.
CTACGCATGCACCCCTCACCACCCCCCCGCCCGCCGCCGGCCCCGCCCCCCGCAGACCACACCCTGCGCTTCTATTGGTCGAGGGAGGGCTCCCGGCTCCGCCCCTTCCGCTCCGCCCGCGCCCGCGACGTCGGCTGGAGCATCCTGGACGTGGCCTTCAGCCCCGACGCGGCGCAGTGCCTCTACTGCAGCTGGTCCAACTACGGTCTGCCCCAGGGCCGCTATGGGGCTGCCCCATAGAGAGGGGGGGTCTGCCCCATGGCCGCTATGGGGCTGCCCCATAGAGAAGGGGGGTCTGCCCCAGGGCCGCTATGGGGCTGCCCCATAGAGAAGGGGGGTCTGCGCCAGGGCCGCTATGGGGCTGCCCCATAGAGAGGGGGGATCTGACCCATGGAGAGGGGGGATCTGACCCAGGGCCGCTATGGGGCTGCCCCATAGAGAGGGGGGGGTCTGCGCCGGGGTCGCTATGGGGCTGCCCCATAGAGAGGGGGGGGTCTGCCCCATGGCCGCTATGGGGCTGCCCCATAGAGAGGGGGGGTCTGACCCATAGAGAGGGGGGGTCTGCCCCAGGGCCGCTATGGGGCTGCCCCATGGAGAGGGGGGGTCTGACCCATAGAGAGGGGGGATCTGACCCATAGAGAGGGGGGATCTGCGCCAGGGCCGCTATGGGGCTGCCCCATAGAGAGGGGGAGTCTGACCCATAGAGAGGGGGGATCTGACCCATAGAGAGGGGGGATCTGCCCCAGGGCCGCTATGGGGCTGCCCCATGGAGAGGGGGGGGTGACCCATAGAGAGGCGGGATCTGCCCCATAGAGAGGGGGGGAACTGCCCCATGGCCGCTATGGGGCTGCCCCATGGAGAGGGGGGATCTGACCCATAGCCAGCGGGGGGGTGACCCATAGAGAGGGGGGGGTGACCCATAGAGAGGGGGGGATCTGCCCCAGGGCTGCTATGGGGCTGCCCCATAGAGGGGGGGGGTCTGCCCCAGGGCCGCTATGGGGCTGCCCCATGGAGAGGGGGGGTCTGCCCCAGGGCCGCTATGGGGCTGCCCCATGGAGAGGGGGGGTCTGACCCATGGAGAGGGGGGATCTGACCCATAGAGAGGGGGGATCTGACCCATGGCCGCTATGGGGCTGCCCCATGGAGAGGGGGGGGTGACCCATAGAGAGGCGGGATCTGCCCCATAGAGAGGGGGGGAACTGCCCCATGGCCGCTATGGGGCTGCCCCATGGAGAGGGGGGATCTGACCCATAGCCAGCGGGGGGGTGACCCATAGAGAGGGGGGGTGACCCATAGAGAGGGGGGGATCTGCCCCAGAGCTGCTGTGGGGCTGCCCCATAGCCAACATGGGGGGTGACCCATAGAGAGGGGGGATCTGCCCCATAGCCACCATGGGGCTGCCCCATAGAGAGGGGGGATCTGCCCCACAGAGAGAGATTCCAGCCAATGAGAGTGGAGCTTGACCCCCCCATTGAGGTTATTGGAGGGGGGGCGTGGCTTAGGGGGATGGGGACGTGGTGACGTCATAGGGGGTGGCCAGCCAATAGGAGCAGGGCTTCAGGGGTTGGGGGCGTGGCTTGTGTTGGACACGCCCCCTATCCCCCCCCCCCCCCCCCCCAGTCCATGTCTATGACATCTATGGGGACGGAGACACCCACACGGCCCTGGACCTGAGGTATGGGGGGCTATGGGGCTCTATGGGGGGCTATGGGGTGGGTTATGGGGTCTATGGGGCTCTATGGGGTGGGTTATGGGCTCTATGGGGTGTGTTATGTGCTCTATGGGGCTCTATGGGGCGGGTTAAGTGCTCTATGGGGCTCTATGGGGTGCGCTATGTGTTCTATGGGGCTCTATGGGGCGGGCTATGGGGCTCTATGGGGTGGGTTATGGGGCTCTATGGGGCGGGTTATGTGCTCTATGGGGCTCTATGGGGTGCGCTATGTGTTCTATGGGGCTCTATGGGGCAGGCTATGGGGCTCTATGGGGTGGGTTATGGGGCTCTATGGGGCGGGTTATGTGCTCTATGGGGCTCTATGGGGTGCGCTATGTGTTCTATGGGGCTCTATGGGGTGCGCTATGTGTTCTATGGGGCTCCATGGGGCTCTATGGGGTGCGCTATGTGTTCTATGGGGCTCTATGGGGCTCTATGGGGTGCGCTATGTGTTCTATGGGGCTCCATGGGGCTCTATGGGGTGCTCTATGTGTTCTATGGGGCTCCATGGGGCTCTATGGGGTGCTCTATGTGTTCTATGGGGCTCTCTGGGGCTCTATGGGGTGCGCTATGTGTTCTATGGGGCTCTCTGGGGCTCTATGGGGCTCCATGGGGTGCTCTATGTGTTCTATGGGGCTCTCTGGGGCTCTATGGGGTGCGCTATGTGTTCTATGGGGCTCCATGGGGGTCTATGGGGTGCTCTATGTGTTCTATGGGGCTCCATGGGGCTCTATGGGGTGCTCTATGTGTTCTATGGGGCTCCATGGGGCTCTATGGGGTGCTCTATGTGTTCTATGGGGCTCTCTGGGGCTCTATGGGGTGCGCTATGTGTTCTATGGGGCTCCATGGGGCTCTATGGGGTGCGCTATGTGTTCTATGGGGCTCCATGGGGCTCTATGGGGTGCGCTATGTGTTCTATGGGGCTCCATGGGGCTCTATGGGGTGCGCTATGTGTTCTATGGGGCTCCATGGGGCTCTATGGGGTGCTCTATGTGTTCTATGGGGCTCTATGGGGCTCTATGGGGCTCTATGGGGTGCTCTGTGTGTTCTATGGGGCTCCATGGGGCTCTATGGGGTGCTCTATGTGTTCTATGGGGCTCTATGGGGCTCTATGGGGCTCTATGGGGCTCTATGGGGTGCTCTGTGTGTTCTATGGGGCTCCATGGGGCTCTATGGGGTGCGCTATGTGTTCTATGGGGCTCCATGGGGCTCTATGGGGTGCTCTGTGTGTTCTATGGGGCTCCATGGGGCTCTATGGGGTGCTCTATGTGTTCTATGGGGCTCCATGGGGCTCTATGGGGTGCTCTATGTGTTCTATGGGGCTCTATGGGGCTCTATGGGGTGCTCTGTGTGTTCTATGGGGCTCTATGGGGTGCACTATGTGTTCTGTGGGGCTCCATGGGGCTCTATGGGGTGCTCTATGTGTTCTATGGGGCTCCATGGGGCTCTATGGGGTGCTCTATGTGTTCTATGGGGCTCTATGGGGCTCTATGGGGTGCTCTGTGTGTTCTATGGGGCTCTGTGTGGCTCTGTGCCCACCGCCAGGCCCCCCCCCCCCGGGTGCCTGTGGGGTCCCAGCCCCACACATTGCCCCCCCCCGCAGGCCGGAGGAGCGCCGCTTCGCCGTCTTCTCGTTGGCCGTGGGGCCGGACGGGCGCGAGGTGCTGGGGGGCGGCAGCGACGGCTGCGTTTACCTCTATGACCGCGAGGTGCAGCGCCGCACGCTCCGGGTCAGCGCGCGTGTGGGGCAGGGGCGGCTGTGGGGCTGGGCCCCGCGCACCGGGGCGGGGGGGGGGGGGGTTAAGGGGCTCTGTGGGGCAGCTGAGCCTCTGTTATCTATGGGGTTGCCGGAGGCTTGTGGGCTTGAGGCGCGCTTATGGGTCTGCGCCACCTTTGGGGGTCTGCCCCACCCTTATGGGTCTGCCCCACATCTGTGGGTGTGTCCCACACTTATGGGTCTGCCCCACATCTATGGGTGTGTCCCACACTTATGGGTCTGCCCCACATCTATGGGTCTGTCCCACACTTATGGGTCTGTCCCACACTTATGGGTCTGCCCCACATCTGTGGGTGTGTCCCACACTTATGGGTCTGCCCCACATCTATGGGTGTGTCCCACACTTATGGGTCTGCCCCACATCTGTGGGTGTGTCCCACACTTATGGGTCTGCCCCACATCTGTGGGTGTGTCCCACACTTATGGGTCTGCCCCACATCTATGGGTGTGTCCCACACTTATGGGTCTGCCCCACATCTGTGGGTCTGCCCCACACTTATGGGTCTGCCCCACATCTGTGGGTGTGTCCCACACTTATGGGTCTGCCCCACATCTATGGGTGTGTCCCACCCTTATGGGTCTGCCCCACATCTATGGGTGTGTCCCACACTTATGGGTCTGCCCCACCCTTATGGGTCTGTCCCACATCTATGGGTCTGTCCCACACTTATGGGTCTGCCCCACACTTATGGGTCTGCGCCCCATCTATGGGTCTGCCCCCCCTTTATGGGTCTATCTCCTACTTATGGGTCTATCCCACATCTATGGGTCTGCCCCCCACTTATGGGTCTACCCCCTATCTATGGGTCTGCCCCCCACTTATGGGTCTGCCCCCCACTTATGGGTCTGCCCCCCATGTATGGGTCTGTGCCCTATCTATGGGTCTGCCCCCCACTTATGGGTCTGCCCCGCAGGTGGAGGCCCACGAGGACGACGTGAACGCGGTGGCGCTGGCGGACGCGGGGGGGCAGCTCCTGCTCTCGGGGGGGGACGACGGCGTCACCCGCGCCTGGGACCGGCGCTGCCTGGGGCAGGATCGGGCCCGCCCCGTGGGGCTGCTCACGGGGCACCGCGACGGCGTCACCTTCCTGCACCCGCGGGTGGGCCATGGGGGGCAGTGGGGGGCAATGGGAGGGAATGGGGGTCAATGGGAGGGAATGGGGGTCAATGGGAGGGAATGGGGGTCAATGGGAGGGAATGGGGGTCAATGGGAGGGAATGGGGTCAATGGGGGTGAATGGGGCTCAGTGGGGTCAATGGGAGTGAATGGGGGTCAATGGGAGGGAATGGGATCAATGGGAGGGAATGGGGCTCAGTGGGGTCAATGGGAGTGAATGGGGGTCAATGGGGGTGAATGGGGCTCAGTGGGGTCAATGGGAGTGAATGGGGTCAATGGGGGTGAATGGGGCTCAGTGGGGTCAATGGGTGTGAATGGGGTTCAATGGGAGTGAATGGGCTCAATGGGAGTGAATGGGTTCAGTGGGGTCAATGGGAGTGAATGGGCTCAATGGGAGTGAATTGGGGTCAGTGGGTGTGAATGGGGCTCAATGGGAGTGGATGGGGTCAATGGGTGTGAATGGGGGTCAATGGCGCTCAATGTGTCCAATGGGAGTCAATAGGAGTGAATGGGGGTCAATGGGAGTGAATGGGGGTCAATGGGTGTGAATGGGGCTCAATGGTTGTGAATGGGAGTCAATGGCGCTCAGTACGTTCAGTGGGGGTCAATGGGTGTGAATGGGGCTCAGTGGGAGTGAATGGGGTCAATGGGAGTCAATGGGGGTCAATGGGTGTGAATGGGGCTCGGAGTGAATGGGGTCAATGGGAGTCAGTGGGGGTCAATGGGTGTGAATGGAGCTCAATGGGTGTGAATGGGGTCAATGGGAGTCAATGGGGGTCAATGGCGCTCAATGGGTTCAACGGGCTCAATGGGAGTGAATGGGGGTCAGTGGGAGTCAATGGGATTGAACGGGTTCAATGGTGCTCAATGGAGCTCCATGGGAGTCAACGGGCTCAATGGGTTCAGTGGTGCTCAATGGGAGTCAATGGGCTCAATGGGAGTCAATGGGATTGGATGGGTTCAGTGGGAGTCAATGGCACTCAATGGGGTTCAATGGGAGTGAATGGGCTCAATGGGAGTCAATGGGTTTGAATGGGTTCAATGGCGCTCAATGGGAGTCAGTGGTGCTCAATGGCGCTCAGTGGGTTCAATGGGAGTCAATGGGTGTGAATGGGGCTCAATGGGAGTGAATGGGTTCAATGGGGGTCAATGGGCGTGAATGGGGCTCAATGGGAGTCAATGGCGCTCAATGGGAGTCAATGGGATTGAATGGGTTCAGTGGGAGTCAGTGGGTGTGAATGGGAGTCAATGGGATTGAATGGGTTCAATGGGAGTCAATGGTGCTCAATGGGGTTCAATGGAGCTCCATGGGAGTCAGTGGTGCTCAATGGCGCTCAGTGGGTTCAATGGGAGTCAATGGGGACAAGGGCTGTCAATGGGGGTCAATGGCACTCAGTGGCTCCCACTGGCCCTCAATGGCTCCCAGTGGTTCGCAATGCCTCTTTATGGGTCCCAATGGGTCCCAATGTCTCTATGGGTGCCAATGGGTCCCTATGGGTCGCTATGTGTCTCAATGGGTCCCTATGGCTCTCTATGGGTCCCAATATCTCTATGGGTGCCAATGTGTCCCTATGGCTCCCAATGGCCCCCAATGGCTCTCTATGGCCCCAATGGCTCTCAATGGCCCCCAATGGCTCTCAATGGCCTCAATGGCTCTCTATGGCCCCCAATGGCTCTCAATGGCCCCAATGGCTCTCTATGGCCCCAATGGCTCTCAATGGCTCCCAATGGCTCTCAATGGCCCCAATGGCTCTCTATGGCCCCAATGGCTCTCTATGGCCCCAATGGCTCTCAATGGCCCCCAATGGCTCTCAATGGCCCCAATGGCTCTCTATGGCCCCAATGGCTCTCTATGGCCCCCAATGGCTCTCAATGGCCCCAATGGCTCTCTATAGCCCCAATGGCTCTCAATGGCCCCCAATGGTTCTCTATGGCCCCAATGGCTCTCTATGGCCCCAATGGCTCTCTATGGCCCCCAATGGCTCTCTATGGCCCCAATGGCTCTCAATGGCCCCCAATGGTTCGCAATGGCCCCAATGGCTCTCTATGGCCCCAATGGCCCCAATGGCTCTCAATGGCTCTCAATGGCCTCAATGGCTCTCAATGGCCCCAATGGCTCTCTATGGCCCCAATGGCTCTCTATGGCCCCAATGGCCCCAATGGCTCTCAATGGCCCCAATGGCTCTCTATGGCCCCAATGGCTCTCTATGGCCCCAATGGCTCTCTATGGCCCCAATGGCCCCAATGGCTCTCAATGGCCCCAATGGCTCTCAATGGCTCTCTATGGCCCCAATGGCCCCCAATGGCTCGCAATGGCCCCAATGGCTCTCAATGGCACCCAATGGCCCCAATGGCTCTCAATGGCTCTCAATGGCCCCAATGGCTCTCAATGGCACCCAATGGCTCTCAATGGCCCCCAATGGTTCGCAATGGCCCCAATGGCTCTCTATGGCCCCAATGGCTCTCTATGGCCCCAATGGTTCTCTATGGCCCCAATGGCTCTCAATGGCCCCAATGGCTCTCTATGGCCCCAATGGCTCTCTATGGCCCCAATGGCTCTCAATGGCCCCCAATGGCTCTCAATGGCCCCAATGGCTCTCAATGGCCCCAATGGCTCTCTATGGCCCCAATGGTTCGCAATGGCCCCAATGGCTCTCTATGGCCCCAATGGCTCTCTATGGCCCCCAATGGTTCGCAATGGCCCCAATGGCTCTCTATGGCCCCAATGGCTCTCTATGGCCCCAATGGCTCTCAATGGCTCCCAATGGCTCTCAATGGCCCCCAATGGCTCTCTATGGCCCCAATGGCTCTCAATGGCCCCAATGGCTCTCTATGGCCCCAATGGCTCTCAATGGCACCCAATGGCCCCCAATGGCTTGCAATGGCCCCAATGGCTCTCAATGGCACCCAATGGCCCCCAATGGCTCTCAATGGCCCCAATGGCTCTCAATGGCCCCCAATGGCTCTCTATGGCCCCAATGGCTCTCTATGGCCCCAATGGCCCCAATGGCTCTCAATGGCCCCAATGGCTCTCAATGGCTCTCTATGGCCCCAATGGCCCCCAATGGCTCGCAATGGCCCCAATGGCTCTCAATGGCACCCAATGGCCCCAATGGCTCTCAATGGCTCTCAATGGCCCCCAATGGTTCGCAATGGCCCCAATGGCTCTCTATGGCCCCAATGGCTCTCTATGGCCCCAATGGTTCTCTATGGCCCCAATGGCTCTCAATGGCCCCAATGGCTCTCTATGGCCCCAATGGCTCTCTATGGCCCCAATGGCTCTCAATGGCCCCCAATGGCTCTCAATGGCCCCAATGGCTCTCAATGGCCCCAATGGCTCTCTATGGCCCCCAATGGTTCGCAATGGCCCCAATGGCTCTCTATGGCCCCAATGGCTCTCTATGGCCCCCAATGGTTCGCAATGGCCCCAATGGCTCTCTATGGCCCCAATGGCTCTCTATGGCCCCAATGGCTCTCAATGGCTCCCAATGGCTCTCAATGGCCCCCAATGGCTCTCTATGGCCCCAATGGCTCTCAATGGCCCCAATGGCTCTCTATGGCCCCAATGGCTCTCAATGGCACCCAATGGCCCCCAATGGCTTGCAATGGCCCCAATGGCTCTCAATGGCACCCAATGGCCCCCAATGGCTCTCAATGGCCCCAATGGCTCTCAATGGCCCCCAATGGCTCTCTATGGCCCCAATGGCTCTCAATGGCCCCAATGGCTCTCAATGGCACCCAATGGCCCCCAATGGCTCTCTATGGCCCCAATGGCTCTCAATGGCACCCAATGGCCCCCAATGGCTCTCTATGGCCCCAATGGCTCTCTATGGCCCCAATGGCTCTCAATGGCCCCCACTGGCCCCCAATGGCTCTCAATGGCACCCAATGGCCCCCAATGGCTCTCTATGGCCCCAATGGCTCTCAATGGCCCCCAATGGCTCTCAATGGCCCCCAATGGCTCTCAATGGCCCCCAATGGCTCTCAATGGCCCCAATGGCTCTCAATGGCTCCCAATGGCTCCGTGTGGCGCAGGGCGACGGGCGCTACGTGGTCTCCAACTCCAAGGACCAGACGGCCAAGCTGTGGGACCTGCGGCGCCCGGCGGGGCCCGGCGGCCTCGAGGCCACGCGCAGGGCGGTGGCGCAGCAGAGCTGGGACTACCGATGGCAGCGCGCCCCGCGCAGAGGTGCCTCGGCGGCGCTAGGGGGCGCTAGGGGGTGGATATGGGGGTCTATGGGGGGGCTATGGGGGTCTATGGGGGGCTATGGGGGGGATATGGGGGGCTATGGGGGGGATATGGGGGTCTATGGGGGGCTATGGGGGTCTATGGGGGGCTATGGGGGGGATATGGGGGGCTATGGGGGGGATATGGGGGTCTGTGGGGGGGGATATGGGGGGGATATGGGGGGTCTGTGGGGGGGATATGGGGGGCTATGGGGGTCTATGGGGGGGATATGGGGGGCTATGGGGGGGCTATGGGGGGGCTATGGGGGGCTATGGGGGGGCTAGGGGGCGCTATGGGGGGGATATGGGGGGCTATGGGGGGTCTGTGGGGCTCTATGGGGGGCTGTGGGGGGGGATATGGGGGTCTATGGGGGGGCTATGGGGGTCTATGGGGGGATATGGGGGGTCTATGGGGGGGCTAGGGGGGTCTATGGGGGGGATATGGGGGTCTATGGGGGGGCTATGGGGGTCTATGGGGGGGCTATGGGGGTCTATGGGGGGCTATGGGGGGATATGGAGGGCTATGGGGGTCTATGGGGGGCTATGGGGGGGATATGGGGTGCTATGGGGGTCTATGGGGGGCTATGGGGGGGATATGGGGGGCTATGGGGGTCTATGGGGGGCTATGGGGGGTCTGTGGGGCTCTATGGGGGGCTGTGGGGGGACGATGGGGGTCTATGGGGGGGCTATGGGTGGTCTGTGGGGGGACGATGGGGGTCTATGGGGGGGGATATGGGGGTCTATGGGGGGTCTATGGGGGGCTATAAGGTGTCTATGGGGTCTCTATGGGGCTCTATGCAGTGTCTATGGGGGGCTATAAGGTGTCTATGGGGTCTCTATGGGGCTCTATGCAGTGTCTATGGGGGGCTTTGTGGTGGCTATGGGGTGTCTGTGGGGCTCTATGGGGGGCTATGGGAGCTGGGGGGGCTATAGGGTGTCTATGGGGGAGCTATGGGGGGGCTATGGGGGGTCTGTGGGGTCTCTATGGGTCCCTATGAGTCTCTATGGGGTCTCTATGGGGTCCCTATGGGTGTCTATGGGTCTCTATGGGTCCCTATGGGTCCCTATGGGTCTCTATGGGTCCCTATGGGTCCCTATGGGTCTCTATGGGTCTCTATGGGTCCCTATGGGGTCTCTATGGGGTCTCTATGGGTGCCTATGGGTCTCTATGGGGTCTCTATGGGTCTCTATGGGTCTCTATGGGTCCCTATGGGTCTCTATGGGTCCCTATGGGTCCCTATGGGTCTCTATGGGTCCCTATGGGTCTCTATGGGTCCCTATGGGTCTCTATGGGGTCTCTATGGGTGCCTATGGGTCTCTATGGGGTCTCTATGGGTCTCTATGGGGTCTCTATGGGGTCTCTATGGGGTCTCTATGGGTCTCTATGGGTCCCTATGGGTCCCTATGGGGTCTTTATGGGTCCCTATGGGTCCCTATGGGTCCCTATGGGTCTCTATGGGTCTCTATGGGTCCCTATGGGGTCTCTATGGGGTCTCTATGGGTGCCAATGGGTCTCTATGGGTCTCTATGGGTCTCTATGGGTCCCTATGGGTCTCTATGGGTCCCTATGGGTCCCTATGGGTCTCTATGGGTCCCTATGGGGTCTCTATGGGGTCTCTATGGGTGCCTATGGGTCTCTATGGGGTCTCTATGGGTCTCTATGGGGTCTCTATGGGGTCTCTATGGGGTCTCTATGGGTCTCTATGGGTCCCTATGGGTCCCTATGGGGTCTCTATGGGTCCCTATGGGTCTCTATGGGTCCCTATGGGTCTCTATGGGGTCCCTATGGGTCCCTATGGGTCCGTATGGGTCTCTATGGGTCCCTATGGGTCCCTATGGGTCTCTATGGGTCTCTATGGGTCTCTATGGGGTCCCTATGGGTCCCTATGGGGTCCCTATGGGTCCCTATGGGTCCCTATGGGGTCCCTATGGGTCTCTATGGGGTCTCTATGGGTCTCTATGGGTCTCTATGGGTCTCTATGGGTCCCTATGGGTCCCTATGGGTCTCTATGGGTCCCTATGGGTCTCTATGGGGTCTCTATGGGGTCTCTATGGGTGCCTATGGGTCTCTATGGGGTCTCTATGGGTCTCTATGGGTCTCTATGGGTCCCTATGGGTCTCTATGGGTCCCTATGGGTCCCTATGGGTCTCTATGGGTCCCTATGGGGTCTCTATGGGGTCTCTATGGGTGCCTATGGGGTCTCTATGGGGTCTCTATGGGTCTCTATGGGTCCCTATGGGTCCCTATGGGGTCTCTATGGGGTCCCTATGGGTCCCTATGGGTCCCTATGGGTCCCTATGGGTCTCTATGGGTCCCTATGGGTCCCTATGGGTCCCTATGGGTCTCTATGGGTCTCTATGGGGTCCCTATGGGTCCCTATGGGTCCCTATGGGTCTCTATGGGTCCCTATGGGTCCCTATGGGTCCCTATGGGTCTCTATGGGTCCCTATGGGTCCCTATGGGTCCCTATGGGTCCCTATGGGTCCCTATGGGTCTCTATGGGTCCCTATGGGTCCCTATGGGTCCCTATGGGTCCCTATGGGTCTCTATGGGTCCCTATGGGTCCCTATGGGTCCCTATGGGTCCCTATGGGTCCCTATGGGTCCCTATGGGTCGCTGACATCCCCCCCCCCCCCCCGCCGCCCAAGCTCTGACGTCACCGCCGTTGCCGGGCGACAGCTCGCTGATGACGTTCCGCGGCCACGTGGTGCTGAACACGCTGCTCCGCTGCCGCCTGGCCCCGCCCCCGGGCGACGGCGGCGGCCAATACCTGAGCGCGGGCTGCGCCACGGGGGCCGTGATTGGTGAGCGCCGCCGCCAATGGGGAGGGGGCCGCGCCCACGTGGTGGTGGGGGGGGGGGGGGGGGGAGTGGTGGCGGCGGCGGCGGCCAATGGGGAGCGAGGAGGCGTGACTCCGCCTCCTGCCATTGGCAGTTTACGACGTGCTGAGCGGGAGGCCCGTGCGGCGCCTGACCAATCACAGCGGCTGCGTGCGTGACGTCAGCTGGCACCCGCAGGGCGGCGCCCTCGCCAGCGCCTCGGTGGGCGGGGCTTGGGGGGGCAGGGGGCGGGGCCTGGGGGGGGCTATGGGGCTCTATGGGGTCTCTATGGGGTCTCTATGGGGTCTCTATGGGTCTCTATGGGGGCTCTATGGGGTCTCTATGGGTCTCTATGGGTCTCTATGGGGTCTCTATGGGGTCTCTATGGGTCTCTATGGGTCCCTATGGGGTCTCTATGGGTCTCTATGGGGTCTCTATGGGTCTCTATGGGGTCTCTATGGGGTCTCTATGGGTCTCTATGGGTCTCTATGGGGCTCTATGGGGCTCTATGGGGTCTCTATGGGGTCTCTATGGGGCTCTATGGGGTCTCTATGGGGTCTCTATGGGGTCTCTATGGGTCTCTATGGGGTCTCTATGGGGCTCTATGGGGCTCTATGGGGTCTCTATGGGTCTCTATGGGGTCCCTATGAGGGTCTCTATGGGTCTCTATGAGGTCTCTATGGGGTCCCTATGGGGTCTCTATGGGTCTCTCTCTATGGGGTCTCTATGGGTCTCTATGGGGTCTCTATGGGTCTCTATGGGGTCTCTATGGGGTCTCTATGGGTCTCTATGGGGTCTCTATGGGTCCCTATGGGTCTCTATGGGGTCTCTATGGGTCCCTATGGGGTCTCTATGGGGTCTCTATGGGTCTCTATGGGTCTCTATGGGTCCCTATGGGTCCCTATGGGTCCCTATGGGGTCCCTATGGGGCTCTATGGGGTCTCTATGGGTCCCTATGGGGTCTCTATGGGATCTCTATGGGTCTCTATGGGTCTCTATGGGTCCCTATGGGTCCCTATGGGTCCCTATGGGGTCCCTATGGGTCTCTATGGGGTCTCTATGGGTCCCTATGGGGTCTCTATGGGGTCTCTATGGGTCCCTATGGGTCCCTATGGGTCCCTGACCCCTCTCCCCCCGCAGTGGGACGGCTCCATTCGCCTCTGGACCTATCAGGACCCCCAGGAGGAGCCAATGGGGGAGCTCCAGGGGGGGGACCCCCCCTAAGCTCCGCCCCCTTCCCTCCTGCCCCAGAGCGCGCGACCCACAATAAACCTCTGCGACCCCCAAGTCAGCCCCTTCGCCTCCTTCTATGGGGCTCTATGGGGCTCTATGGGGTCTCTATGGGGCTCTATGGGGGCTCTGTGGGGTCTCTATTGGGCTCTATGGGGTGTCTATGGGTCCGTATGTGTCTCTATGGGGTGTCTATGGGGTGTCTGTGGGTCCCTATGGGGACTCTATGGGGTCCCTATGGGTCCCTATGGGTCTCTATGGGGTCCCTATGGGGCTCTATGGGTCTCTATGGGTCTCTATGGGTCTCTATGGGGTCTCTATTGGGCTCTATGGGGTGTCTATGGGTCCGTATGTGTCTCTATGGGGTGTCTATGGGGTGTCTGTGGGTCCCTATGGGGACTCTATGGGGTCCCTATGGGTCCCTATGGGTCTCTATGGGGTCCCTATGGGGCTCTATGGGTCTCTATGGGTCTCTATGGGTCTCTATGGGGTCTCTATGGGGTCTCTATGGGGTCCCTATGGGTCTCTATGGGTCTCTATGGGTCTCTATGGGGTCCCTATGGGTCTCTATGGGTCTCTATGGGTCTCTATGGGGTCCCTATGGGTCTCTATGGGTCTCTATGGGTCTCTATGGGGTCCCTATGTGGTCTCTATGGGGTCCCTATGGGGCTCTCTGGGGCTCTATGGAGTCCCTATGGGGTCTCTATGGGTCTCTATGGGGTCCCTATGGGGCTCTATGGGTCTCTATGGGTCTCTATGGGTCTCTATGGGGTCTCTATGGGGTCTCTATGGGGTCCCTATGGGTCTCTATGGGTCTCTATGGGTCTCTATGGGGTCCCTATGGGTCTCTATGGGTCTCTATGGGTCTCTATGGGGTCCCTATGGGTCTCTATGGGTCTCTATGGGTCTCTATGGGGTCCCTATGTGGTCTCTATGGGGTCCCTATGGGTCTCTATGGGGTCCCTATGGGGCTCTCTGGGGCTCTATGGAGTCCCTATGGGGTCTCTATGGGTCTCTATGGGGTCCCTATGGGGTCTCTATGGGGTCTCTCTGGGGCTCTATGGGTCTCTCTGGGGCTCTATGGGGTCCCTATGGGGTCTCTATGGGTCTCTATGGGGTCTCTATGGGTCCCTATGGGTCTCTATGGGTCCCTATGGGTCCCTATGGGGCTCTCTACACCCCCTATAGCACCCCATAAGTGGCCCCCCTCGTCCCTCGCTCCCCCCCTTGAGCCCCCCCCCAACGTCCTCCCTGTGCCCTTTGGCCACCTGTTACCCACAAGCCTATGGGGCGCCTCTAGGGGGCTATGGGGCGGCTATGGGGCGCTATGGGGCGGCTATGGGGCGCTATGGGGCGGCTATGGGGCGCTATGGGGCAGCTATGGGGCGCTCTGGGGCGGCTCTGGGGCCCTACGGAGCGGCTCTGGGGCGCTATGGGGTGCTGTGGGGCGCTGATCCATGGGCTGTGCTATGGGGCAGCGGCGGTCATGGCGTCCCCCCTCTTCCCCCGGGCCCATGCTCTGGCCCTGGCGCTACTTGTGGGGCTGGGCCCCACACTGAAGGCGCGAGCAGACCCCCACAGCATCTTGGCTTCGCCCCATAACCTGCTGGAGACGTGAGTCTATGGGGCGCTATGGGGCGCTATGGGGCGCTATGGGGCTGGGGGGTTGTGGGGCTATGGGGCGCTATGGGGCTGGGGGGTTGTGGGGCTATGGGGGTCTATGGGGCTGGGGGGTTGTGGGGCTATGGGGCGCTATGGGGCTGGGGGGTTGTGGGGCTATGGGGGTCTATGGGGCTGGGGGGTTGTGGGGCTATGGGGGTCTATGGGGCTGGGGGGTTGTGGGGCTATGGGGGTCTATGGGGCTGAAGGGAGTTTTTATGGGGCTCTGGGGGGATGTGGGGGGCTGTGGGGCTGGACAGGGGTTATGGGGCAGGGCTGTCCCTGTGGGGCTGGGGCTGATCTATGGGGCAGGGACGGGGGTGGCTGGGGCTGGGGTCCCCCATCTATAGGGGCCTGGACCACATCTATGGGGCCTGGGGCTCTAGCTATGGGTCTGGGTCACCCCTCTGCCCCCCTGCCCCACACTTATGGGTCTTCTCCACACACTTATGGGTCCCAGCCCCACGCTTATGGATCCCAGCCCCACACTTACAGGTCCCTGCCCCACACTTATGGATTTCAGCCCCACACTTATAGGTCCCAGCCCCCACTTAAGGGTCCCAGCCCCACACTTACAGGTCCCAGCCCCACACTTATGGGTCCCAGCCCCACACTTACAGGTCCCAGCCCCACACTTATGGATCCCAGCCCCACACTTACAGGTCCCTGCCCCACACTTACGGGTCCCAGCCCCACACTTATGGATTTCAGCCCCACACTTACAGGTCCCTGCCCCACACTTATGGGTCCCAGCCCCACACTTACAGGTCCCAGCCCCCACTTAAGGGTCCCAGCCCCACACTTACAGGTCCCAGCCCCACACTCACAGGTCCCAGCCCCACACTTATGGGTCCCAGCCCCACACTTATGGGTCCCAGCCCCACACTCACAGGTCCCAGCCCCACACTTATGGGTCCCAGCCCCACACTTATGGGTCCCAGACCCTCACTTATGGGTCCCAGCCCCACACTTATAGGTCCCAGCCCCACACTCACGGGTCCCAGCCCCACACTTACGGTTCCCTCCCAGCCCCACACTTATGGGTCCCAGCCCCACACTTACAGGTCCCAGCCCCACACTTACAGGTCCCAGCCCCACACTTATGGGTCCCAGCCCCACACTCACAGGTCCCAGCCCCACACTTATGGGTCCCTGCCCCACACTTATGGGTCCCAGCCCCCCACTTATGGGTCCCAGCCCCACACTTACGGGTCCCTGCCTCACACTTATAGGTCCCAGCCCCACACTTATGGGTCCCAGCCCCACACTCACAGGTCCCAGCCCCACACTTATAGATCCCAGCCCCACACTTGTGGGTCCCAGCCCCCCACTTATGGGTCCCAGCCCCACACTTATGGGTCCCAGCCCCTCACTTATGGGTCCCAGCCCCACACTTATAGGTCCCAGCCCCACACTTATGGCTCCCAGCCCCACACTTATGGCTTCCAGCCCCACACTTATGGGTCCCAGCCCCACACTTATAGGTCCCAGCCCCACGCTTATGGGTCCCAGCCCCACACTTACAGGTCCCTGCCCCACACTTACGGGTCCCAGCCCCACACTTATAGGTCCCAGCCCCACGCTTATGGATCCCAGCCCCACACTTACACGTCCCTGCCCCACACTTACAGGTCCCTGCCCCACACTTACGGGTCCATCCCTGCCCCACACTTATGGGTTTCAGCCCCACACTTACGGGTCCCAGCCCCACACTCACAGGTCCCAGCCCCACACTTATGGGTCCCTGCCCCACACTTATGGGTCCCAGGCCCCCACTCACAGGTCCCAGCCCCACACTTATAGGTCCCAGCCCCACACTTATGGGTCCCAGCCCCACACTCACAGGTCCCAGCCCCACACTCACGGGTCCCAGCCCCACACTTATAGGTCCCAGCCCCACACTTATGGGTCCCAGCCCCTCACTTATGGGTCCCTGCCCCACACTTATGGGTCCCAGCCCCACACTTGTGGGTCCCAGCCCCACACTTATGGGTCCCAGCCCCACACTTGTGGGTCCCTGCCCCACACTTATGGGTCCCAGCCCCACACTTGTGGGTCCCTGCCCCACACTTATGGGTCCCAGCCCCACACTTGTGGGTCCCTGCCCCACACTTACACGTCCCTGCCCCACACTTACAGGTCCCAGCCCCACACTTACGGGTCCATCCCTGCCCCACACTTATGGATTTCAGCCCCACACTTATAGGTCCCAGCCCCCACTTAAGGGTCCCAGCCCCACACTTACAGGTCCCAGCCCCACACTCACAGGTCCCAGCCCCACACTCACGGGTCCCTGCCCCACACTTATGGGTCCCAGCCCCACACTTATGGGTCCCAGACCCTCACTTATGGGTCCCAGCCCCACACTTATAGGTCCCAGCCCCACACTCACGGGTCCCAGCCCCACACTTACGGTTCCCTCCCAGCCCCACACTTATGGGTCCCAGCCCCACACTCACAGGTCCCAGCCCCACACTCACGGGTCCCAGCCCCACACTTATGGGTCCCAGCCCCTCACTTATGGGTCCCAGCCCCACACTTATGGGTCCCAGCCCCACACTTGTGGGTCCCAGCCCCACACTTATGGGTCCCTGCCCCACACTTATAGGTCCCAGCCCCACACTTATAGGTCCCAGCCCCACACTTATGGGTCCCAGCCCCTCACTTATGGGTCCCAGCCCCACACTTATAGGTCCCAGCCCCACACTTATGGCTTCCAGCCCCACACTTATGGGTCCCTGCCCCACACTTATGGGTCCCAGCCCCACACTTATAGGTCCCAGCCCCACGCTTATCGGTCCCAGCCCCACACTTATGGATCCCAGCCCCACACTTACAGGTCCCTGCCCCACACTTGTGGGTCCCAGCCCCACACTTATAGGTCCCAGCCCCACACTTGTGGGTCCCAGCCCCACACTTATGGGTCCCAGCCCCTCACTTATGGGTCCCAGCCCCACACTTATAGGTCCCAGCCCCACACTTATGGCTTCCAGCCCCACACTTATGGGTCCCTGCCCCACACTTACGGGTCCCAGCCCCACACTCACAGGTCCCAGCCCCACACTTATGGGTCCCAGCCCCACACTTATAGGTCCCAGCCCCACGCTTATGGGTCCCAGCCCCACACTCACAGGTCCCAGCCCCACACTTATAGATCCCAGCCCCACACTTACAGGTCCCTGCCCCACACTTATGGGTCCCAGCCCCACACTTATGGGTCCCAGCCCCACACTTATGGGTCCCAGCCCCACACTTGTGGGTCCCAGCCCCACACTTATGGGTCCCAGCCCCACACTTGTGGGTCCCTGCCCCACACTTATGGGTCCCAGCCCCACACTTGTGGGTCCCTGCCCCACACTTATGGGTCCCAGCCCCACACTTATGGATCCCAGCCCCACACTTACAGGTCCCTGCCCCACACTTACAGGTCCCAGCCCCACACTCACGGATCCCAGCCCCACACTTATACGTCCCTGCCCCACACTTATGGGTCCCAGCCCCTCACTTATGGGTCCCTGCCCCACACTTATAGGTCCCAGCCCCACACTTATAGGTCCCAGCCCCTCACTTATGGGTCCCTGCCCCACACTTATGGGTCCCTGCCCCACACTTATGGGTCCCATCCCGTCACTTATGGGTCCCTGCCCCACACTTATGGGTCCCAGCCCCACACTTATGGGTCCCAGCCCCACACTTACCCCCCCCCCCCCCCCCCCCCCCAGCCGCCTCCTGCGCTCCGCCGGCTCCTGGACGGCTCTGCTGGCGCTGGCTCTGGCCGTGGCCTCGGTGCCGCTCCTCCGGCCCACAGGGGGCGCCGTGGCGCGGGCGGCGGCGCGCTGGGCCGTGGGGGCCGCTCTGTCCCGCGGCGCCCCGCGCTGGCTCTGGGACTCGCTGGTGGCCGCCACGGGGCGCTGCTGGGCGCGGGGCCCCGTCCTAGGGGGCGCCCTCCTCCTGCCCCACAGCGACCCCTGGAGCTGCCGCGCCCACGGGCACCAATGGGAGGGCTTCGGCGTCTCCCCGCAGGCCTTCGCCCTGGTTCATTGCGGCCTCGGATTGGCCGAGGAGGTCGGCGCCCTGGGGGCGGGGCTCTACGGGGGGGGCGGGGCCAGGGGGCGGGGCCGGAGGGGAGGGGAGGGCACGGGGCTGGTCCATAGGGGAGGGAATGGGGTTGAATGGGGGGGGCATGGGGAAGGGCATGGGATGGGGCAGATCCATAGGGAAGGGCATGGGATGGGGTGGAAGGGTCATGGAGAAGGGCATGGGATGGGGTTGATCCATAGGGAACAACATGGAATGGGGCAAATCCATAGGGAAGGGCATGGGATGGGGCAGATCCATAGGGAAGGGCATGGGATGGGGTGGAAGGGTCATGGAGAAGGGCATGGGATGGGGTTGATCCATAGGGAACAACATGGAATGGGGCAAATCCATAGGGAAGGGCATGGGATGGGGCAGATCCATAGGGAAGGGCATGGGATGGGGCAGATCCATAGGGAAGGGCATGGAATGGGGCAGATCCGTAGGGAAGGGCATGGAATGGGGCAGATCCATAGGGAAGGGCAATATATGGGGTGGAAGGGTCATGGAGAAGGGCATGGGGTTGGTCATATCCATAGGGAAGGGCATGGGATGGGGCAGATCCATAGGGGAGGGCATGGGGTGGGCTATGGGGAAGGCCATGGGATGGGCTATATCCATAGGGAAGGGTATGGGATGGGGCAGATCCATAGGGAAGGGTATGGGGTTGGGCATATCCATAGGGAAGGGCAATATATGGGGTGGAAGGGTCATGGGGAAGGGCATGGGATGGGGTTGATCCATAGGGAAGGCCATGGGGTGGGCTATGGGGAAGGGCATGGGGTGGGCTATGGGGAAGGCCATGGGGTGGGCTATGGGGAAGGCCATGGGGTGGGCTATATCCATGGAGAACCCCAATGGGGCCCTGGGGAACCCCAATGGCGGGGCCCCACCAGGAGCTGGAGCCTATGGGGCTGGCTACGGGCTCTGCCATTGGTCGGTTGGGTCTTCGGGATGGGGCCACCACCACCGCCTATGGGGCCGCCAGCATCGCCTATGGGGCTTGCACCCCCGAGGAGGTCCCCATCGCCCATAGACCCATCACTTATGGGGCCACCATCGTCACCTATGGGCCTCTCACCCTCTATGGGGTCCCCATCCGCTAGGAGGTCCCCATCGCCCATAAGGTCTCCATTGTCCCCTATGGACCCCCCCCCACCATCTATGGGGCAAGAGGAGCCCATGGAAGCCCCCAAGCGCCCCGGCACGGCCTTGTCCCTCCTCTTCCTCCTCAACGTGGCCTTGATCCTGCTCTGGCACTTCCTATTGGCTGTCACCTTGACCTACCGCTATGATTGGCCGAGGAACGCGGCGGGCGCTGCCATTGGCTGGGCCTCCTGGGCCCTCACCTATCGCTGCTGGTACCGGTACCCGTGGTCCCCAGGACCTCCTGGATTGGGCCTCCCGGCGCGTTAATGGCGGCCGTTGGGCCCAAGGGGGGTCTATGGGGTCCATAAGGGGCCATAGGGACCTCCATGGGCCATAGGGAAGGGCCGCAAGGAGCTCCGTTGGCCATAAGGGTCTTATGTATCTTGAAGGACCCAACGGTCCTGGAGGTCCATAGGGCCACGCTATGGGGTTGCAAAGAGCAATTATGGGGTCTCGGAGGTCCTGAAGGTCCATAGGGACCTCGATGGTCCATAAGAAGCTCCATTGTTCCTATGTATCTTGAAGGACCCAATGGTCCTGGAGGTCCATAGGGCCACGCTATGGGGTTGCAAAGAGCAATTATGGGGTCTCGGAGGTCCTGAAGGTCCATAGGGATCTCGATGGTCCATAAGGAGCTCCGTTGTTCCTATGTATCTTGAAGGACCCAATGGTCCTGGAGGTCCATAGGGCCACGCTATGGGGTTATAAAGAGCAATTATGGGGTCTCGGAGGTCCTGAAGGTCCATAGGGACCTCGATGGTCCATAAGGAGCTCCGTTGTTCCTATGTATCTTGAAGGACCCAACGGTCCTGGAGGTCCATAGGGCCACGCTATGGGGTTATAAAGAGCAATTATGGGGTCTCGGAGGTCCTGAAGGTCCATAGGGACCTCGATGGTCCATAAGGAGCTCCGTTGTTCCTATGTATCTTGAAGGACCCAACGGTCCTGGAGGTCCATAGGGCCACGCTATGGGGTTGCAAAGAGCAATTACGGAGTCTCGGAGGTCCTGAAGGTCCATAGGGACCTCGATGGTCCATAAGGAGCTCCGTTGTTCCTATGTATCTTGAAGGACCCAACGGTCCTGGAGGTCCATAGGGCCACGCTATGGGGTTCTATAGGGCAGTTGATGGGGTTTGGGGGTGACCTTCAGGTCCATAGGAAGCCCCTTTAGATCCGTGGAGCTCCTTCACGTCCCAAGGGACCCATTTTGAGCCCAAATCGACCCCAAATCGGGCTTCCCCCCCCCCCGTTTGGGGGCCTTTCTTAAGGCAATGGAGGTCCTGACCAATCAGAGTCCGCCGGGGGGCAGCATCGCGCTGGGCATGGGGCGAAAAAGGGGGGTTTGGGGTGAAGAGCAGCCCCAAAATGGTGTTTTTTGGTTCAAAAAGGCAAATTCCGGGGGTTTGGACCCCAAAAGGAGCGGTTTTGGGGTTAAAGGTGTGAAAATGGCGATTTGGGGGCAGAAAGAGGGGGTTTTCCGTCCCTAAAATGATGATTTTTGGGTGGAAAAGCGGCGATTTCGGGTGCGGGGAAGCGCCGGGTTTTGGAAGCCGAGAGTGACGCCTTTTTGGGCGTAAAAGTGAAGATTTTGGACTGGAAGAGTGAAGATTTTGGGGGCGAAACCGGAAGATTTTGTGAAACGAGGACTTTTGGAGCGGCGCGAAGAAGATTTTTGGGTGAAAAAGAGACGATTTTGGGGGAAAGAAAGCGCTGGGTTTTGGACGCCGAAAACGCGGATTTTGGGGGGGGTCAAAAAGGGATGATTTTGGGCCAAAAAGCGTCGAGATTGGTGGGTTTGGTCGGATTTTGCCGAAAAAAGGCAGGGTTTGGGGTCATTTTGTGCCAGATTTGATGGTTTGGGGTAAAATTCCCCCGATTCGCCTTTGTTTTGGGGGGGGAGGCGGGTGAAAAAGTGGGATTTGAGGTCAATTCAATCTGGAAATGTTGGGTTTTGGCAGGACGGGGCTGGTTTTGGGGGGGGGAAAGGGCGGTTTTGGGGTTAAAATGGTGAAAGCCGGGTTTCTTGCCCTTGACATGTGTGGGTTTGGGGTAAACCGGCGGCTTTCTGTCGCGAACTGCCCGGTGTTTGCCCTAAAACGTGTGGTTTTGCCCCAAAAGGTGTGCTTTTGCCCTGAGAAGTGGTGTTTTGCCCTAGAACGTGTGATTTTGGCCCTAAAATGCGTGGGGTTTGCCCTAAAAAGTGTGGTTTTGCCCTAAAACGTTGGGTTTTGCCCTAAAACGTGTGGGTTTTGCCCTAAAACGTGGGGGTTTTGCCCTAAAACGTGTGGGTTTTGCCCTAAAACGTTTGGTTTTGCCCTAAAACGTTTGGTTTTGCCCTAAAACGTGTGGGTTTTGCCCTAAAACGTTTGGTTTTGCCCTAAAACGTGTGGGTTTTGCCCTAAAACGTGGGGGTTTTGCCCTAAAACGTTTGGTTTTGCCCTAAAACGTGTGGGTTTTGCCCTAAAACGTTTGGTTTTGCCCTAAAACGTGTGGGTTTTGCCCTAAAACGTTTGGTTTTGCCCTAAAACGTGTGGGTTTTGCCCTAAAACGTGGGGGTTTTGCCCTAAAACGTGTGGGTTTTGCCCTAAAACGTTTGGTTTTGCCCTAAAACGTGTGGGTTTTGCCCTAAAACGTTTGGTTTTGCCCTAAAACGTGGGGGTTTTGCCCTAAAACGTGTGGGTTTTGCCCTAAAACGTTTGGTTTTGCCCTAAAACGTTTGGTTTTGCCCTAAAACGTGTGGGTTTTGCCCTAAAAAGTGTGGTTTTGCCCTAAAACGTGTGGGTTTTGCCCTAAAACGTGTGGGTTTTGCCCTAAAACGTTTGGTTTTGCCCTAAAACGTGTGGGTTTTGCCCTAAAACGTTTGGTTTTGCCCTAAAACGTTTGGTTTTGCCCTAAAACGTGTGGGTTTTGCCCTAAAACGTGTGGTTTTGCCCTAAAACGTGTGGGTTTTGCCCTAAAACGTGTGGGTTTTGCCCTAAAACGTGTGGTTTTGCCCTAAAACGTGTGGGTTTTGCCCTAAAACGTTTGGTTTTGCCCTAAAAAGTGTGGTTTTGCCCTAAAACGTTGGGTTTTGCCCTAAAACGTGGGGGTTTTGCCCTAAAACGTGTGGGTTTTGCCCTAAAACGTGGGGGTTTTGCCCTAAAACGTGTGGGTTTTGCCCTAAAACGTTTGGTTTTGCCCTAAAACGTTTGGTTTTGCCCTAAAACGTGGGGGTTTTGCCCTAAAACGTTTGGTTTTGCCCTAAAACGTGGGGGTTTTGCCCTAAAACGTGTGGTTTTGCCCTAAAACGTTGGGTTTTGCCCTAAAACGTGTGGGTTTTGCCCTAAAACGTTTGGTTTTGCCCTAAAACGTGTGGGTTTTGCCCTAAAACGTGTGGGTTTTGCCCTAAAACGTGTGGGTTTTGCCCTAAAACGTGTGCTTTGGCCCCAAAAGCTGTATTTCTGCTGTAAAACGTGTGGTTTCTGCTGATAAAATACGTGGTCTGCCCATAAAACGCTGCTTTGGGCACCAAAAACGCTGCGTTCGGCATCAAATCGAGGGGAAGGGGCATAAAATTAGGGGGGTTTTGCCTTAAAATGAGCCTTTTTTCGCCTAAAACGCCCTTTTATTGCCTTCAAATGAGCCTTTTTTAACCATTTAATGACTTTTTCGACCTCAAATGGGTGTTTTCTTGCCTTAAAATGACCGTTTTTGCCGCGAAATGAGGGGGGTTTGTTTTGGCCTCAAAATGAGGGGGTTTTGCCATCAAACGAAGGATTCTTTCCTCCCCAAAACGAGGTTTTCGGACCCAAACCGATGAGGCTCCCCCCCCCCCCCCCCCCCCTCCGGCTCTGGTTTTTAGTCACCGTTTTGGGGTCGTTTGACCTGAAAACGCTGCTTTTCCGCCCCCGGAGCCCGTTTTTGGGGGCCACATCTGCTCTTTGCCAGCCGAAACGTTGCGGTTTCGCTCCCGACGAGCTGTTTCGTACCAAACACCAGGTGTTTCCCCCCCCAGAACCAGACGCTCGCTGGGTTTCGGGGCCGAAAAAAGGGGGAAACGGGCAAAGCGCTGCGGTCGAAAGCGAGAACCGGCGGTTGCGGAGGGCGAAATGGGGCAGAAAAGGGGCTTTTGGGGGCTATTTTGGGCCAGGGCGGTTGCACAGCTGCAAGTGTGGGTCCTAAAGGGTGGCTACAGATAGGGCTGGGGCGGGTAGCCCCGATAGCACTACTGGGGGTAGACATGGTAGCCCAATGCAGGTAGAGCTGGTAGCCCAATGCAGGTAGAGCTGGTAGCCCTATTATGGGTAGACCTGATAGCCCTAATGCAGGTAGAGCTGGTAGCCCTATTATGGGTAGACCTGATAGCCCAATGCAGGTAGAGCTGGTAGCCCTATTATGGGTAGACCTGATAGCCCAATGCAGGTAGAGCTGGTAGCCCTAATGCAGGTAGAGCTGGTAGCCCTAATGCAGGTAGAGCTGGTGGCCCAATGCTGGTAGAGCTGGTAGCCCAATGCAGGTAGAGCTGGTAGCCCAATGCAGGTAGAGCTGGTAGCCCTATTATGGGTAGACCTGATAGCCCTAATGCAGGTAGAGCTGGTAGCCCTATTATGGGTAGACCTGATAGCCCAATGCAGGTAGAGCTGGTAGCCCTATTATGGGTAGACCTGATAGCCCTAATGCAGGTAGAGCTGGTAGCCCTATTATGGGTAGACCTGATAGCCCAATGCAGGTAGAGCTGGTAGCCCTATTATGGGTAGACCTGATAGCCCAATGCAGGTAGAGCTGGTGGCCCAATGCAGGTAGAGCTGGTAGCCCTATTATGGGTAGACCTGATAGCCATAGCCACCTCCTGGCACCTCCTGCTCCTCTCCAATGGCCATGGCCATCCATGGGGTGCCCTCTGCATGCCCATGGCCACCCAATGTCCATCCCTCCCCTCCCACCCCCCCATTGGCTCTGCTGGTGGCTTCATCTCCAGCAGCCAATGGGAGACCCCCCCTTTAGACCACGTGGTTCATGACGTTCTTGTAGTGGGGCGGGGGGCTTGGCTTGAGGTGGAGGAGGGTGGCCAGGACCCACTTGACCTGCGGATGGGGAGCAGCCATCAACCAATGAGCACCCATTGACCCAGTGGCCAACCAATGGCCAGCCAATGGCCAGCCAATGGCCAACCATCACCCAATGACCACCCAGGGACCCAATGACCACCCAATGACCCAATGACCAACCAATGACCCAATGGCCACCCAGTGACCAACCAATGGCCAACCAATGGCCAACCATCAACCAATGACCACCCAAGGACCCAATGACCACCCAATGACCCAATGACCAACCAGTGACCAACCAATGGCCAGCCATCACCCAATGACCACCCAATGGGCAACCATCACCCAATGACCACCCAATGGGCAACCGTCACCCAATGACCCATCCAACCACCCTGCAACCATCGATGGAGGCCCCAAACCTCCTCCGTCACCCATAGCACCTCCATCTCTCCCCCTTCCCCACCACCCGCAGGCCCCATAGGCCCCATAGGAGGCCCCATGGGCCCCATAGGCCCCCCACCTTGCAGAGGGTGACGGTGGCGCTGTAGCAGACGCTGAGGAGGAAGAGGGTGATGAAGACGGCGACGGTGTCCCAGGGCCCATTGGCCACGTCGGGGTCACCATGGCAAAGGTCCTCGGGGAGGAGCATCTCTGCAGGTGGGGATAGGGGGGGACAAGGTGGGCCATGGTGGTCCATCAGCTCCATCCATCCATCTCCATCCATCATCATCTCCATCATCTCCATCCATCTCCGTCCATCATCATCTCCATCCATCTCCGTCCACCATCATCTCCATCCACCATCATCTCCATCCACCATCATCTCCATCCATCATCATCTCCATCATCTCCTTACATCATCATCTCCATCCATCTCCATCCATTATCATCTCCATCCATCATCATCTCCATCATCTCCATCCATCATCATCTCCATCATCTCCATCCATCATCATCTCCATCCATCTCCATCCATCATCATCTCCATCCATCTCCATCCATCATCATCTCCATCATCTCCATCCACCTCCATCCATTATCCGTGCAAATGCCCCTGATTTCCTCAATTCCCCCATTTTTCCTCAAATTTCCTCAATTTTCTCCCAATTTCCCCAAATTTTCCTCAGATTTCCTCAGTCATTCCCTGATTTCCCCAGTTTCCCCCAAATTTCCCCAAATTTCCTCTATTTTTCCCTCATTTGCCCAAATGTGCCTCAGATTTCCCCACTTTTTCCTTTATTTCCCCAAATTTTCCTCAAATTGCCTCAGTTTCCCCCCGAGTTCCCCAAATTTGCCTCAAATTTCCTCAATTTCCCCCAATTATCCCCATTTCCCAATTTTTTTCTGTTTTCACCCAACTTTCCCTCAATTTGCCTCAAATTTTCCCAGTTTTCCCCTCATTTCCCCAAATTTCACCACTTTCCCCCGAAATTTCCTTCCTTGGCCCCTCGTTTCCCCCAATTTTCCCCAAGTTCCCCAAATGCCTTCGGTTTCCTCCTGATTTGCCCAAATTCTGCCCAGTTTCCCTCAGTTTCCCCCTGATTTTCCCGATTTCCCCAAAATTCCTTCCGTTTCCCACCTGTTTCCCCCCAGTTTTCCCGATTCCCCCCAATTTCTCCTGGTTTCGCCCCCATTTTCCCAAATTTTCCTCCAATTTCCCAATTTCCCCTCAATTTTCCCCAATTTTCCATGAATTGTCCCAATTTTTCCTCAAACTTCCCCATTTTCCCCCCAATTTTCCATAAATTTTCCCAATTTTTCCTCAAATTTCCCAATTTTCCCCAATTTTCCATGAATTTTCCCAATTTTTCCTTAAATTTCCCAATTCCCCCCCCAATTTTCCATGAATTGTCCCAATTTTTCCTCAAATTTCCCAATTTCCCCCAATTTTCCATGAATTTTCTCAGATTTTCCTCAAATTTCCCAATTTCCCCCCCAATTTTCCGTGAATTTTCCCAATTTTTCCTCAAATTTCCCAATTTTCCACGATTTTCCATGAATTGTCCCAAATTTGCTTGAGAAATCCATCATCCATCCCCCATCACCCTTCCATCTCCATCCATTATCCATGTCCATCCATGCCCACCCATCTCCCATAGGTTCTTCTCCCACCTCTTGCCCCTATAGATGGAAGGAAGGGCCAGTTCCTCTTGTCCATCCATCACCATCATCATCCATCTCCATCCACTTCCATCCATCTCCGTCCATCCCCATCTCCATCCTCCATCTCCACCCATGTCCACCCATCTCCATCCATCATCCACCTCCATCCACCATCATCATCACCCATCCTCCATCTCCACCATCTCCATCCATCATCATCACCCATCTCCATCATCTCCACCTCCATCCATCTCCATCTCCATCATCATCCACCTCCATCCACCATCATCATCACCCATCCTCCATCTCCACCATCTCCATCCATCATCATCACCCACCTCCATCATCTCCATCTCCATCCATCTCCATCTCCATCCACCACTATCTCCATCCACCACCATCACCCACCTCCAGCCACCTCCATCCGCCACCCGCGCCCCATAGAACCACACGCGCACCGCTTGAGCCATCTTCTCCTTTATTCCCAGCCCCACGCAAGGAACCCCATGGAGATGCCACCACCTCACTTCCTTTTACCGGGGCTCCTGTTGATGCTGCGCTGGATGAACCTCATGGGCAGCCCCTCATGGACCACCATGCACACGTAGGTCGTCCCCTTGCTCCAGTCCTCCCTCTGCACCAGCAAGCGGCTGTAGAGGAAGAAGGAGGTGTCCCCCATCTTCTCCTTCATGGGGGGAGTGGTCTCGTAGCTCGAGGCCTCCACCGGGTCCTGGTTCTTCTGCCACTCCACCGAGATGGACTCGGGGTAGAAGCCTCGCACCAAGCACGTCAAGCTCAAGGTGGGACGGGAGCCGCTCATCTCCTCCAAAGGGGGTGGCAGGAGGTAGACGCTGGGGGACAAGCGCTTGCCTATAGGGGGGACAATGGGGGGGGGGTGATGTGAGGTGGGGTCCTGGACCCCCATCACCCCCGGGGAATGAGGCCCGTCAGCACAGAACCACCAAGAACCGAACCCTATGGAGATGCCGCCACCACCCAAATCGATGACGGGGGGACCCCGTTGAGATGCCACCACCCGAAGCAACCCCATGTGATGCCAGAGACCCCATAACCACCATACATGAACCCCATTGAGATACCACCCTCCCCCAAAACCACCAAGAACCGAACCCTATGGAGATGCCACCATCACCCAAATCGATGACGGGGGGACCCCGTTGAGATGCCACCACCCGAAGCAACCCCATGTGATGCCAGAGACCCCATAACCACCATACATGAACCCCATTGAGATACCACCCTCCCCCAAAACCACCAAGAACCGAACCCTATGGAGATGCCACCATCACCCAAATCGATGACGGGGGGACCCCGTTGAGATGCCACCACCCGAAGCAACCCCATGTGATGCCAGAGACCCCATAAGCACCATACATGAACCCCATTGAGATACCACCCTCCCCCAAAACCACCAAGAACCGAACCCTATGGAGATGCCACCATCACCCAAATCGATGACGGGGGGACCCCGTTGAGATGCCACCACCCGAAGCAACCCCGTGTGATGCCAGAGACCCCATAACCGCCTGAACTGAGGCCACAGACCCCCATAACCACCATGAACCGAACCCCACTGAGATGCCACCACCACCCAAATCCATGATGGGGGAACCCCACTGAGACACCACCACCCGAACCAACCCAATGTGAGCTCAGAGACCCCATAACCACCACAAATGGCGATCCCATTACCCCATAACCACCATCACTTGAACCCCATGGGTCCCTACCTAGCTTCTTGGAGATGGTGCGGCTGATGGGAGAGGGCAGGTCCCTGTGCTGGACCTTGCAGGTGAAGCTGACCCCATTCTCCCAGTCGCTGGTGGACACCAGGACCTCTCTGGTGGCCGTGAAGGTGCCATTGAACTGGGCCTTGACTTGCAGGAGGCTGGAGCTCAGCGTCCGGCTTTGGTCCTTGATCCAGCTGATCTCCAGGCCCTCGTCACTGGGTAAACTGGTGGCAATGCAGCGGAGCCGGGGGCTCTGGGACACGTAAAGGTCCAAGGGCGACGGGGGCAGGACAAAGACTTGGATGGCGCTGGAGTCCGCAGGGGTGCCTGGGAAGGGGAGAGGAACCCCATGGAGATGCCACCACTCAGTGCAGTCAATGGAGCCCAATGGAGAAGACCCAAACCCAATGGAACCCAAGGGAGATGCCACCACCCAATGAAGCCCCCACCACCCATCGAAGCCAATGGAACCCAATGGAGATGCCACCACCCAACAAAGCCAATAGAACCCAATGGAGATGCCACCACCCAATGAAGCCAATGGAACCCCATGGAGATGCCACCACCCATCGCAGCCAATGGAACCCAATGGAGATGCCACCACCCAACAAAGCCAATGGAACCCAATGGAGATGCCACCACCCACCAGAACCCAATGGAGATGCCACCACCCATCGAAGCCAATGGAACCCAATGGAGATGCCACCACCCAATGGAACCCAATGGAGATGCCACCACCCAACAAAGCCAATGGAACCCAATGGAGATGCCACCACCCAACAAAGCCAATGGAACCCAATGGAGATGCCACCACCCACCGGAACCCAATGGAGATGCCACCACCCAATGAAGTCAATGAAACCCAATGGAGATGCCACCACCCAATGAAGTCAATGGAACCCAATGGAGATGCCACCACCCAATGAAGCCAATGGAACCCAATGGAGATGCCACCACCCAACAAAGCCAATGGAACCCAATGGAGATGCCACCACCCAACAAAGCCAATGGAACCCAATGGAGATGCCACCACCCACCGGAACCCAATGGAGATGCCACCACCCAATGAAGTCAATGAAACCCAATGGAGATGCCACCACCCAATGAAGTCAATGGAACCCAATGGAGATGCCACCACCCAATGAAGTCAATGGAACCCAATGGAGATGCCACCACCCAACAAAGCCAATGGAACCCAATGGAGATGCCACCACCCATCGCAGCCAATGGAACCCACTGGAGATGCCACCACCCAATGAAGCCAATGGAACCCAATGGAGATGCCACCACCCAATGAAGTCAATGGAACCCAATGGAGATGCCACCACCCAATGGAACCCAATGGAGATGCAACCACCCAACAAAGCCAATGGAACCCAATGGAGATGCCACCACCCACCGGAACCCACTGGAGATGCCACCACCCAATGAAGCCAATGGAACCCAATGGAGATGCCACCACCCAATGAAGTCAATGGAACCCAATGGAGATGCCACCACCCAATGGAACCCAATGGAGATGCCACCACCCATCGCAGCCAATGGAACCCACTGGAGATGCCACCACCCAATGAAGCCAATGGAACCCAATGGCGATGCCACCACCCACCGGAGCCCATCCGCACTCACTGAAGCACTTGCTGGCGGGCACCTGCAGGCTGGTGCCGGTGGCCGAGTGGGTGACGCCGCACACCAGGCTCTTCTCCTGCCATTGGGCCATGGTGAGGTTGAGGCGGGCGCTGGCCCGGAAGGTGCCGTCCGCGCCGGGGCCCTCGACGAGGACGAGCGGGGCCGGGTCGAGGGGCTCCGAGTCCAGGAGCCATTGGAGGCTCAGGGGGCGCGGGGCGAAGCCCGAGGCCGAGCAGAGGACGTGGACGGAGGCCCCGGAGCACGAGTGGAGGAGCTCGACGTGGGGGGGCAGGGAGCGGGAGGGGGACACTGGGGACAGGAGGAGGAAGAGACCCCATTATAACCCATTATAACCCCATTATAACCCATTATAACCCATTATAACCCATTATACCCCATTATAACCCCATTATAACCCATTATAACCCATTATAACCCATTATAACCCCATTATACCCCATTATAACCCATTATAACCCATTATAACCCATTATAACCCCATTATAACCCATTATAACCCATTATAACCCATTATAACCCATTATAACCCCATTATAACCCATTATAACCCATTATAACCCCATTATAACCCCATTATAACCCATTATAACCCCATTATACCCCATTATAACCCATTATAACCCATTATAACCCATTAAAACCCATTATAACCCATTATAACCCCATTATAACCCCATTATAACCCATTATAACCCATTATAACCCCATTATAACCCCATTATAACCCATTATAACCCATTATAACCCATTATAACCCCATTATACCCCATTATAACCCCATTATAACCCATTATAACCCATTATAACCCATTATAACCCATTATAACCCATTATAACCCCATTATAACCCCATTATAACCCATTATAACCCATTATAACCCCATTATACCCCATTATAACCCCATTATAACCCATTATAACCCATTATAACCCCATTATAACCCATTATAACCCATTATACCCCATTATAACCCCATTATAACCCATTATAACCCACTATAACCCATTATAACCCCATTATAACCCATTATAACCCATTATAACCCCATTATACCCCATTATAACCCCATTATAACCCATTATAACCCATTATAACCCCATTATAACCCATTATAACCCATTATAACCCCATTATACCCCATTATAACCCATTATAACCCCATTATACCCCATTATAACCCCATTATAACCCCATTCTACCCCATTATACCCCATTATAACCCCATTCTACCCCATTATAACCTCATTATAACCCCATTATACCCCATTATAACCCCATTATAACCCCATTATAACCCCATTATAACCCCATTATAACCCACTCACCGCTCACCACGACGCTGCCGCTGAAGCCGGTGGCCGCGTGCCCCACGGCGCACGTCGCCTCCCGCCGCCCCACGGGCAGCCCCACGGCGCTCGCCTGCCGGTAGCGCCCGCCCGTGGGGCCCGAGGCCGGGTACGTGCGGGGGGGCACCGGCGGCGGGGACACCCCCCCCGCCGTGACCCACGTCATGGTCACGGGCAGTGGGGTGAAGCCCGACGCCAGGCAGCCGGCCATGGGGCTCGCTATGGGGCCGGCAGAGCAGGGAGCCAATGGGAAGAGCCGAGGGGACGTGGGGGGCACTGCAGTGGGGGGAGAGGGGGGGTAGAGGGGGAGATGGAGAGATGTAACGGGGCGCATGGGGACCCATAGGGACCCATAGGGACCCATAGAGACCCATAGGGACCCATAGAGACCCATAGGGACACATAGGGACCCATAGGGACACATAGGGACCCATAGGGACACATAGGGGCCCATAGGGACCTAATGGACCCATAGGGACCTAATGGACCCATAGGGACACATAGAGACCCATAGGGACCTAATGGACCCATAGGGACCTAATGGACCCATAGGGACACATAGAGACCCATAGGGATCTAATGGACCCATAGGGACCTAATGGACCCATAGGGACACATAGAGACCCATAGGGACACATAGGACCCATAGAGACCCATAGAGACCTAATGGACCCATAGAGACCCATAGAGACCTAATGGACCCATAGAGACCCATAGAGACCTAATGGACCCATAGAGACCCATAGAGACCTAATGGACCCATAGAGACCCATAGAGACCTAATGGACCCATAGAGACCCATAGGCAGCTAATGGACCCATAGGGACCCATAGAGACCCATAGGAACCTAATGGACCCATAGGGACCCATAGAGACCCATAGGGACCTAATGGACCCATAGGGACCCATGGAGACCTAATGGACCCATAGAGACCCATACGGACCCATAGAGACCCATACGGACCCATAGGCAGCTAATGGACCCATAGGGACCCATAGAGACCCATAGGAACCTAATGGACCCATAGGGACCCATAGAGACCCATAGGAACCTAATGGAGCCATAGGACCCATAGGACCCATAGAGACCCATAGAGAGCCATATGGAGCTAATGGACCCATAGGGACCCATAGGGACCTAATGGACCCATAGGAACCCCAAGGGACCCATAGGGACCTAATGGACCCATAGAGACCCATAGGGACCCATAGAGACCCATAGGGACCCATAGGGACCCATAGAGACCCATAGGGACCCATAGGGCACCGGAAGGAACCCCAAGACCACCTTAAGAGCACCCATAGGCACCTTAAAGGGACCTTAAGGGCTCCGTGGGCACCTTAAGAGCACCCATAGGGACCCCAAAGGGACCCATAGCGACCCTAATGGCACCTATAGGGACCCCAAAGGGACCCATAGCGACCCTAATGGCACCCATAGGGACCCCAAAGGGACCCATAGCGACCCTAATGGCACCCATAGGGACCCCAAAGGGACCCATAGCGACCCTAATGGCACCCATAGGGACCCCAAAGGGACCCATAGCGACCCTAATGGCACCCATAGGGACCCCAAAGGGACCCATAGCGACCCTAATGGCACCCATAGGGACCCCAAAGGGACCCATAGCGACCCTAATGGCACCCATAGGGACCCCAAAGGGACCCATAGCGACCCTAATGGCACCCATAGACAGCTTGAGGGACCCCCTGCCCCATAGGGACCCCCTGACCCATAGGGACCCCTACACTATAGGGACCCTATAGCACAGCTCAGCTGCCCCATAGGGACCCCTGCCCCATAGGGACCCCCCTGCTCTATAGGGTCCCTATAGCACAGCTCAGCTGCCCCATAGGGACCCCTGCCCCATAGGGACCCCCCAGCTCTATAGGGTCCCTATAGCACAGCTCAGCTGGACCCAGCCCCATAGAATCCCCTGCCCCATAGGGACCCCTGCCCCATAGGGACCCCCCTGCTCTATAGGGTCCCTATAGCACAGCTCAGCTGCCCCATAGGGACCCCTGCCCCATAGGGACCTCCTGCTCTATAGGGTCCCTATAGGACAGCTCAGCTGGACCCTGCCCCATAGAATCCCCTGCCCCATAGAATCCCCTGCCCCATAGGGACCCCTGACCTATAGGGACCCCCCTGCTCTATAGGGTCCCTATAGCACAGCTCAGCTGCCCCATAGGGACCCCTGCCCCATAGGGACCTCCTGCTCTATAGGGTCCCTATAGGACAGCTCAGCTGGACCCTGCCCCATAGAATCCCCTGCCCCATAGGGACCCCTGCCCCATAGGGACCCCCCTGCTCTATAGGGTCCCTATAGCACAGCTCAGCTGGACCCAGCCCCATAGAATCCCCTGCCCCATAGGGACCCCTGCCCCATAGGGACCCCCCTGCTCTATAGGGACCCTATAGCACAGCTCAGCTGCCCCATAGGGACCCCTGCCCCATAGGACCCCCCTGCTCTATAGGGACCCTATAGCACAGCTCAGCTGGACCCTGCCCCATAGAATCCCCTGCCCCATAGAATCCCCTGCCCCATAGGGACCCCTGCCCTATAGGGACCCCCCTGCTCTATAGGGACCCTATAGCACAGCTCAGCTGCCCCATAGGG
This sequence comes from Psittacula echo, assembly GCF_963264785.1. NCBI lineage: Eukaryota > Metazoa > Chordata > Aves > Psittaciformes > Psittacidae > Psittacula > Psittacula echo. The sequence continues at coordinate 1,502,999 of NC_137755.1, forward strand.
ACCCCTGCCCCATAGGGACCCCCCTGCTCTATAGGGACCCTATAGCACAGCTCAGCTGCCCCATAGGGACCCCTGCCCCATAGGGACCTCCTGCTCTATAGGGTCCCTATAGCACAGCTCAGCTGGACCCTGCCCCATAGAATCCCCTGCCCCATAGAATCCCCTGCCCCATAGGGACCCCTGCCCTATAGGGACCCCCCTGCTCTATAGGGACCCTATAGCACAGCTCAGCTGCCCCATAGGGACCCCTGCCCCATAGGGACCCCCCTGCTCTATAGGGACCCTATAGCACAGCTCAGCTGGACCCTGCCCCATAGAATCCCCTGCCCCATAGGGACCCCTGCCCCATAGGGACCCCTGACCTATAGGTTCCTCCCCTGCTCTATAGGGTCCCTATAGTACAGCTCAGCTGGACCCAGCCCCATAGAATCCCCTGCCCCATAGGGACCCCCTGCCCTATAGGGACCCCCCTGCTCTATAGGGTCCCTATAGCACAGCTCAGCTGGACCCTGCCCCATAGAATCCCCTGCCCCATAGAATCCCCTGCCCCATAGGGACCCCTGCCCTATAGGTTCCTCCCCTGCTCTATAGGGTCCCTATAGTACAGCTCAGCTGGACCCAGCCCCATAGAATCCCCTGCCCCATAGAATCCCCTGCCCCATAGGGACCCCTGCCCTATAGGTTCCTCCCCTGCTCTATAGGGTCCCTATAGCACAGCTCAGCTGAACCCTGCCCCATAGAATCCCCTGCCCCATAGGGACCCCTGCCCCATAGGGACCCCCCTGCTCTATAGGGTCCCTATAGCACAGCTCAGCTGAACCCTGCCCCATAGAATCCCCTGCCCCATAGAATCCCCTGCCCCATAGGGACCCCCTGCCCCATAGGGACCCCTGCCCTATAGGGACCCCTACGCTATAGGGTCCCTATAGCACAGCTCAGCTGCCCCATAGGGACCCCTGCCCCATAGGGACCCCCCTGCTCTATAGGGTCCCTATAGCACAGCTCAGCTGGACCCTGCCCCATAGAATCCCCTGCCCTATAGGGATCTCTGCCCTATAGGTCCCCCCTTACTCTATAGGGTCCCTATAGCACAGCTCAGCTGGACCCTGCCCCATAGAATCCCCTGCCCCATAGGGACCCCTGCCCCATAGGGACCCCCCTACTCTATAGGGTCCCTATAGCACAGCTCAGCTGAACCCTGCCCCATAGAATCCCCTGCCCCATAGAATCCCCTGCCCCATAGGGACCCCCTGCCCCATAGGGACCCCTGCCCTATAGGGACCCCTACGCTATAGGGTCCCTATAGCACAGCTCAGCTGCCCCATAGGGACCCCTGCCCCATAGGGACCCCCCTGCTCTATAGGGTCCCTATAGCACAGCTCAGCTGGACCCTGCCCCATAGAATCCCCTGCCCTATAGGGATCTCTGCCCTATAGGTCCCCCCTTACTCTATAGGGTCCCTATAGCACAGCTCAGATGAACCCAGCCCCATAGAATCCCCTGCCCCATAGGGACCCCTGCCCCATAGGGACCCCCTGCCCCATAGGGACCCCCTGCTCTATAGGGTCCCTATAGCACAGCTCAGCTGGACCCTGCCCCATAGAATCCCCTGCCCCATAGGGACCCCTGCCCTATAGGATCCCCTACACTATAAGGACCCCATAGCACGGCTCAAATGCCCCCTGCCCCATAGGGACCCCCTGCCCCATAGAGACCCCATAGCACACCTCAGCTCCCCCCTATAGGCACCCCATAGCGAGCTCCTGCCCTATAGGTCCCCCGTGCTCTATAGGGACCTCTGCCCCATAGGGACCCCATAGCACAGCTCAGCTGCCCCCCTGCCCAATAGGGAGCTCCTGCCCCATAGCAACCCCCTGCCCCATCGATCACCCCTTCCCCATAGGGTCTGCTGCCCCATAGGGACCCCGTACTATAGCTTAGCCCTATCCAGCCCCATAGTGGACCCCCTGCCCCATAGGGGACCCCCTGCCCTATAGGGACCCATAGAGCCCCATAGAGACCCTCAGCCTCATAGATTCCCATAGAGCCCCATAGAGCCCCATACAGCCCCATAGGGACCCCCAGCCCCATAGAGCCCCATAGAGCCCCATGGGGGCCCCCAGCCCCATAGAGCCCCATAGGGAAAGCCTTACCCGCATGGCTGCAGCTCTGCCCCACACATGGTGCAATGGGGCCCTTCCCCCCTCCACTTCCTGTTTCCTGCCTGAAGCCTGCTGTGGGGCAGCCCCATGGCGCCCCATAGAGCCCCATAGAAACCCCATAGAGACCCCATAGAGACCCCATAGAGACTCCATAGAGACCCCATAGCGACTCCATAGAGACCCCATAGGGACCTCATAGAGACCCATAGAGACCCCATAGAGACCCATAGAGACCCATAGAGACCCCATAGAGACCCCATAGAGACTCCATAGAGACCCCATAGAGACCCCATAGAGACCCATAGAGACCCATAGAGACCCCATAGAGCCCCCATAGAGACCCCATAGGGACCCCATAGGGACCTCATAGAGACCCATAGGGACCCATAGAGACCCATAGAGACCCATAGAGACCCCATAGAGACTCCATAGAGACCCCATAGAGACCCCATAGCGACTCCATAGAGACCCCATAGGGACCTCATAGAGACCCATAGGGACCCATAGAGACCCATAGAGACCCATAGAGACCCCATAGGGACCCATAGAGACCCATAGGGACCCATAGAGACCCATAGAGACCCCATAGAGACCCTAGAGGGACCCATAGGGACCCATAGAGACCCCATAGAGACTCCATAGAGACCCCATAGAGACCCTATAGAGACCCATAGGGACCCATAGAGACCCATAGGGACCCATAGAGACCCATAGAGACCCCATAGAGACCCTAGAGGGACCCATAGGGACCCATAGAGACCCCATAGAGACTCCATAGAGACCCCATAGAGACCCTATAGGGACCCATAGGGACCCATAGGGACCCCATAGAGACTCCATAGAGACCCCATAGAGACCCATAGAGACCCCATAGGGACCCATAGAGACCCATAGAGACCCATAGGGACCCATAGAGACCCATAGAGATTCCATAGAGACCCCATAGAGACCCCATAGAGACCCATAGAGACCCATAGAGACCCCATAGGGACCCATAGAGACCCATAGAGACCCATAGGGACCCATAGAGACCCATAGAGATTCCATAGAGACCCCATAGAGACCCATAGGGACCCCATAGAGACTCCATAGAGACCCCATAGAGACCCCATAGAGACCCATAGAGACCCCATAGAGACCCCATAGAGACCCATAGAGACCCCATAGGGACCCATAGAGACCCCATAGAGACCCCATAGGGACCCATAGAGACCAGTTTAAAACCACTTTAAGCCCAGTTTAGCCCCAGTTTAACCCCAATTCAATCCCAATTCAAGCCCAGTTTAAGCCCAGCTTAACCCCAATTCAGTCCCAGTTTAACCCCAGTTTAAGCCCAGTTTAGGCCCCCTTTAACCCCCCTTTAACCCCCTTTAAGCCCCTTTCCCCCTCTCACCATTGCTCCTCCACCTCCTCCGGCCTCCTCTCCCCGTGCCCCCATGGCCCCTATGGGGCAGCCCCATTGAGGAGCTGGGAACCAGCCCTAAGGGGAACTTCCCACCCCATTGACCTGCTCCTCTGGGGCACGGGGCTCCCGGTTCCTCTTTGGGGCCACCACCAAACCCACTTCTCCTTTAGGGCCCTATGGGGCCTCCTCCATTGACTTCTATGGGGCCTCCTCCATTGACTTCTATGGGGCCTCCTCCATTGACTTCCTACTTATGGGGCCACCTCCATTGACTTCTATGGGGCCTCCTCCATTGACTTCTCCTTTAGGTCCTTCCATCCCCATTGACCCCCTTTAGGTCCTTCCATCCCCATTGACCCCCTTTAGATCCTTCCACCCCCATTGACCCCCTTTAGGTCCTTCCACCCCCATTGACCCCCTTTAGGTCCTTCCACCCCCATTGACCCCCTTTAGGTCCTTCCACCCCCATTGACCCCCTTTAGATCCTTCCACCCCCATTGACCCCCTTTAGGTCCTTCCACCCCCATTGACCCCCTTTAGGTCCTTCCACCCCCATTGACCCCCTTTAGATCCTTCCACCCCCATTGACCCCCTTTAGGTCCTTCCACCCCCATTGACCCCCTTTAGATCCTTCCACCCCCATTGACCCCCTTTAGATCCTTCCACCCCCATTGACCCCCTTTAGATCCTTCCACCCCCATTGACCCCCTTTAGGTCCTTCCACCCCCATTGACCCCCTTTAGATCCTTCCATCCCCATTGACCCCCTTTAGGTCCTTCCACCCCCATTGACCCCCTTTAGGTCCTTCCACCCCCATTGACCCCCTTTAGATCCTTCCATCCCCATTGACCCCCTTTAGGTCCTTCCACCCCCATTGACCCCCTTTAGATCCTTCCACCCCCATTGACCCCCTTTAGGTCCTTCCATCCCCATTGACCCCCTTTAGGTCCTTCAACCCCATTGACCTCCTCCTATGGTTCCTCAATGGTGTCTTCTGCCCCATTGCAGACCCAGCCACCCCCCCCCGTGTCTACCCATTGCTGCCCTGCTCCTGCCTGGACCAGGTCGCCATTGGCTGCTTGGCCAAGGACTTCGTCCCAACGCCCATCTCCATCACTTGGGTCTCCAACGTGGAGGGGGACATCGAGACCTTCCCCAGCCAATGGATCCAGGGCTCCTACAGCGCCAGCTCCCAGTTGACCATCCCGGCCACCAGTTTGGATGGGGAGAGCTTCCAGTGCAAGGTGGAGCACAGCAGCACCCAAAACACCATCACGAAGGTCATCAAAGGTGGGTTGGTGGCATCTAACGTGGGTCGGTGGGCATCTAACGTGGGTTAACGGGCATCTACTATGGGTTGGTGGCATCTACTATGGGTTGATGGCCACCATTATGGGTCAATAGACACCATCATGGGTCAATGGACACCATCACGGGTCAATGGCCACCATTATGGGTCAATGGCCACCACTATGGTTCAATGGCCACCATTATGGGTCAATGGCCACCACGATGGGTCAATGGCCACCACGATGGGTCAATAGTCACCATTATGGGTCAATAGACACCATTACGGGTCAATAGATGCCTACTATGGGTTGATGGCCACCATGATGGGTTGATGGCCAACATGATTGGTCAATGGCCACCACTAGGGGTCAATGGCCACCATGATTGGTCAATGGCCACCATGATTGGTCAATGGCCACCACTATGGGTCAATGGCCACCATGATTGGTCAATGGCCACCACTATGGGTCAATGGCCACCATGACTGGTCAATGGCCGCCATGATTGGTCAACGGCCATCATGATTGGTCAATGAGCACCATTATGGGCCAATAGATGCTTACTATGAGTCAAGGGCCACCATGATTGGTCAATGGCCACCATTATGGGTCAATGGCCACCACGATGGGTCAATAGACGCCATTATGTGTCAATAGACACCATTATGGGTCAATAGATGCCTACTATGGGTCAATGGCCACCACTATGGCTCAATGGCCACCATTATGGGTCAATGGCCACCATGACTGGTCAATGGCCACCATGATTGGTCAATGGCCACCATGATGGCTCAATGGCCACCACTATGGGTCAATAGATGTCTACTATGGGTCGATGGCCACCACTATGGGTCAATGGCCACCCTGACTGGTCAATGGCCACCATGATTGATCAATGGCCACCATGATTGGTCAATGGCCACCATTATGGGTCAATGGCCACCACTATGGTTCAATGGCCACCATTATGGGTCAATGGCCACCACGATGGGTCAATGGCCACCACGATGGGTCAATAGACACCATTATGTGTCAATAGACACCATTACGGGTCAATAGATGCCTACTACGGGTTGATGGCCACCACTATGGGTCAATGGCCACCATGATTGGTCAATGGCCACCATGATTGGTCAATGGCCACCATGATGGCTCAATGGCCACCACTATGGGTCAATAGATGTCTACTATGGGTCGATGGCCACCACTATGGGTCAATGGCCACCATGATTGGTCAATGGCCACCACTATGGGTCAATGGCCACCATGACTGGTCAATGGCCACCATGACTGGTCAATGGCCACCATGATTGGTCAATGACCACCACTAGGGGTCAATGCCCCCCCATAACCTCCTTGTCCCCCCTTTAGGTTCCGACGTCTGCCACCGCGACCCATCCCCCTTGTCCCTGAGGCTCTTGGCCGACCCCAACCAGGAGCACCCGGCGGGGGACGTCCTCCTGCTGTGCCTCCTTGAGGGCAACGGGGCGGCCGGCGCCACGGTGCAGTGGTTGGAGGACCAGGAGCCGATGGCGGCGGTGGCGGAGACGGTGACCTGCGAGCACTGCGACGGCGGCACCGGCAACGCCAGGAGCGCGGTGAACGTGAGCCGGGCCAAGTGGGAGCGCGGCAGCCAGTTCTCCTGCAGGGTGTCCCAGGAGGGGCTGGAGAGCCCCAGGGTGCTCAACATCAGCAGCTTCTGCTCGGGTAGGTGTGGGGTGGAGGGGATGGAGGGGATGGAGGGGATGGAGGGGATGGAGGGGATGGAGGGGATGGAGGGGATGGAGGGGATGGAGGGGATGGAGGAGATGGAGGAGATGGAGGAGATGGAGGGATGGAGGGATGGAGGGGATGGAGGAGATGGAGGGGATGGAGGAGATGGAGGGATGGAGGGGATGGAGGGGATGGAGGGATGGAGGAGATGGAGGGGATGGAGGAGATGGAGGGATGGAGGAGATGGAGGGATGGAGGGGATGGAGGAGATGGAGGGATGGAGGGATGGAGGGATGGAGGGATGGAGGGGATGGAGGGGATGGAGGAGATGGAGGGGATGGAGGAGATGGAGGAGATGGAGGAGATGGAGGGGATGGAGGGGATGGAGGGATGGAGGGATGGAGGGATGGAGGGGATGGAGGGGATGGAGGGATGGAGGGGATGGAGGAGATGGAGGGGATGGAGGGGATGGAGGAGATGGAGGGGATGGAGGGGATGAAGGGGATGGAGGGATGGAGGGGATGGAGGAGATGGAGGGGATGGAGGGGATGGAGGGATGGAGGAGATGGAGGGATGGAGGAGATGGAGGGATGGAGGAGATGGAGGGATGGAGGAGATGGAGGGATGGAGGAGATGGAGGAGATGGAGGAGATGGAGATGGGTGATTGATAATGGTGGATGATGGGTGGAGATGATGGAGATGGAAACTTGGGGAAAAGGGGGAAAAGCGATGAAATTGGGCAGATTTGGGGAAATTTGGTGAAATTCCAATGGAAATCCGGGAAATCTGTGGAAATTTGGGAAAACCTGATGAAATCCTGGGCAGATTTGTGGAAATTTGGGTAAACCTGAATGAAATTCAAGGGAGATTTCTGGAAATTTGTGGAAATCTGATGAAATTCAAGGCAAATTTGTGGAAATTTGCAGAAATCTGATGAAATTCAAGGTAAATTTGTGGAAATTTGTTTAAACCTGATGAAATTCGGGGTCAATCTGTGGAAATTTGGGGAAATTTGATGAAATCCGAGGCAAATTTGTGGAAATTTGCAGAAACCTGATGAAATTCAAGGGAAATTTGCAGAAATTTGTGTAAACCTGATGAAATTCAAGGGAAATTTGTGGAAATTTGGGCAAATTTGATGAAATCCGAGGCAAATCTGTGGAAATTTGCAGAAACCTGATGAAATTCAAGGGAAATTTGCAGAAATTTGTGTAAACCTGATGAAATTCAAGGGAAATTTGTGGAAATTTGGGCAAATTTGATGAAATCCGAGGCAAATCTGTGGAAATTTGCAGAAACCTGATGAAATTCAAGGGAAATTTGCAGAAATTTGTGTAAACCTGATGAAATTCAAGGGAAATTCGTGGGAATTTGGGCAAATTTGATGAAATCCGAGGCAAATCTGTGGAAATTTGCAGAAACCTGATGAAATTCAAGGGAAATTTGCAGAAATTTGTGTAAACCTGATGAAATTCAAGGGAAATTTGTGGAAATTTCGGCAAATTTGATGAAATCCGAGGCAAATCTGTGGAAATTTGCAGAAACCTGATGAAATTCAAGGGAAATTCGTGGGAATTTGGGCAAATTTGATGAAATCCGAGGCAAATCTGTGGAAATTTGCGGAAATCTGATGAAATTTGATGCAAATGTCTGGAAATTTGGCTAAACCTGATGAAATTCAAGGGAAATTCGTGGAAATTTGTGTAAACCTGATGAAATCCGAGCCAAATTCCCGGGAATCGGGGTAAACCCGACGGATGTGATAGGAAACCTCCCCTCGTCCCCCCCCAGCCCCCCAGCCCGAGGTGGAGGTCTCCCTCCTGCCGCCGTCGCTGGAGGACCTGCTCCTGCGCCGCAATTCCAGCCTCTCCTGCGTGGTCTCCAACCTCCAATCCCATGGGGACGTGAAGTTCTCCTGGAGCCGGGAAGGGGGCAGCTCATTGGACGGGGCCGTGGGGCCGGCGGAGGAGCTGCCCAATGGGCTCTTCCGGCTGAGCAGCTCCCTCGGGATCTGTGCCGAGGAGTGGAATTCCGGGGAGAGGTTCTCCTGCAGCGTCAGCGCCCCGGAGCTCCAGGGATCCATCACCCGCTCCATCAGGAAGGAGAGCGGTAGGGCACGGGGATGGGGGTCCGGCGGGTAGCCAATGGGAAGGGGTTATAGGGAGGGGGTGGCCAATGGGAAGGGTTGAAATCCAGTGGGGTATCCAATGGGAAGGGGTTATAGGGAGGGGGTGGCCAATGGGAAGGGTCGAAATCCAGTGGGGTATCCAATGGGAAGGGGTTATAGGGAGGGGTGGCCAATGGAAAGGGTTGAAATCCAGTGGGGTATCCAATGGGAAGGGGTTATAGGGAGGGGTGGCCAATGGGAAGGGTTGAAATCCAGTGGGGTATCCAATGGGAAGGGGTTATAGGGAGGGGGTGGCCAATGGGAAGGGTTGAAATCCAGTGGGGTATCCAATGGGAAGGGGTTATAGGGAGGGGGTGGCCAATGGGAAGGGTCTAAAGGACATTGGAAGGGTCTAAACCCCATAGGAAGGATCCCAAACCCCATAGAAAGAACCCAACCCCCTTAGAAAGAACCCAACCCCATAGAAAGAACCCAACCCCATAGAAAGAACCCTACTCCCATACAAAGAACCCAACCCCCATACAAAGAACCCAACCCCCATAAAAAGAACCCAACCCCATAGAAAGAACCCAACCCCATAGAAAGAACCCAACCCCCATAGAAACAACCTAACCCCCATAGAAAGAACCCAACCCCATAGAAAGAACCCAACCCCCATAGAAACAACCTAACCCCCATAGAAAGAACCCAACCCCATAGAAAGAACCCAATCCCATAGAAAGAACCCAACCCCATAGAAATGACGCAACCCCCATAGAAAGAACCTAACCCCATAGAAAGAACCTAACCTCCGTAGAAAGAACCCAACCCCCGTAGAAAGAACCCAACCTCATAGAAAGAATCCAATCCCATAGAAAGAACCCAACCCCATAGAAATGGCGCAACCCCCATAGAAAGAACCCAATCCCATAGAAAGAACCCAACCCCATAGAAATGGCGCAACCCCATAGAAAGAACCCAACCTCATAGAAAGAACCCAACCCCATAGAAATGACGCAACCCCCATAGTAAGAACCCAACCCCCATAGAAACAACCTAACCCCCATAGAAAGAACCCAACCCCATAGAAAGAACCCAATCCCATAGAAAGAACCCAACCCCATAGAAATGGCGCAACCCCCATAGAAAGAACCCAACCCCATAGAAAGAACCCAACCCCATAGAAATGGCGCAACCCCCATAGAAAGAACCCAACCTCATAGAAAGAACCCAACCCCATAGAAATGACGCAACCCCCATAGTAAGAACCCAACCCCCATAGAAACAACCTAACCCCCATAGAAAGAACCCAACCCCATAGAAAGAACCTAACCCCCCCCGGTCCCCATTGTCCTCCCCATAGCGGCCCACTTGCGTCCGCCCTCGGTCTACGTCTTCCCCCCTCCGGCGGAGGAGCTGGCGCTGCAGGAGGAGGCCACCTTGACCTGCTTGGCCACCGGCTTCACCCCGCGGGCCATCGTGGTGACGTGGACGCACCAGGACGAGCCGGTGGCCGCCGACAGCGTCGCCACGTTCGGGCCCGAAGCCACCGGTGATGCCTTCAGCCTCTACAGCCTGCTGCGGGTGCCGGTGGAGGAGTGGCGCCGGGGGGATGTCTTCTCCTGCGTGGTGGGGCACGAAGGGATCCCCTTGACCTTCATTCAGAAGAGCTTGGACAAGAGCCTGGGTAAACCGGCCCTGGTCAACGTCTCGGTGGTGCTCAGCGACACCGATGTTGCCTGCTATTGAGTGATGGCAATAAAAGGCTGGTTGGAGATGATTGGTTGGTGGTGGTTGGTTGGTGGTGGTTGGTTGGGTGGTGGTTGATGGTGGTGGTGGTTGATGGTGGTGGTTGATTGGTGGTGGTTGATGGTGGTGGTTGATTGGTGGTGGTTGGTGATTAGTTGGTGGTGGTTGGTTGGTTGGTGGTTGGTTGGTTGGTGGTTGGTTGGTTGGTGGTTGGTTGGTGGTGGTTGGTTGGTTGGTGGTTGGTTGGTGGTTGGGTTGGGTGGTGGTGGTTGGGTGGTGGTTGGTTGGTGGTTGGGTTGGGTGGTGGTGGTTGGGTGGTGGTTGGTTGGTGGTTGGGTTGGGTGGTGGTTGGTTGGTGGTTGGTTGGTTGGTGGTTGGTTGGTTGGTGGTTGGTTGGTTGGTGGTTGGTTGGTGGTTGGGTTGGGTGGTGGTGGTTGGGTGGTGGTTGGTTGGTGGTTGGGTTGGGTGGTGGTTGGGTGGTGATTGCTTGGTTGGTGGTTGATTGGTGGTGGTTGACGGTGGTTGATGGTGGTGGTTTGTGATTGGTTGATGGTGGTTGGTTGGTGCTGGGTGGTGGTTGATTGGTGGTGGTTGATGGTGGTTGATGGTGGTGGTTGATTGGTGGTGGTTGGTGATTGGTTGGTGGTGGTTGGGTGGTGGTTGGGTGGTGATTGCTTGGTTGGTGGTTGGTTGGTGGTGCTTGATTGGTGGTGCTTGATTGGTGGTGGTTGGTGATTGGTTGGTGGTGGTTGGTTGGTTGGTTGGTGGTTGGTTGGTGGTGGTTGGTTGGTTGGCTGGTGGTTGGTTGGTGGTTGGTGGTGATTGGTTGGTTGGTGGTGGTTGGTTGGTTGGTGGTGGCATCTCAGTAGGGTTGGGTTGGGTTGGAAGGACACCAAAATGGGGGTCAACAGGGTTGGGTTGGGGGGGTTTGGGTGGTGGGGAAGGAGGGGAATGGGTGGGAAGCGGCGCCTATGGGGTGGCCGGAGGAGAGGTTGGTGGTGAGAAGAGGGTTTTGGGTGGGAAATGGGCAAAATTGGCCCAAAATGGGGGGGGGGTTGGGGTCACCAAAGAGCTTCGTTGTGCATTCATTTATAGGAGGGTTTTGGGTGGGAAACGGGCAAAATTGGCCCAAAATGGGGGGGGGTTTGGGGTCACCAAAGAGCTTCGTGGTCCATTCACTTATAGGAGGGTTTTGGGTGGAAAATGGGCAAAATTGGCCCAAAATGGGGGTTTTGGGGGGACCAAAATGGGGGTTTTGGGGTGGCTGAAAAAGAGCTCCGTGGTGCCTTCGCTTATAGAATTTTGGGTGGAAAACGGGGAAATTTGGCCCCAAATGGGGGGGTTTTGGGGTCACCAAAGAGCTTCATGGTCCATTCGCTTATAGGAGGGGTTTGGGTGGAAAATGGGCAAAATTGGCCCAAAATGGGGGGTTTTGAGGGATCACCAAAGAGCTTCGTGGTGCCTTCGCTTAGAAGAGGGGTTTGGGTGGAAAATGGGCAAAATTGGCTCAAAATGGTGTTTTTTTGGTGTATTCCCCAATGATCCCCATGGTTCCTTTGCTGTAGGACAGTTTTGGTCAAGAACTGGGTAGAAAAGGGGTCAAAATGACCAAAAATGGTGGGTTTTGGGTGGCCACCAAAGAGCCTCGTGGTCACCTTGATCATAGGAGGGTTTTGGTGAAGAATTGGGTGAGAAATGGGTTAAAATGGCCCCAAATGGTGCTTTTTTGGGTGGCCACCAAAGAACCTCGTGGTCACCTTGATCATAGGAGGGGTTTTGGTGAAGAATTGGGTGAGAAATGGGTTAAAATGGCCCAAAATGGTGCTTTTTGGGGTGGCCACCAAAGAACCTCGTGGTCACCTTGATCATAGGAGGGTTTTGGTGAAGAATTGGGTGAGAAATGGGTTAAAATGGCCCAAAATGGTGCTTTTTTGGGTGGCCACCAAAGAACCTCGTGGTCACCTTGATCATAGGAGGGGTTTGGTGAAGAATTGGGTGAAAAATGGGTTAAAATGGCCCAAAATGGTGCTTTTTTGGGTGGCCACCAAAGAACCTCGTGGTCACCTTGATCATAGGAGGGGTTTGGTGAAGAATTGGGTGAAAAATGGGTTAAAATGGCCCCAAATGGTGCTTTTTTGGGTGGCCACCAAAGAACCTCGCGTTCCCTTCACTAATGGGACAGTTTTGGTCAAGAATCGGGTGGGAAACGGGCGAAAATGGGCCAAAAGTGGCCCCGAAAAGGGGGGGGGGCAAGAATTGGGTGGGAAACGGGCGAAAACAGGGCAAAATGGCCCCCGAAAAGGGTGGTTTTTGGTGGCGGCCTCCCCATCGAAGCCTTCTTCTCCCGCCCCAGATCCCGACCTGGTCCCGGTGGGAGAGGAGGAGCAAGGGGAGGGGGAAGAGGAAGAGGCCGGCGACCTATGGACGGCCGTGACCTTCGTCATCCTCTTCCTCCTCAGCCTCTGCTACAGCACCGGCGTCACCCTCTTCAAGGTGACCGTAGGGGGCCGTTAGGGGTTATTGATCGCTTATTAGGGGTGATTGATCGCTAATTAGGGGTTATTGATCGCTAATTAGGGGTTAATGATCGCTAATTAGGGGTTATTGATCGCTAATTAGGGGTTATTGATCGCTAATTAGGGGTTATTGATAGCTAATTAGGGGTTATTGATAGCTAATTAAGGGTTATTAATCGTTAATTAGTGCTTAATAATTAATTAAGGTATATTAATCATTAATTAGGGCTTATTAATAATGAATTAAGGGTTATTAATCATGAATTAGGGCTTATTAATAATGAATTAAGGGTTATTAATCATGAATTAGGGCTTATCATTCATGAATTAACGGTTATTAATCATGAATTAGGGGTTTTTAATAATGAATTAGGGCTTATTAATCATGAATTAAGGGTTGTTAATCATAAAGTAGGGGTTATTAATCATTAATTAGGGGTTATTCCTCATTAATTAAGGTTCTTGGATCATTCATTACGGCTTATGAGTCGTTCGTTAAGGTTCATTAATCATTCATTAGGGATTATTAATCATTAATTAAGGTTTATTAATCATTAATTAAAGTTCATTAATCATTCATTACGGCTTATGAATCGTTCATTAAGGCTTATTGGTCACTATTTAAGGGATAACAATCAACAATTAGGGCTTATTAATCATTAATTAAGGCTCATCAATCATTAAGATGGACTAATCATTCGTTGAGGGTTATTAATCCTTTAACTAGGGCTCATTAATCTTTCAGCAAGGCTTGCTAATCGTTAATAAAGCCTTATGAATGATTAATTTAGGGTTCTTGATGGTTAATTAAGAGTCATTAAGAATTTATGAAGGGGTATTAATAATTAATTAAGGCCTATTAATCATTAATTAAGGTCTATGAGTGATTACTTAAGGCCAATTAATCATTAACCAAGGCTGATCGATCATTACTTAAAGCTGATTCACCACCAATTAAGGCCGATTAATGATTAACCAAGGCCAATGGATCCCTAATTGAGGCTCGCTAATCATTAACTGAAGACCAATAATCATTAATTGGGGCTCATTAATCGTTAATTAGGGCCGATTAACCGTTCATTAAGCCAATCGATCACTAATTAAGGCTGATTAATGATTAATTAAGCCTGATTCATCTCTGTGCCCTATAGGTGCTATGAGAGCCACCAAAGGAGGAAGACCTCGTCCTTGGCTTGTCCATGGTTTCGGGGGGGATTCAAGGAATAAAATGGATCATTTTCCACCCAAATTTACCCATTTTCTTCATGTTTCACCCCAAAACCACCACCAAACACCCCAAAACCACCATTTTCCACCCAAATTGACCCATTTTCTTGCTGTTTCACCCCAAATTCTCACCAAACTCCCCCAAAAGCACCGTTTCCCCCAAATTTACCCATTTTCTCACTGTTTCACCCCAAAACTCATCTCAAACCACCACAAAGTCACCTTTTCCCCCCAAATTTACCCATTTTCTCACTGTTTCACCCCAAACCTCTCACCAAATTCCCCAAAATCACCATTTCCCCCAAATTTACCCATTTTCTCGCTCTTTCAGACCAAAACTACCACCAAACTCCCCCAAAATCACCATTTTCCACCCAAATTTACCTGTTCTCTTGATGTTTCACCCCAAATTCTCACCAAACGCCCTCAAAATCACCATTTTTCACCCAAATTGACCCATTTCCTTGCTGTTTCACGCCAAATTCTCACCAAACTCCCCCAAAATCACCATTTTCCACCCGAATTTACCCATTTTCTTGAAGTTTCACCCCAAATTCTCACCAAACGCCCCCCAAATCATCATATTCCACCCAAATTTACCTGTTTTCTTGCTGTTTCATGCCAAATTCTCACCAAACTCCCCCCAAATCACCATTTTCCACCCAAATTTACCATTTTCTTGCAGTTTCACCCCAAACCTCTCACCAAACTCCTCAAAATCACCATTTTTCAACAAATTTACCCGTTTTCTTGATGTTTCACCCCAAAACTCTCACCAAACTCCCCTAAAATCACCATTTTCCACCCAAATGTACCCGTTTTCTTGCTTTTTCACGCCCAAACTCGCCAAACACCCCAAAACCCACCATTTCCACCCAAATTTACCATTTCCTTGCTGTTTCACCCTAAACCTCTCACCAAACTCCCCCCAAATCACCATTTTCCACCCGAATTTACCCATTTTCTCGCCTTTTCACCCCAAAACTCATCTCAAAAGCCCATAAGCGCTCATTTCCCACCCCCAGCCTTCACCCCGCGCTGCGGACGTGCAGCAGAACCCCCAAAACCCCCGTTTCTGGCCCCAAAAACCCCCTGCAGGTGGTGTTTGTCACCAGGCACCGTTTCACTTCCCCTCTTGCTTCTCGGTTTCGGGTCATTTTGGGCAGGTTTGGGTCATTTTGGGCGGGTTTGCGGCATTTTGAGGCGTCGTTCCCATCACTGTGAACATCTGGATGGGGGCCATGCAACCCAATGGGGGCCAACGCAACCCAATGGTGGCCAATGCAACCCAATGGGGGCCAACGCTACCCAGTGGTGGTCAACGCTACCCAGTGGTGGCCAATGCAACCCAATGGGGGCCAACGCTGCCCAATGGTGGCCAATGCAACCCAATGGGGGCCAACGCAACCCAATGGAGGCCAACGCAACCCAATGGGGGCCAACGCAACCCAATGGTGGCCAACGCAAGCCAATGGTGGCCAACGCTACCCAATGGAGGCCAACGCAGGCCAATGGTGGCCAACGCAACCCAATGGGGGCCAACGCTACCCAATGGTGGCCAACGCTACCCAATGGTGGCCAACGCTACCCAATGGTGGCCAACGCTACCCAATGGTGGCCAACGCCGCCCAATGTTGGCCAACACCATAGAGCCCCATAGGGCCGCCAAAACTACTCCCAGGAGCAGGAATCCCATTGGAAAACCCATGGAAAAGAGGGAAAAACGTGGAAATCTTTATTTTTCAGGAGGAGAATATTTACAACGGGGAGGAAAAGGCCAAAATCCCGCGGAATTCCATCGATATCCGGAATTCCATCGGGAACGGGGCTATTTCACCTGGGAGAAGGGGTAAAAAATGGGAATTCTTTGGTTATTTGGGACCAAGGGGGATTTTGGGGAAAACTGGGGGGGGGAATAAGAGGGATTTTAGGGAAAAATCGGGGTGGAAACGAGGGATTTTACGGATACACAGAGGGAAAAAGGGGATTTTCTGGGAAAGAGGTGTTTTGCAAGGATTGGGGGGGAAATTGGGATGTTTTGTATGGATAACGGGAAAAACAGGGATTCCTTGCAAGGATATGGGGCAAAATAGGGCTCTTTGGAGGAAATGAGGGTGAAAATAGGGATTTCAGGCAAGAAATAGGGTAAAAGTAGGGATTTTGGGCAAGAAATAGGGTAAAAGTAGGGATTTTTGTCAAGAATTACAGAAAACCAGGAATTTCAGCAAGAGGTAGGGTAAAATCAGGGATTTTTTGGCAAGAACAGGGGGAAACCAGGGATTTTTGGCAATAATTACAGGAAAAATAGGGATTTATTCGATTCAGTTAAGGGAAAAATGGGAATTTGGCACAATTTGGGTGAAACCATGGATTTTGGGCAAGAACAGGGGGAAAACAGGGAACCTTCGAGGAAATCGGGGTAAAAATATGCACTTATTTTATTGTTTTAAGGAAATTTGGGGGGAAAAGGGGCTTTTGGGTTGAGATTTGGGTGAAAATGGGATTTTTGGGGTGAAATTTGGGGGGAAATGGATTTTTTGGGGGGAAATTCGGGAGAAATGGAATTTTTTTAGTGAAATTTGGGGAAAATGGGGGGTTTGGGGTGAAATATGGGGAAAACTGGGGCTTTTGGGGTGAAATTTGGGGGAAAATGGGATTTTTTGGGTTAAATTTGGGGAAAATGGGATTTTTTTGTGTGAAATTTGGGGGTAAAACGCGATTTTTGGGGTGAAATTTGTGGGAAAACGTGGTTTTGGGGGCAAAATTTGGGGAAAATGGGGCTTTTGGGGTGAAACTTGCCAGAAAATGGGAATTTTGGGGTGAAACTTGGCAGAAAATGGGATTTTTTGGGTGAAACTTGGCAGAAAATGGGATTTTTTGGGTGAAACTTGGCGGAAATTGGGATTTTTTGGGTGAAACTTGGCGGAAAATGGGATTTTTTGGGTGAAACTTGGCGGAAAATGGGATTTTTTTGGGTGAAACTTGGCAGAAAATGGGATTTTTTGGGTGAAACTTGGCGGAAAATGGGATTTTTTGGGTGAAACTTGGCGGAAAATGGGATTTTGGGGTGGGAGAAGCAACGGGGAGGTGGAAAATGGGGTGAAAAAGGGGGGTTTTGGGCCCACCTTGATCAAGGTGACGGTGGCGCTGTAGAAGAGGCTGAGGATGAAGAGGACGATGAAGGTCGAGGCCGTGGCCCAAAGGTTCTCGAGGTCTTCCCCTTCCTCCTCCTCCTCCTCCTCCTCCTCCCCATGGGGGAGCCCTATGGGGGCAAAACAAGGGGGTTTTGGGGTGAATTACGGGGGTTTTGGGTACGTACGGCGTCAGAAATGAGGGGTTTTGGGGGATGGAGCCCGAAACACGGGGTTTAGAGCCCAAAATACGGGGTTTACGCAACAAAATATGGGTTTGGGCCGAAAATACGGGTTCGGGAGCTGAAATAGGGGGGTTACGGCTCCAAATGCGGGGTTTTGGAGCCCCAAATCGGGGGTTTATAGCCCCAAAAGATGGAGCTATGCGTGCAAATAGAGGGGTTGTGCCCCAAAAGATGGGGTTTATGGCCCAAAAGATGGGTTTGGACATCAAAACATGGGGTTTATGGCCCAAAATACACCCCTAAAACCCCCTTTTAGAGCCTCTAAAACGACTTTTCCACCCCAGAAACCCCCTTTTCCACCCCGAAAAACCCCTTTTCCACCCCAAAACCGCATTTTCCACCCCAAAACCGCATTTTCCACCCCAAAACCCCTTTCATAGTCCCAAAAATGACTTTTCCACCCCAAAATCGCCTTTTATAGCCCTTTTCCACCCCAAAACCCCTTTATTTGCCCCAATCCCCCCCCACTTCCACCTCAAAATCCTTTCCCATCCCATTCCCATCCCAAATCCCCCTTTTCCACCCCAAACCCCCTTTTCCACCCTTAAAACGCCCTTTTCTCCCCCAAACCCCGCATTTCCAGCCCCAAAATCCCACTTTTCCACCCCAAAACTCCCATTTCCACCCCAAAATCCTTCTCCATTCCCTTTTCCACCCCAAAACCTCTCATTTCCACCCAAAACCCCCTTTTCCACCCTATTCCCTCCCAAAACCCCCCTTTTCCACCCCAATTCCCCTTTTCCACCCCATTCCCCTCCCAAAAACCCCTTTTCCTACCCCAAAACTCCCTTTTTCCACCCCAAAACCTCGTTTTCATCCCCAATTCACCTTTCCCACCTCATTCCTCTCCCAAAAACCCCTTTTTCCTCCCCAAATCCCCCTCTTTTTCACCCCAATTCCCCCTTTTCACCCCATCCCCTACCAAAACCCCCTTTTTTTACCCCAAAACCTCCTTTTCCTCCCCAAATCCCCTCCTTTCCTTCCCAATTCCCCTTTTCCACCCCATTCCCACCCCAAACTCCCCTTTTTCCTCCCCAAAACCTCCTTTTCCTCCCCAAATCCCCTCTTTTTCACCCCACTTCCCTTTTTCCATCCTGTTCCAATCCCAAATCCCCTCTTTTTCACCCCAATTCCCCTTTCCCACCCCATCCCCTCCCAAACTCCCCTTTTCCCACCCCAAATCCCCCTTTTTCTACCCCAAAACCTCCTTTTTCCTCCCCAAATCCCCTCTTTTCCTCCCCAATTCCCCTTTTCCATCCTGTTCCCACCCTAAATCCCCCTTTTCCCACCCCAAATCCCCTCTTTCCCTCCCCAAATCCCCACTTTTCCTCCCCAATTCCCCTTTTCCATCCTGTTCCCACCCCAAATCCCCTCTTTTTCACCCCAATTCCCCTTTTCCATCCTGTTCCCACCCCAAACCCCCCTTTTCCCACCCCAAATCCCCCTTTTTCCACCCCAAAACCCTTTCCCACCCCAAACCCCTCCCAAACTCCCCTTTTCCCACCCCAGAACCCCTCTTTCCCACCCCAAACCCCCTCTTTTTCACCCCAAATCCCCTCTTTTTCACCCCAATTCCCCTTTTCCACCCCATTCCCACTCCAAATCCCCCTTTTTCCTCCCCAAACCCCCTCTTTTTCACCCCAAATCCCCTCTTTTTCACCCCAATTCCCCTTTCCCACCCCTTTTCCCACCCCAAATCCCCTCTTTTTCACCCCAATTCCCCTTTCCCACCCCTTTTCCCACCCCAAATCCCCTCTTTTTCACCCCAATTCCCCTTTTCCACCCCATTCCCACTCCAAATCCCCCTTTTTCCTCCCAAACCCCCTCTTTTTCACCCCAAACCCCCTCTTTTTCACCCCAATTCCCCTTTCCCACCCTTTTCCCACCCCAAATCCCCTCTTTTTCACCCCAATTCCCCTTTTCCACCCCATTCCCCACTCCAAATCCCCCTTTTTCCTCCCCAAACCCCCTCTTTTTCACCCCAAATCCCCTCTTTTTCACCCCAATTCCCCTTTCCCACCCCTTTTCCCACCCCAAATCCCCTCTTTTTCACCCCAATTCCCCTTTTCCACCCCATTCCCACTCCAAATCCCCCTTTTTCCTCCCCAAACCCCCTCTTTTTCACCCCAAATCCCCTCTTTTTCACCCCAATTCCCCTTTCCCACCCCTTTTCCCACCCCAAATCCCCTCTTTTTCACCCCAATTCCCCTTTTCCACCCCATTCCCACTCCAAATCCCCCTTTTTCCTCCCCAAACCCCCTCTTTTTCACCCCAAATCCCCTCTTTTTCACCCCAATTCCCCTTTCCCACCCCTTTTCCCACCCCAAATCCCCTCTTTTTCACCCCAATTCCCCTTTTCCACCCCATTCCCACTCCAAATCCCCCTTTTTCCTCCCCAAACCCCCTCTTTTTCACCCCAAACCCCCTCTTTTTCACCCCAATTCCCCTTTCCCACCCCTTTTCCCACCCCAAATCCCCTCTTTTTCACCCCAATTCCCCTTTCCCACCCCTTTTCCCACCCCAAACCCCCTCTTTCTCACCCCAAACCCCCTCTTTCTCACCCCAAAACCCCCCTTTTCCCACCCCAAACCCCCTCTTTTTCACCCCAATTCCCCTTTCCCACCCCTTTTCCCACCCCAAACCCCCTCTTTCCCACCCCAAAACCCCCCTTTTCCCACCCCAAACCCCCTCTTTTTCACCCCAATTCCCCTTTCCCACCCCTTTTCCCACCCCAAACCCCCTCTTTCCCACCCCAAAACCCCCCTTTTCCCCCCCCCCATCCCCACTCCTCCGCGCTCCCTCCGCACCCCTCCTCTCTCCATCGCTCCATCAGAACACCTCTTTATTGCCCTTTCCCAGCAAATCCCCGTCATCCTTTTCCCCCGCCTCCCTCTCTACGGAACGCATCCATCCCCATCCCCTTCCAACAATGGTTCTCAATAGCAGGCGCCGGCGGCGTCGGCGAGGACCAGGGACACGTTGACGGCGGCGGGTTTACCGGAGCCCTTGTCCACCGACCTCTGCACCACCTGCACCGGGACGCGCTCGTGCCCGACCACGCACGTGAAGACGCTCCCGCGGGACCAATCCTGCCCGGGCACCGTCAGGGCGCTGTAGGTGAAGTAGGAGGCAGCGGGAGCGCGGGGCTCCGGCGCCGGCTGGCAGCGTCGCGTAGTCGGACGCCGGCACCGGGTGGCCGTCGCGGAGCCATTGGATGAAGAGGTCCGGAGGGTTGAAGCCCTTGGCCAGGCAGGTGATGGTGGCCGATTCCCGCATGGAAAGCTGCTCCGGAGGGGGCGGGAAGACGAAGACGGACGGGGCCTTGGCGTCGGTGACTGCGGAAGGAAGAGGGGGACGGGTCGTTTTCCATGGATTATTTCCCCCCCCACCACCACCAAAGGAAATGGTGGGATTGGGTCGTTTTCCCAAAGGAAACGGTGGGATTGGGTCGTTTCCCATTGGTTTTCCAAGGGAAACGGTGGGATTGGGTCATTTTCCAAGGGAAACGGTAAGATTGGGTCATTTCCCGTCGGTTTTCCAAAGGAAATGCTGGGATTGGGTCATTTTCCAAGGGAAACGGTGGGATTGGGTCATTTCCCGTCAGTTTTCCAAGGGAAACGGTGGGATTGGGTCATTTCCCATCGGTTTTCCAAAGGAAAGGGTGGGATTGGGTCATTTTCTATCGATTTTCCAAAGGAAACGGTGGGATTGGGTCATTTTCCAAGGGAAATGGCGGGATTGGGTCATTTCCCGTCAGTTTTCCAAAGGAAACAGTGGGATTGGGTCGTTTTCTATCGATTTTCCAAAGGAAATGGTGGAATTGGGTCATTTTCCAAGGGAAATGGCGGGATTGGGTCATTTTCCAAGGGAAACGGTGGGATTGGGTAATTTCCCATTGGTTTTCCAAAGGAAATTGTGGGATTGGGCCATTTTCCCTTGGTTTTTCAACTAAACTAACTCAGTCCAACCCACTCCCAGCACCAGTCTAGACTAGTCCAACCCAGCCTAGACCACCCTAAACCACTCTAAACCACCTCCAACCCACTCCCAGCACCAGTATAGACCAGTCTAATCCAGTCTAACCCAGTCTAGACCAGTCCAGACCACTCTAAACCACCTCCAACCCACTCCCAGCACCAGTCTAGACCAGTCTAATCCAGTCTAACCCAGTCTAGACCATCCTAAACCACTCTAAACCACCTCCAACCCACTCCCAGCACCAGTCTAGACCAGTCTAGACCAGTCCAACCCAGTCCCCCCCAGTGCCCGCTCACCGGCTGCCTTCTGCAGGGTGGCCTGGGCAGGGAAGAGCAGCTCGGGGTGGGTGACCTTGCAGGTGAAGGTGTCCCCCCTGTCCCACTCCGTGGTGCGGACGTTGGCCACGGCCACGGCGCTGAAGAGCCCATTGGCCTCCAGGACGTGGGGGAGCCTCGTGGTGTCGAGCTCGGTGCCGTCGTCCTTCCACCAGGACACGTCGAGGCCGTCCATGGAGGGCACGTTGAGGACCCGGCACGAGAGCTTGGCCGCTTTCTCCTTGAAGATGTCCACGAAGAGCGGCGGCGTCACCGTCACCGTGATGTCTTCACTGGGGGCCTCGTCTATAGGGGGGAGATGGAGACGTCAACACGTGTGGGTCATGGACGTCAACCCGTGTGGGTCATGGACATCAACATGTGTTGGTCATGGACGTCAACCCATGTCGGTCATGGACGTCAACATGTGTGGGTCATGGATGTCAACCCATGTTGGTCATGGAGGTCAACCCATGTTGGTCATGGAGGTCAACCCATGTTGGTCATGGACGTCAACCCATGTTGGTCATGGACATCAACCCGTGTTGGTCATGGATGTCAAACCATGTTGGTCATGGACATCAACATGTGTGGGTCATGGACATCAACATGTGTTGGTCATGGACGTCAACCCATGTCGGTCATGGACGTCAACCCATGTTGGTCATGGAGGTCAACCCATGTTGGTCATGGACGTCAACCCATGTCGGTCATGGACGTCAACCCATGTTGGTCATGGACATCAACATGTGTTGGTCATGGACATCAACCCGTGTTGGTCATGGAGGTCAACCCATGTTGGTCATGGAGGTCAACCCATAGAGACCTCACATTATGGCCACCAAAGGACACACTATGGACAATATGGAGCTTCTCCTATGGATGATACGGACCTTGTCCTATGGACAATATGGACCTTGTCCTATGGACAATATGGACCTTCTAAGGACTATATGCACCTCCTACGGACTATATAGACCTTCTCCTATGGATGACACGGACCTTCTACGGCCTATACGCCCCTTCTCCTATGGGCAACGTGGTTGGTGGCACCTACTCGGGCTTCCATGACGGGCACCTCCCTGGCACTGCCTCATCCCAAGCTCTTCTCCCCGCCTCCCCAGCCCCATAGAGACCCCTTGAGGGTGGTCGCCCCCCCCATCCCCTGCACCGCCATGGACTCACAGCCGCACTCCAGCGCCTTGCTGATGTTCCTCATCTCCCCATCCACTTGGCACGTGAAGATGGCCTCCGAGGTCCACTCGGCCTCGGTGACCACGAGGCGGCTGTTGGTGACCGGGAGGCCGCCGTTGGCCAAGGTCTCGGTGATGGCGGCGTCGCGGAGGACGAGGCCGTTGCGGAGCCATCGGATGGAGGGAGAGGGGGGGCCTTGGACGTGGCACAGGAGGGTGGCGTTGCGGTAGGGCCCCTGGAAGTCCTCGCGGGATGGGGGGTACAGGGTGATGGTGGGGCTGGAGGGGGTGAGCGGGGGGCTGGGGACTGCTGGGGGGGGGGAAGGAGATGGGCAAGGGGTGGTGGAGATGGAGCGGGATGGAGCGGAAAGGATGGAGATGGACAAGGGTGAAGGATGGAGATGGACAGGGGTGAAGGAGAAGGATGGAGATGGACAAGGGTGAAGGATGGAGATGGACAGGGGTGAAGGAAAAGGATGGAGATGGACAAGGGTGAAGGATGGAGATGGACAGGGGTGAAGGAAAAGGATGGAGATGGACAAGGGTGAGGGAGAAGGATGGAGATGGACAAGGGTGAAGGAGAAGGATGGATGGAGATGGACAAGGGTGAAGGAGAAGGATGGATGGAGATGGACAAGGGTGAAGGAGAAGGATGGATGGAGATGGACAAGGGTGAAGGAGAAGGATGGAGAAGAACAAGGGTGAAGGACAAGGATTAAGCATCACAGATGGAGAACCTCAATTCCCCCATAGACCCCCATTGACCCCCATAGCCCCCCATTGATCCCATTGACCCCCATAGCCCCTCATTGACTCCATTGACCCCCATTGACTCCCATTGACCCCCATTGACCCCATTGACCCCCATAGCCCCCCATTGATCCCATTGACCCCCATTGATCCCATTGACCCCCATTCACCCCCATAGCCCCCCATAGGCCCCCATTCATCCCATTGACTCCCATTGACCCCCATAGCCCCCCATAGCCCACCATTGACCCCCATTGCCCCTCATTGACTCCATTGACTCCCATTGATTCCCATTGACCCCCGTTGATCCCATTGACCCCCATTGCCCCCCATAGCCCCCCATTTCCCCCATTGACCCCCATAGCCCCTCATTGACCCCACTGACCCCCATTTCCCCCATTGACCCCCATAGCCCCTCATTGACTCCATTGACCCCCATTGACCCCATTGACCCCCATAGCCCCCCATTGACCCCACTGACCCCCATTGATCCCATTGACCCCCATTGACTCCCATTGACCCCCATTGACTCCCATTGACCCCCACAGCCCCCCATTGACCCCCATTGATCCCATAGCCCCCCATTGACCCCCATAGCCCCCCATTGACCCCATTGACCCCCATAGCCCCTCATTGACCCCACTGACCCCCATTGATCCCATTGACCCCCATTGACTCCCATTGACCCCCATTGACCCCCACAGCCCCCCATTGACCCCATTGACCCCCATAGCCCCTCATTGACCCCACTGACCCCCATTGATCCCATTGACCCCCATTGACTCCCATTGACTCCCATTGACCCCCACAGCCCCCCATTGACCCCCATTGATCCCATAGCCCCCCATTGACCCCCATAGCCCCCCATTGACCCCATTGACCCCCATAGCCCCCCATTGACTCCCATAGCCCCCCATTTCCCCCATTGACCCCCATAGCCCCTCATTGACCCCCATAGCCCCCCATTGACCCCATTGACCCCCATAGCCCCTCATTGACCCCACTGACCCCCATTGATCCCATTGACCCCCATTGACTCCCATTGACCCCCATTGACTCCCATTGACCCCCACAGCCCCCCATTGACCCCCATTGATCCCATAGCCCCCCATTGACCCCCCCCCATACCCCCCCCCCCCCCCCCCCCAACCCCCTTAGGCGTGCCCTGACCGCTGCTCTCGGTGTGGGTGACGTTGGCGGTGGCGCTGCCGAGGCGGCACTGGAAGGGCTGCAGGGCCCGGCCTTGGGCCCCGTCCATGAGCAGGAGGGAGGCGGCCCCGGCCCCGGCCCCGGCCCCGCGGGGTGCCCCCGGGAAGGCGGCGGCGGCGGCGTCGCGGTCGCGGCGGTCGCGGTCGCGCCAGGCGATGGCGGCGCCGCGGGGCACGGCCCCGACGGCCACGCAGGCGACGGAGAAGAGAGGGGAGGAGGAGGAGGAGGAGGAGGAGGAGGAGGAGGAGGAGGAGGAGGAGGAGGAGGAGGAGGAGGGGGGGGAGCAAGGGGAGAGGGCGAAGAGGGAGGGGGGGGCTGCGGGGAGAGAAGGGAGAGAGGGTGAATGGAGGGGGGGGGGGATGATGGGGGTTTTGGGGGGATAATGGGGTTTTGGGGGGGGATAATGGGGTTTGGGGGGAAATAATGGGGTTTGGGGGGGATAATGGGGGTTTTGGGGGGGATAATGGGGGTTTTGGGGGGGATAATGGGGTTTGGGGGGGGATAATGGGGTTTGGGGGGAAATAATGGGGTTTGGGGGGGATAATGGGGGTTTTGGGGGGGATAATGGGGGTTTGGGGGGGGATAATGGGGTTTGGGGGGGATAATGGGGGTTTTGGGGGGGGATAATGGGGTTTGGGGGGGATAATGGGGGTTTGGGGAGGATAATGGGGTTTGGGGGGGATAATGGGGGTTTTGGGGGGGGATAATGGGGTTTGGGGGGGATAATGGGGTTTGGGGGGGATAATGGGGTTTGGGGGGGGATAATGGGGTTTGGGGGGGGATAATGGGGTTTGGGGGGGATAATGGGGTTTGGGGGGGATAATGGGGTTTGGGGGGGATAATGGGGGTTTGGGGGGGGATAATGGGGTTTGGGGGGGATAATGGGGGTTTGGGGGGGGAATAATGGGGTTTGGGGGGGGTTATTGGTTTTGGGGGGAAAATGTATGGGGTTTGGGGGGAAAAATGGGGTTTTTGGGGGGAAATAATGGGGTTTGGGGGGATTTATTGATTTTGGGGGGGGAATGGGGATTTGGGGGGGAAATAATGGGGTTTTGGGGGAATATATTGGGTTTTGGGGGGGGAAATGGGGATTTTTGGGCAAAAATAATGGGTTTTGGGGGAGAAATGGAGATTTTGGGTGAAAATAATGGGGTTTTGGGGGAATATATTGGTTTTGGGGGGGGAAATGGGGATTTTGGGGCATGGACGAGCACCGGTACCCCCAGCTGCCCTATAGCTGCTAATGCAGTACTGGGACCAGTACAGGACCAGTACAGGACCAGTACAGACCAGTATGGACCGGTACCGGTACCCCCAGCTGCCCTATAGCTGCTAATGCAGTCCTGGGACCAGTATAGGACCAGTATGGACCAGTACAGGACCAGTACGGACCGGTACCGGTACCCCCAGCTGCCCTATAGCTGCTAATGCAGTACTGGGACCAGTACAGGACCAGTACAGGACCAGTACGGGACCAGTACGGACCGGTACCGGTACCCCCAGCTGCCCTATAGCTGCTAATGCAGTACTGGGACCAGTACAGGACCAGTACAGACCAGTATGGGACCAGTATGGACCGGTACCGGTACCCCCAGCTGCCCTATAGCTGCTAATGCAGTACTGGGACCAGTACAGGACCAGTACAGGACCAGTACGGGACCAGTACGGACCGGTACCGGTACCCCCAGCTGCCCTATAGCTGCTAATGCAGTACTGGGACCAGTACAGGACCAGTACAGACCAGTACGGGACCAGTATGGACCGGTACCGGTACCCCCGGCTGCCCTATAGCTGCTAATGCAGTACTGGGACCAGTATAGGACCAGTACAGGACCAGTACAGACCAGTACGGGACCAGTATGGACCGGTACCGGTACCCCCAGCTGCCCTATAGCTGCTAATGCAGTACTGGGACCAGTACAGGACCAGTACAGGACCAGTACAGGACCAGTACAGGACCAGTACGGACCGGTACCGGTAGCTCCAGCTGCCCTATAGCTGCTAATGCAGTACTGGGACCAGTATAGGACCAGTACAGGACCAGTACAGGACCAGTACAGGACCAGTACGGGACCAGTATGGACCGGTACCGGTACCCCCAGCTGCCCTATAGCTGCTAATGCAGTACTGGGACCAGTACAGGACCAGTATGGGACCAGTATGGACCGGTACCGGTACCCCCAGCTGCCCTATAGCTGCTAATGCAGTCCTGGGACCAGTACAGGACCAGTACAGGACCAGTACAGGACCAGTACAGACCAGTACGGGACCAGTATGGACCGGTACCGGTACCCCCAGCTGCCCTATAGCTGCTAATGCAGTACTGGGACCAGTACAGGACCAGTACAGGACCAGTACAGGACCAGTACAGACCAGTACGGGACCAGTATGGACCGGTACCGGTACCCCCAGCTGCCCTATAGCTGCTAATGCAGTACTGGGACCAGTACAGGACCAGTATGGGACCAGTACGGACCGGTACCGGTACCCCCAGCTGCCCTATAGCTGCTAATGCAGTCCTGGGACCAGTACAGGACCAGTACAGGACCAGTACAGACCAGTACGGGACCAGTATGGACCGGTACCGGTACCCCCAGCTGCCCTATAGCTGCTAATGCAGTACTGGGACCAGTATAGGACCAGTACAGGACCAGTACAGACCAGTACGGGACCAGTATGGACCGGTACTGGTACCTCCAGCTGCCCTATAGCTGCTAATGCAGTCCTGGGACCAGTACAGGACCAGTACAGACCAGTACAGACCAGTACGGGACCAGTATGGACCGGTACCGGTACCCCCAGCTGCCCTATAGCTGCTAATGCAGTACTGGGACCAGTACAGGACCAGTACGGGACCAGTACGGGACCAGTACGAGACCAGTATGGGACCAGTATAGGACCAGTACGGGACCAGTACGGACCGGTACCGGTACCCCCAGCTGCCCTATAGCTGCTAATGCAGTACTGGGACCAGTATAGGACCAGTACAGACCAGTACAGGACCAGTACGGACCGGTACCGGTACCCCCAGCTGCCCTATAGCTGCTAATGCAGTACTGGGACCAGTATAGGACCAGTACAGGACCAGTATGGGACCAGTACGGACCAGTACCGGTACCCCCAGCTGCCCTATAGCTGCTAATGCAGTACTGGGACCAGTACAGGACCAGTACAGACCAGTACGGGACCAGTACGGACCGGTACCGGTAGCTCCAGCTGCCCTATAGCTGCTAATGCAGTACTGGGACCAGTATAGGACCAGTACGGGACCAGTACAGGACCAGTACGGACCAGTACCGGTACCCCCAGCTGCCCTATAGCTGCTAATGCAGTCCTGGGACCAGTACAGGACCAGTACAGACCAGTATGGGACCAGTACGGACCGGTACCGGTACCCCCGGCTGCCCTATAGCTGGTAATGCAGTACTGGGACCAGTATAGGACCAGTACAGGACCAGTACAGACCAGTACGGGACCAGTACGGACCGGTACCGGTACCCCCAGCTGCCCTATAGCTGCTAATGCAGTACTGGGACCAGTATAGGACCAGTACAGACCAGTACGGGACCAGTACGGACCGGTACCGGTACCCCCAGCTGCCCTATAGCTGCTAATGCAGTACTGGGACCAGTATAGGACCAGTACGGGACCAGTACAGGACCAGTACGGACCGGTACCGGTACCCCCAGCTGCCCTATAGCTGCTAATGCAGTACTGGGACCAGTATAGGACCAGTACAGGACCAGTACGGGACCAGTACAGGACCAGTACAGACCAGTACGGACCGGTACCGGTACCCCCAGCTGCCCTATAGCTGCTAATGCAGTACTGGGACCAGTATAGGACCAGTACAGGACCAGTACGGACCAGTACAGGACCAGTACAGACCAGTACGGGACCAGTACGGACCGGTACCGGTACCCCCAGCTGCCCTATAGCTGCTAATGCAGTACTGGGACCAGTACAGGACCAGTACAGGACCAGTACGGACCGGTACCGGTACCCCCAGCTGCCCTATAGCTGCTAATGCAGTACTGGGACCAGTATAGGACCAGTACAGGACCAGTACGGGACCAGTACGGACCGGTACCGGTACCCCCAGCTGCCCTATAGCTGCTAATGCAGTACTGGGACCAGTATAGGACCAGTACAGGACCAGTACGGGACCAGTACGGACCGGTACCGGTACCCCCAGCTGCCCTATAGCTGCTAATGCAGTACTGGGACCAGTACAGGACCAGTACAGGACCAGTACGGACCGGTACCGGTACCCCCAGCTGCCCTATAGCTGCTAATGCAGTACTGGGACCAGTACAGGACCAGTACAGGACCAGTACGGGACCAGTACGGACCGGTACCGGTACCCCCAGCTGCCCTATAGCTGCTAATGCAGTACTGGGACCAGTACAGGACCAGTACAGGACCAGTACGGGACCAGTACGGACCGGTACCGGTACCCCCAGCTGCCCTATAGCTGCTAATGCAGTACTGGGACCAGTATAGGACCAGTACAGGACCAGTACAGACCAGTACGGGACCAGTATGGACCGGTACCGGTACCCCCGGCTGCCCTATAGCTGCTAATGCAGTACTGGGACCAGTATAGGACCAGTACAGACCAGTATGGGACCAGTACCGGTAGCCCCAGCTGCCCTATAGCTGCTAATGCAGTACTGGGACCAGTACAGGACCAGTACGGGACCAGTACGGACCGGTACCGGTACCCCCGGCTGCCCTATAGCTGGTAATGCAGTACTGGGACCAGTATAGGACCAGTACAGGACCAGTACAGACCAGTACGGGACCAGTACGGACCGGTACCGGTACCCCCAGCTGCCCTATAGCTGCTAATGCAGTACTGGGACCAGTATAGGACCAGTACAGGACCAGTACAGACCAGTACGGGACCAGTATGGACCGGTACCGGTACCCCCAGCTGCCCTATAGCTGCTAATGCAGTCCTGGGACCAGTACAGGACCAGTATAGGACCAGTACAGGACCAGTACAGGACCAGTACGGACCGGTACCGGTACCCCCAGCTGCCCTATAGCTGCTAATGCAGTACTGGGACCAGTATAGGACCAGTATGGGACCAGTATGGGACCAGTACCGATACCCCCAGCTGCCCTATAGCTGCTAATGCAGTACTGGGACCAGTATAGGACCAGTACAGACCAGTACGGGACCAGTACAGGACCAGTACAGACCAGTACGGGACCAGTACGGACCGGTACCGGTACCCCCAGCTGCCCTATAGCTGCTAATGCAGTACTGGGACCAGTATAGGACCAGTATGGGACCAGTATGGGACCAGTACGGACCGGTACCGGTACCCCCAGCTGCCCTATAGCTGCTAATGCAGTCCTGGGACCAGTACAGGACCAGTACAGACCAGTACGGGACCAGTACGAGACCAGTATGGGACCAGTATAGGACCAGTACGGGACCAGTACGGACCGGTACCGGTACCCCCAGCTGCCCTATAGCTGCTAATGCAGTACTGGGACCAGTATAGGACCAGTACAGGACCAGTATGGGACCAGTACGGACCGGTACCGGTACCCCCGGCTGCCCTATAGCTGCTAATGCAGTACTGGGACCAGTACAGGACCAGTACAGACCAGTACGGGACCAGTACGGACCGGTACCGGTACCCCCAGCTGCCCTATAGCTGCTAATGCAGTACTGGGACCAGTACAGGACCAGTACAGGACCAGTACAGGACCAGTACAGGACCAGTACAGGACCAGTACAGACCAGTACAGGACCAGTACAGGACCAGTACGGACCGGTACCGGTACCCCCAGCTGCCCTATAGCTGCTAATGCAGTCCTGGGACCAGTACAGGACCAGTATAGGACCAGTACAGGACCAGTACAGGACCAGTACAGGACCAGTACAGACCAGTACAGGACCAGTACAGGACCAGTACGGACCGGTACCGGTACCCCCAGCTGCCCTATAGCTGCTAATGCAGTACTGGGACCAGTATAGGACCAGTACAGGACCAGTATGGGACCAGTACGGACCGGTACCGGTACCCCCGGCTGCCCTATAGCTGCTAATGCAGTACTGGGACCAGTATAGGACCAGTACAGACCAGTACAGGACCAGTACGGACCGGTACCGGTACCCCCAGCTGCCCTATAGCTGCTAATGCAGTACTGGGACCAGTACAGGACCAGTACAGACCAGTATGGGACCAGTACGGACCGGTACCGGTACCCCCAGCTGCCCTATAGCTGCTAATGCAGTACTGGGACCAGTATAGGACCAGTACAGGACCAGTACAGGACCAGTACGGACCGGTACCGGTACCCCCAGCTGCCCTATAGCTGCTAATGCAGTACTGGGACCAGTATAGGACCAGTACAGGACCAGTACGGGACCAGTACGGACCGGTACCGGTACCCCCAGCTGCCCTATAGCTGCTAATGCAGTCCTGGGACCAGTACAGGACCAGTACAGACCAGTACAGGACCAGTACAGGACCAGTACGGACCGGTACCGGTACCCCCAGCTGCCCTATAGCTGCTAATGCAGTACTGGGACCAGTATAGGACCAGTACAGGCCAGTACGGGACCAGTACGGACCGGTACCGGTACCCCCGGCTGCCCTATAGCTGGTAATGCAGTACTGGGACCAGTACAGGACCAGTACAGGACCAGTACGGGACCAGTATGGACCGGTACCGGTACCCCCGGCTGCCCTATAGCTGCTAATGCAGTACTGGGACCAGTACAGGACCAGTACAGACCAGTATGGGACCAGTACGGACCGGTACCAGTAGCTCCAGCTGCCCTATAGCTGCTAATGCAGTACTGGGACCAGTACAGGACCAGTACAGACCAGTATGGGACCAGTATGGACCGGTACCGGTACCCCCAGCTGCCCTATAGCTGCTAATGCAGTACTGGGACCAGTATAGGACCAGTACAGACCAGTACGGGACCAGTATGGACCGGTACCGGTACCCCCGGCTGCCCTATAGCTGCTAATGCAGTACTGGGACCAGTATAGGACCAGTACAGGACCAGTACGGGACCAGTACGGACCGGTACCGGTACCCCCGGCTGCCCTATAGCTGCTAATGCAGTACTGGGACCAGTATAGGACCAGTACAGGACCAGTACAGACCAGTACGGGACCAGTATGGACCGGTACCGGTACCCCCGGCTGCCCTATAGCTGCTAATGCAGTACTGGGACCAGTATAGGACCAGTACAGGACCAGTACAGACCAGTACGGGACCAGTACGGACCGGTACCGGTACCCCCAGCTGCCCTATAGCTGCTAATGCAGTACTGGGACCAGTACAGGACCAGTATAGGACCAGTACAGGACCAGTACAGACCAGTACAGGACCAGTACGGACCGGTACCGGTAGCTCCAGCTGCCCTATAGCTGCTAATGCAGTACTGGGACCAGTACAGGACCAGTACAGACCAGTATAGGACCAGTACAGGACCAGTACGGACCGGTACCGGTACCCCCAGCTGCCCTATAGCTGCTAATGCAGTACTGGGACCAGTACAGGACCAGTACAGGACCAGTACAGACCAGTATGGACCAGTAGCAGCCCATTAGCCCCATCTACCCTGATCTATCCACATGACTTGATTAATGCATCGCTATCAATAGATTCATGTGCTCCTATCAATAGAGCCGAATTAATAGCTATTAATCAATCAATCTATCTATCTGTACCTATACCGATCTATTAATACCCATTAATTGGGACTACTACTCTATTAATTGCCGGTTATTAGAGATGTCAACCCCAAAACCTCGACATTAATCGATGATATCGATCCTAGATGTGAGGATTCATCTATAGGATATTAATCTGGGTTAAAATTAATCGGTATTAATCGGTATTAATCGATATTAATCGATATTAATCGGCATTAATTAATATTAATCGATATTATATCCATCTATTTGTGTGCTATTTGGGAGCAATTGGGTTTTATATCGATTAATGTCAAGATCAATGGGTCGATATCATATATATTATATATTACACATTATATATTATATATTACATATTATATATTATATATAGTAAATACTATATGTTATATACTAGATATTATATATATTATATACTATATATTATATGTAATATATAATTAATTAATAATATAAAATATAGTAGAAAACATATAATGATTAATAATAATAAATAATACAATATAGTTAATTAATAATTAAGAGAATAATATATATTAAATATTAAATTCAATATATGATACCAACACTTCAAATATCGTATTTAATATATTAATAAATCATTATCAATTAACACAAATGATCTATTAATATAAAATAGGTATCGAGATACCTATCAAATACGAGAAATTGTAGATAAATAGATATTATTGGCACAGATAGCCATGAATCTATTAAATATATCCATAATAATTGCATTGTAATCGAATATTTAATAGATATCAGCTATAAAATCCTGTTTTATAGCCAGATATTAAAAATATCTATTATTAGAAGGCATTTTCTCAGCTGTCTATTAGAAATATTCGATTTAATAGTCCATTTATTAATTTAATAGTCTATTTAATAGTCTATTAATTTAATGGTCTATTAATTTAATGGTCTGTTAATTTAATGGTCTATTAATTTAATGGTCCATTAATTTAATGGTCTATTAATTTAATGGTCTATTAATTTAGTGGTCTATTAATTTAATGGTCTATTAATTTAATGGTCCCTTAATTTAATGGTCTATTAATTTAATGGTCTATTAATTTAATGGTCTATTAATTTAATAGTCTATTAATTTAGTGGTCTATTAATTTAATGGTCTATTAATTTAATGGTCTATTAATTAATTTAATGGTCTACTTATTAATTTAATAGTCTATTAATTAAGATAGAAAGAGATAGAAATGGATATTAAGGAGTTCAATGCATCCATCTATGTCGAAATCTACCTATTAGTGATAGGAAATGGGTATTAAATACCCTATTTTGACATAAAACAAGAGGTTTCCACCTAAAACAGGTATAAGACATCTATTAGCCCTAATAAATCAGACATTAGGCCTAATAATGCCTAATTATTGTATCTCTGCATCTATCCGCCATTAGTAGCCATAACAACACCTAATAACACAGGGTAAAATCGCATCCAAAGAGGTCTTAAACGACACGTTGGCCCAAAACCGCCGGATTTCGCCCCAAAAACGGGTGTTTTCCACCCCCCCCAGCTGCTGTTTCCGCTCCATTGGCTCCCATGCAAATGCTTTTATGCAAAGGAAACCCCCCCCCACCCCCCCCCCCCCCAAAAAAAAAGAGGAATTTGCCCAATTCTCACTTCTCGTTTTTCGCTATTTGCGACCCCGAAACCAGGCGATTTTGGGTGAAAAACAACCCCGAAGCTGCACCTGCAGGGCCCCAAGCGGCCGGTTTGGGTCTAAAAACCCCTTTTAAAGGCAAAAAACCCCAGCTTTAAATCGATTTTCTTTATATATTTCGACCCCTTTTTCCCCCGGCCAAAAAAGTGCAAAAATGCGGGTGGTTTCGTCCCATCTGATCGTCGTTTTGGGGGCAAAAAGCCCGATTTTGGAGTTCCGTTAAGACACGGTCATTTTTCAGCTCTGCATTTAATGTCGGTCCGGTTTTCACCTCATTTTACCCAAATCTCAGCCTTTTCAAGCCTTTTCCTCCGTTTCAACCTCATTTTTGCCCATTTTTCTGCTTTTTCTATATAAATTTCACCTATGTTCCATTTTTCACCTTTTATTCCGCCGAATTTTCGCCCCGTTTTCTCCTTTCCACCAATTTTCAAGCTGTTTTCAATCAGTTTTAACCCATTTTCAATGCATTCTAACCCATTTCCCACGTATTTTTACCTATTTTCAACGTATTTCTCTCTCTTTTCTACTTCCCATCTAGTTTACGCCTATTTTCTCTATTTAATCTAATTTATATCCGTTTTACGTTGATTTTCGCTCCGATTTCCTATTTTAACATATTTCAATCAATTTTTATATCCATTTTCTATCAATTTTAGATCTATTCTCATCCCGTTTTGACGTCCATTTTTCTACCTATTTTATCCTTTCTTCCACCAAATTTTCAATCCTTTCCACCCATTTTCCTGTTTTCCCTCTGTTTTTAACCTATTTTACCAGTTTTCCACCTAATTTTCGATCCCTTTCCCCCGTTCTTCTCAATTTTCATCCGTTTTTTCTAGTTTAATCCATTTTAACCTATTTCCCTACCTGTGTTCTACCAATTTTTAGCTGTTTTCCTCTATAGCCTTTATCGACCCGATTTCCTATCGGTTTAAACCTCATTTTGACCTAATTTCCCCTTTTTTAACCCAAATTTTGGGCCCATTTCTATCACCGTATTTCAATCTATTTGATCTGTATCTAAATATGTGTATTATATATATCATATAAATTATGTGTTACACATCACCTATGTATTTCCCTATCATTAAAGATAACACTAAATCCATCAAACTGCCCCAAACTGCCCCAAATTTGCCCTAAAACCCCTTCAATAACTTCATTGCGCCTTAAAAACCCATGAAAAACGAGGAAGTGGGACTTTAACAGCAACTTCACCCCCAAAATGACCCCAAAATAGAGAGATTGGCTCGTTTCTGATCCAAAATCTACATAGAATACCAATTTCTCCTTTTTCACCCAAAATCCGCCTTTTTGACCCCAAATTTCAATCCCCAGCCCCCCCCCCCCCAAAAAAAAAAAAAAAAAAAAACACACCAAAATTTTGGGGGTTTTAGGGTGTTTTTTTTGCCAACAAATTGCCCTCAATTCTATTTTTTTCCCCAAAAAAAAGACCCCAAAATTGACCTTTTATGGCCCAAATCTGCCATTAAATCACCTCCGGATGAGTTTTCTCCCCAAAAAGACCCTAAAAATGGACTTTTTAGCCCATTTTTGACCATTAAATCACCTCCAAATCAATTTTTCTCCTAAAAAAAGACCTCACAAATGGACTTTTTAGCCCATTTTTGACCATTAAATCACCTCCGGATCAGTTTTTCTCCTAAAAAAAGACCTTAATAATGGACTTTTTAGCCCATTTTTGACCGTTAAAAACCTCAAAATCCATTCTAAATCTAAAAAAGACCCTAAAAATGGACTTTTTGACCTAGTTTTGACCGTTAAATCACCACCAAATCGATTTTTCTCCCAAAAAAAGACCTTAAAAATGGACTTTTTAGCCCGTTTTTGACCGTCAAATCACCTCCAGATCAGTTTTTCACCTAAAAGACACTCCAAAATCGACACTTTTTGCCCTAAATCTGCCACAAAATCGCCTCAAAACGACTCTTTCCCGGACAAAACCCCCTCAAGACAGACTTTTCGCCCCATTTTTGGCCCCTCAAATCACCCGTTTCCTCATTTAAACGCCTAAAACCGGACTTTTTCACCCCAAAATGGACATTTCCCCCCCCCCCAAAAAAAAAAAAACGCCATTTGATGGCCCCCAGCCTCAAGACCCTCCCCCCCCCCCCCCCCCCGGGTGGAATTTGGGGTGAAAAAGGGCGAAATTGGTCAAAATGGGGTGGTGGGATGAGGACTTACCGGAGGAGACGGTGAGGTCGACGCCGTGGCCCCAGACCTCAATACCAGCAGGAAGAGCACAATGAGAAGAAGCCAATGCCCTCCCGTACAAAAACCCCTCCCCTGGCTCATTTTGGGGCTAAACCCCGCATTTTCACCAATTTGGACCAAATTTCGCCGGGAAAGAGCGAAAACGGCGAGATTCCGGTTGCTCAAACGCCAAATTCGGCCCAAATCGCGGAAATTCCGCGTTAAATTTGAAGTTTTCCCGCCTCAGGCTCCACGGAACCAAGATTCCGGGGTTTTCCCCCCCCCCCCAAAAAAAAAAAGGAGGAAAAAGGGGAAATAAGCCCTAAAACGGGAAAAATTGGGGGTAAACCGGGTCAAAATAAGAGAAAACTGCGTATTTTTGATCACGAGGCATAAACCAAACGGAGAAGAAAGGCCGACGTTTGGGGGGGAAAAGGGCAAAAAGGCAAAATGAAGTGGATATTGGAGGGCAAATCGGCCAAAACGTGGGGAATAACCCTAAAATTATGGGGGAAACGGACGTGAACAGCAAGAAAATGACAATTTCGGGGTGCAAAAGGGGGGTGGAAGCGAAATATCAGCATTGTGGGGGCTCGAAGTGGCAAAAAGAGGGGGGAAAAGGGCAAAAAAAAGGGGGAAAAGGGCAAAAAACCGACAGGGATTTGGTGGGGAATTAGCGAGGAAGGGCGGGAACGGGGTTCGGTTTGGGCAAAAACGGGCAAAAAAAGGGCAAAAATGGGCAAAAAGGGTGTAAATTCGGGGCAAAGGGGCCCGTATTTCTTGTCATGGTCTGCACCACTGTGATTAGCACCAGCATCCCAACCAGCACCAGCACCCACAGTGA
This sequence comes from Psittacula echo, assembly GCF_963264785.1. NCBI lineage: Eukaryota > Metazoa > Chordata > Aves > Psittaciformes > Psittacidae > Psittacula > Psittacula echo. Next base: position 1,540,425 of record NC_137755.1, read on the forward strand.
TACAGGATGGGACAATATCCCCTTTGGACCATCCTCTATGGGGCTGAGCTCATCCCACTCCTCCTCCAGCGCCTCCAAAGGGCTCAAAGGCACCCGGAATGGGTGTAAAATGGGGGGAAATGGGGAAACATGGGTTGGAAATGGGGAAAATGGGTTGGAAATGGGGAAAATGGGTTGGAAATGGGGGGAAATGGGCAAAAATGGGTTGGAAATGGGGGGAAATGGGGAGAAATGGGGGGAAATGGGTTGGAAATGGGGAAAATGGGTTGGAAATGGGGGAAATGGGGGGAAATGGAGTGGAAATGGGGGGAAATGGGTTGGAAATGGGGGGAAATGGGGGGAATGGGGGGAAATGGGTTGGAAATGGGGAAAAATGGGTTGGAAATGGGGAAAATGGGTTGGAAATGGGGGGAAATGGGTTGGAAATGGGCAAAAATGGGTTGGAAATGTGGAAAACAGGTTGGAAATGGGGGGAAATGGGGAGAAATGGGCAAAAATGGGTTGGAAATGGGGAAAATGGGTTGGAAATGGGGGGAAATGGAGTGGAAATGGGGGGAAATGGGTTGGAAATGGGGGGAAATGGGTTGGAAATGGGGGGAAATGGGTTGGAAATGGGGAAAATGGGTTGGAAATGGGGGGAAATGGGGGGAAATGGGTTGCAAAGGGGCAAAAATGGGTTGGAAATGGGGGAAATGGGCAAAAATGGGTTGGAAATGGGGAAAATGGGTTGGAAATGGGGGAAATGGGGGGGAAATGGGGGGGAAATGGGGGGGAATGGGTTGGAAATGAGGGCAAATGGGGGGGAAATGGAGTGGAAATGGAGGAAAATGGGTTGGAAATGGGAGAAAATGGAGCAGAAATGGGGGAAATAGGTTGGAAATGGGCAAAAATCGGTTCAAAATGGGTTGGAAATGGAGAAAAATGGGTTTGAAATGGGGGAAACGGGGGAAAATGGGGTTTTTTGCCCCAAAATCGTTCGTTTTGGTCCGGATGGAGCGCAGCTGGAAGGGGATGAAGGCAAGGATGGAGGTGGGAATGGGGTTAAATGGGGTGAAATCCTGTGGGATTGGGGGTAAAGTGAGGGTCAAGGGGGAAAGGCTCCCCAATGGGGGGTGGGAATGGGTAGAAAAGTGGGGAAAGGGGCATAAAAGGTGGGGAAATTGGGATAAACAGTGGGAAAATGGGCATAAAAGGTGGGGAATGGGCATAAAAGGTGGGATGATGGGCTTAGAATGTGGGAAAATGGGGATAAGAGGTGGAAAATGGGGCTAAAAGGTGGAAAATGGGGTGGGAAAATGGGAACAAAAGGTGGGAAAATGGGCATGAAAGGTGGGAAATGGGCTTAAAAGGTGGGATGATGGGCTTAAAATGTGGGAAAATGGGGATAAAAGGTGGAAAATGGGGATAAAAGGTGGATAATGGGGATAAAAGGTGTAAAATGGGGATAAAAGGTGGAAAAACTGAGGATAAAAGGTGGAAAATGGGGATAAAAGGTGGAAAAATGGGGATAAAAGGTGGAAAATGGGGATAAAAGGTGGAAAATGGGGATAAAAGGTGGAAAATGGGGATAAAAGGTGGGAAAATGGGGATAAAAGGTGGAAAATGGGGATAAAAGGTGGAAAAATGGGGATAAAAGGTGGAAAAATGGGGATAAAAGGTGGAAAATGGGGATAAAAGGTGGAAAAATGGGGATAAAAGGTGGAAAATGGGGATAAAAGGTGGGAAAATGGGGATAAAAGGTGGAAAATGGGGATAAAAGGTGGAAAAATGGGGATAAAAGGTGGAAAATGGGGATAAAAGGTGGAAAAATGGGGATAAAAGGTGGGAAAATGGGGATAAAAGGTGGAAAATGGGGATAAAAGGTGGAAAATGGGGATAAAAGGTGGGAAAATGGGGATAAAAGGTGGGAAAATGGGGATAAAAGGTGGAAAATGGGGATAAAAGGTGGAAAATGGGGATAAAAGGTGGGAAAATGGGGATAAAAGGTGGGAAAATGGGGATAAAAGGTGGAAAATGGGGATAAAAGGTGGGAAAATGGGGATAAAAGGTGGAAAATGGGGATAAAAGGTGGAAAAATGGGGATAAAAGGTGGAAAAATGGGGATAAAAGGTGGAAAATGGGGATAAAAGGTGGGAAATGGTCATGAATGGTGGGAAAAGGTCCCTAACAGGCCAAAAAATGGCAATGTTTGGGGAGAATTTGGGCAGAAATGGGAAAATATCCCTGAAATTGTGGGTTGTAGTGGTGGGAAGGGAAAAGTGGGGTGAGATTTGGGGGGAATGTGGCTAAAAAGGGGCAAAATAGGCCCAGGTTTGGGTCAAAAGTGGGCAAAATTGGTCAACGTGGGCTATCTAAAGGGGGTTTTGGTGCTACTCAAGGCCTTGGTCCCCATCCAAGAGGTCCCCATCTGCATCCAATGGGTCTTGGGCTCCATCCAATGGGTCGCCACCTCCATCCATTGGGTCCCCATCTCCATCCAATGGGTCCCCATCTCCATCCAAGAGGTCCCCATCTCCATCCAATGGGTCCCCATCTCCATCCAATGGGTCCCCACCTCCATTCAGTGGGTCCCCATCTCCATCCAATGGGTCCCCATCTCCATCCAATGGGTCCCCACCTCCATTCAGTGGGTCCCCATCTCCATCCAATGGGTCCCCATCTCCATCCAAGAGGTCCCCATCTCCATCCAATGGGTCCCCATCTCCATCCATTGGGTCCCCATCTCCATCCAATGGGTCCCCACCTCCATCCAATGGGTCCCCATCTCCATCCAAGTGGTCCCCATCTCCATCCAATGGGTCCCCATCTCCATCCAATGGGTCCCCACCTCCATTCAGTGGGTCCCCATCTCCATCCATTGGGTCCCCATCTCCATCCAATGGGTCCCCACCTCCATCCAATGGGTCCCCATCTCCATCCAAGTGGTCCCCATCTCCATCCAATGGGTCCCCATCTCCATCCAAGAGGTCCCCATCTCCATCCAACAGGTCCCCATCTCCATCCATTGGGTCCCCATCTCCATCCAACGGGTCCTCATCTCCATCCATTGGGTCCCCATCTCCATTCAATGGGTCCTCATCTCCATCCAATGGGTCCCCATCTCCATCCAAGAGGTCCCCATCTCCATCCAATGGGTCCCCATCTCCATCCAATGGGTCCCCACCTCCATTCAGTGGGTCCCCATCTCCATCCAATGGGTCCCCACCTCCATCCAATGGGTCCCCATCTCCATCCAATGGGTCCCCACCTCCATTCAGTGGGTCCCCATCTCCATCCAATGGGTCCCCATCTCCATCCAATGGGTCCCCATCTCCATCCAAGAGGTCCCCATCTCCATCCAATGGGTCCCCATCTCCATCCAATGGGTCCCCACCTCCATTCAGTGGGTCCCCATCTCCATCCATTGGGTCCCCATCTCCATCCAATGGGTCCCCACCTCCATCCAATGGGTCCCCATCTCCATCCAAGTGGTCCCCATCTCCATCCAATGGGTCCCCATCTCCATCCAAGAGGTCCCCATCTCCATCCATTGGGTCCCCATCTCCATCCAACAGGTCCCCATCTCCATCCATTGGGTCCCCATCTCCATTCAATGGGTCCCCATCTCCATCCATTGGGTCCCCATCTCCATCCAACGGGTCCTCATCTCCATCCATTGGGTCCCCATCTCCATTCAATGGGTCCTCATCTCCATCCAATGGGTCCCCATCTCCATCCAAGAGGTCCCCATCTCCATTCAATGGGTCCCCACCTCCATTCAGTGGGTCCCCATCTCCATCCATTGGGTCCCCATCTCCATCCAATGGGTCCCCACCTCCATCCAATGGGTCCCCATCTCCATCCAATGGGTCCCCACCTCCATCCAATGGGTCCCCACCTCCATCCAATGGGTCCCCATCTTCATCCAATGGGTCCCCACCTCCATTCAGTGGGTCCCCATCTCCATCCAATGGGTCCCCATCTCCATCCAATGGGTCCCCATCTCCATTCAGTGGGTCCCCATCTCCATCCAACAGGTCCCCATCTCCATCCAATGGGTCCCCACCTCCATCCAATGGGTCCCCATCTCCATCCAAGTGGTCCCCATCTCCATCCAATGGGTCCCCATCTCCATCCAAGAGGTCCCCATCTCCATCCATTGGGTCCTCATCTCCATCCAACAGGTCCCCATCTCCATCCATTGGGTCCCCATCTCCATTCAATGGGTCCCCATCTCCATCCATTGGGTCCCCATCTCCATCCAACGGGTCCTCATCTCCATCCATTGGGTCCCCATCTCCATCCAACGGGTCCTCATCTCCATCCATTGGGTCCCCATCTCCATTCAATGGGTCCTCATCTCCATCCAAGAGGTCCCCATCTCCATTCAATGGGTCCCCACCTCCATCCAATGGGTCCCCATCTCCATCCAAGAGGTCCCCACCTCCATCCAATGGGTCCCCACCTCCATCCATTGGGTCCCCACCTCCATCCAATGGGTCCCCATCTCCATCCATTGGGTCCCCATCTCCATCCAATGGCTCTTGATCTCCATCCAATGGCTCTTGATCTCCATCCAATGGGTCCCCATCTCCACCTAAGCCCTCTCCACCTCCCAACCCCTCATCCTCATCCTCCCCACCCACAGGAACCGAGCTCCGGCGCCCACCCGCGCCCTATAGGCCCCTACGGGCCCCGCTTTATGCCCGGGCCCCCGATGCCACCGGGACCACCGTGAGCACTCTTCCCGCAGTAGTAAGTGGCCGTGTCCTGCGCCGTGAGGCCGCTCATCTGCAGCGTGACCGTGCCCTGGGAGTTGTCCCTGCTGATGGTGGCTCGGCCCTGCACCGATGGCGCGTAGTAGGTGTAACCACCATTGTAGCTAATGCCAGCGACGAACTCGAGCCCCTGCCCCGGTGCTTGGCGCATCCATCCCATGCCGTAGTCGCCGAAGGTGAAGCCCGAGCCCTTGCAGAGGAGGCTCACGGAGCCCCCGGGGCTTTGGAGGCCGCCGCCGCTCTCCTCCAGCGTCACGGCCGCCATCAGACCTGGGCATGGACAAGAAGGAGCCATTGAGGCCATGGGGGGCTCAGCACCGCCACCATGGACCCCCCCCATCCCCAACCCCGTCCCCAGCGCCGCCGGGGCTCCGGGTCCTACCTGGGCTGGAGGCTGCGAGGAGGAGGAGGAGGATGGGGAAGGCCATGGTGGTGCCCACGGTGGTGGTGGTGGTGCCGTGGGGTGCAGGGGTTATGAAGGCGATGGGGCCGGGGGGGGGTTTGCATATGGGGACGGGGGGGTTAAGTAAGGGGGCGGGGCTATGGGGGCAATGGGGAGGGAGCGATGGATGGGGGGGGGGGGGGGGGGGTGTGATGAATCGATTAATCACGGTGGGGAATTAATGGTGGATTAATCAATTCATGTATTAATTAATCGCTCAGTTAATCGGGATCGCGTCGCAGAGTAATGGGCGTGCAGCGCGTGGCACGTTAATGACTTAATTGGGGCAGCAGCGTGGAATCGATGGCGGGCCAATTAATTAATTAGGCGCGGTGTAGATTATGGCGATTTAATGAAGTCATTAATTGCGAGAGCAATCGGGAACTAATGGCCGGTTAATTAATTAATTAATTCATGGTGATCTCGGCAGGGAACTCATTGCGGTTTAATTGATTGATTGCGAGAGCAATCGGGAACTAATGGCCGGTTAATTAATTAATTAATTCATGGTGATCTCGGCAGGGAACTCATTGCGGTTCAATTGATTAATGAATCGTGACGGCAACATGGGACTAATGGCCGATTAATTAATTCATTCATTGTGATCTCGATGTGGAATTAATAGCAGATGAATGAATGAATTAATTAATAGTGATACCAAGTGATTTATTAAGCGACTGTTATCTCCACATGGAATTAATTGAAGACGAATTAATTAATTGATTGGGATAACGACATGGAATTAACGGCGTATTAATTGATTAATTGATCGCGATCTCGACATCGAACTAATGGCAGATTAATTAATCGAGAGAGCGACAAGGAATTAATCATAAATTAATTCATTAATTGTGAGATCGACGTGGAATTAATGGCAGTTTAATTAAGAAATTGTGCTATGGGCATGCAATTAATGGCAGCTTAATTAATAACCTAATAGTGAGATCGACACGGAATTAGTTGCAGATTAATTAATTAATTACTTGTGACCTCGATATGGAATTAATTGCAGATTCATTAATTGATCGCGCTATCCATGTGCAATTAATGGCAGATTAATTAATCGATCGATTAATTGCAACTCCTTAATCTAACCATAGTATATCTAGCTATCTAACTAGCTATCAATTAATTGTGATTTATTAATCTGGTTTTAATGGTTTCATGGGAATTTCATGGATTTTTAGGAAATGTGTCTTAATAAACTTACATTTAATTAATTAATTAGATGGTTTCATCTTAATTTATTAGATGTTCATATTTTATACCCCTATTTTTACCCCAGCCATTTTACACATTTAATTTAATCCCATATTAATTCTTAGCACCTTAACCTATTTTTAATGCCATTATCAATTAATTCCTATTTATTAATCAGTATTAGCCAATAATAATTACTTACTATTATTACCACCGTTTAATCATTATTAACAGTTTTTAATGCCTAACAATTACACATTAATTGTTTAATAGAAACTTAATGTATTTACACTCATTCATTGTCAATATTAATCTATTTACTCTCATTTATGATATGTATTAATCTCTTTACTCTCATTAATTATATACATTAATCTACTTACTCTCATTAGTTAACTTCCTACTCAATTAATTGATAATAACACTTTCATTTCTTTGCTATCATTTTCCACGCGGCACCCATTTAATTTCATCATTGCAATGCCCTTCATTAGGGCTAATTAACGAATTAATTAATTAACAGGGGGGCCTCATGGGGCTTCATGGCAGCTGCTCCCTCACTTCATGAATCAATAGGGAGGTCCCATGGGGCTCCACGGCAGGTGGCTCCGTTCAAAACAAGCCTGACCCGCGAGGCAGAGGCCCCATTAGTTAATGAACTAATTAATGGGGACCCTGAACGGTTAATTGCAATCACTGCACTGCCCTCATCATTGATTAACTGCAATCACTGCAGTGCACTCATCACTGATTAACTGCAATCACTGCAGTGCACTCATCATTGATTAACTGCAATCACTGCAGTGCACTCATCATTGATTAACTGCAATCACTGCAGTGCACTCATCATTGATTAACTGCAATCACTGCACTGCCCTCATTATTTATTAACTGCAATCACTGCACTGCCCTCATTATTGATTAACTGCAATCACTGCAGTGCCCTCATTATTGATTAACTGCAATCACTGCAGTGCACTCATCATTGATTAACTGCAATCACTGCAGTGCACTCATCATTGATTAACTGCAATCAGTGCAGTGCACTCATTATTGATTAACTGCAATCACTGCAGTGCCCTCATTATTGATTAACTGCAATCACTGCAGTGCCCTCACCATTGATCAACTGCAATCACTGCAGTGCCCTCATTATTGATTAACTGCAATCACTGCAGTACCCTCATTATTGATTAACTGCAATCACTGCAGTGCACTCATCATTGATTAACTGCAATCACTGCAGTGCCCTCATTATTGATTAACTGCAATCACTGCAGTGCCCTCATTATTGATCAACTGCAATCACTGCAGTGCCCTCATTATTGATTAACTGCAATCACTGCAGTGCCCTCATTATTGATTAACTGCAATCACTGCAGTGCACTCATCATTGATTAACTGCAATCACTGCAGTGCACTCATCATTGATTAACTGCAATCACTGCAGTGCCCTCATTATTGATTAACTGCAATCACTGCAGTGCCCTCATTATTGATCAACTGCAATCACTGCAGTGCCCTCATTATTGATTAACTGCAATCAGTGCAGTGCCCTCATTATTGATTAACTGCAATCACTGCAGTGCCCTCATTATTGATTAACTGCAATCACTGCAGTGCCCTCATTATTGATTAACTGCAATCAGTGCAGTGCACTCATTATTGATTAACTGTAATCACTGCAGTGCCCTCATTATTGATTAACTGCAATCACTGCAGTGCCCTCACCATTGATCAACTGCAATCACTGCAGTGCCCTCATCATTGATTAACTGCAATCACTGCAGTGCCCTCATCATTGATTAACTGCAATCACTGCAGTGCCCTCATTATTGATTAACTGCAATCACTGCAGTGCCCTCATTATTATTGATCAACTGCAATCACTGCAGTGCCCTCATTATTGATTAACTGCAATCACTGCACTGCCCTCATTATTGATTAACTGCAATCACTGCACTGCCCTCATTATTGATCAACTGCAATCACTGCAGTGCCCTCATTATTGATTAACTGCAATCACTGCACTGCCCTCATTATTGATTAACTGCAATCACTGCAGTGCCCTCATTATTGATTAACTGCAATCACTGCAGTGCCCTCATTATTGATTAACTGCAATCACTGCAGTGCCCTCATCATTGATTAACTGCAATCACTGCAGTGCACTCATCATTGATTAACTGCAATCACTGCACTGCCCTCATTATTTATTAACTGCAATCACTGCAGTGCCCTCATTATTGATTAACTGCAATCACTGCAGTGCACTCATCATTGATTAACTGCAATCACTGCAGTGCACTCATCATTGATTAACTGCAATCAGTGCAGTGCACTCATTATTGATTAACTGCAATCACTGCACTGCCCTCATTATTGATTAACTGCAATCACTGCAGTGCCCTCACCATTGATCAACTGCAATCACTGCAGTGCCCTCATTATTGATTAACTGCAATCACTGCAGTGCCCTCATTATTGATTAACTGCAATCACTGCAGTGCACTCATCATTGATTAACTGCAATCACTGCAGTGCCCTCATTATTGATTAACTGCAATCACTGCAGTGCCCTCATTATTGATCAACTGCAATCACTGCAGTGCCCTCATTATTGATTAACTGCAATCACTGCAGTGCCCTCATTATTGATTAACTGCAATCACTGCAGTGCACTCATCATTGATTAACTGCAATCACTGCAGTGCACTCATCATTGATTAACTGCAATCAGTGCAGTGCACTCATTATTGATTAACTGCAATCACTGCAGTGCCCTCATTATTGATTAACTGCAATCACTGCAGTGCCCTCACCATTGATCAACTGCAATCACTGCAGTGCCCTCATTATTGATCAACTGCAATCACTGCAGTGCACTCATTATTGATTAACTGCAATCAGTGCAGTGCACTCATTATTGATTAACTGCAATCACTGCAGTGCCCTCATCATTGATCAACTGCAATCACTGCAGTGCCCTCATCATTGATTAACTGCAATCACTGCAGTGCCCTCATCATTGATTAACTGCAATCACTGCAGTGCCCTCATTATTGATTAACTGCAATCACTGCAGTGCCCTCATTATTATTGATCAACTGCAATCACTGCAGTGCCCTCATTATTGATTAACTGCAATCACTGCAGTGCCCTCATTATTGATTAACTGCAATCACTGCAGTGCCCTCATTATTGATTAACTGCAATCACTGCAGTGCCCTCATTATTGATCAACTGCAATCACTGCAGTGCCCTCATTATTGATTAACTGCAATCACTGCACTGCCCTCATTATTGATTAACTGCAATCACTGCAGTGCCCTCATTATTGATTAACTGCAATCACTGCAGTGCCCTCATTATTGATTAACTGCAATCACTGCAGTGCCCTCATCATTGATTAACTGCAATCACTGCAGTGCACTCATCATTGATTAACTGCAATCACTGCACTGCCCTCATTATTGATTAACTGCAATCACTGCAGTGCCCTCATTATTGATTAACTGCAATCACTGCAGTGCACTCATCATTGATTAACTGCAATCACTGCAGTGCACTCATCATTGATTAACTGCAATCAGTGCAGTGCACTCATTATTGATTAACTGCAATCACTGCACTGCCCTCATTATTGATTAACTGCAATCACTGCAGTGCCCTCATTATTGATTAACTGCAATCACTGCAGTGCACTCATCATTGATTAACTGCAATCACTGCAGTGCACTCATCATTGATTAACTGCAATCAGTGCAGTGCACTCATTATTGATTAACTGCAATCACTGCAGTGCCCTCATTATTGATTAACTGCAATCACTGCAGTGCCCTCATTATTGATTAACTGCAATCACTGCAGTGCCCTCATTATTGATTAACTGCAATCACTGCAGTGCCCTCATTATTGATTAACTGCAATCAGTGCAGTGCCCTCATCATTGATTAACTGCAATCACTGCAGTGCCCTCATCATTGATTAACTGCAATAACTGCAGTGCCCTCATCATTGATTAACTGCAATCACTGCAGTGCCCTCATCATTGATTAACTGCAATCACTGCACTGCCCTCATCATTGATTAACTGCAATCACTGCAGTGCCCTCATTAGTGATTAACTGCAAACACTGCAGTGCACTCATTATTGATTAACCATCAACACCATAACCAGCACCATAACCACCGTAACCATAGCAAGGCCCCGGGCTTCACCTTCGGCAGCTCCGCCATGGGATGGATGCGCCAAGCACCGGGGCAGGGGCTCCAATGGGTCGCCAGCATTACCGGCAGTGGTGGCAGCACCTACTACGGGGCATCGGTGCAGGGCCGAGCCACCATCAGCAGGGACAACTCCCAGGGCACGGTCACGCTGCAGATGAGCGGCCTCACGGTGCAGGACACGGCCACTTACTACTGCGGGAAGAGTGCTGGTGGTGGTGCTGGTGCTGGTAGTGCTGGTGCTTATGGTGGTTATGGTGGTTATGGTGGCATACCCGTAATGAGCACCATAGCCACCACCATAACCACCATCCCCAGCCCCATAACAGCCATACCCATCATTACCACTGCAGACACCCTCCCCAGTACCATAACCATCATACTCACCATACCCACCGTAACCAGCACCATACCCACCATAACCAGCACCATACCCACCATACCCACCATAACCACCATAAGCAGCACCACCACCAGCACTCTTCCCGCAGTAGTAAGTGGCCGTGTCCTGCGCCGTGAGGCCGCTCATCTGCAGCGTGACCGTGCCCTGGGAGTTGTCCCTGCTGATGGTGGCTCGGCCCTGCACCGATGCCCCGTAGTAGGTGTCACCACCGCTGTTAATGCTTGCGACGTACTCGAGCCCCTGCCCCGGTGCTTGGCGCATCCATCCCATGCCGTAGTCGCCGAAGGTGAAGCCCGAGCCCTTGCAGAGGAGGCTCACGGAGCCCCCGGGGCTTTGGAGGCCGCCGCCGCTCTCCTCCAGCGTCACGGCCGCCATCAGACCTGGGCATGGACAAGAAGGAGCCATTGAGGCCATGGGGGGCTCAGCACCGCCACCATGGACCCCCCATCCCCAACCCCGTCCCCAGCGCCGCCGGGGCTCCGGGTCCTACCTGGGGAGAGGTTTGGGGCAATGGATCCGGATTTGGGCTTCACCTTCGGCAGCTCCAACATGGGATGGATCTATATGGTGATATACCCATAATGAGCACCATAACCATAACCACCATCCCCAGCACCATAACAACCATACCCGTTATTACCACCGTAGCCACCCACACCAGTACCATAACCATCATACTCACCAGATCCAGCATAACCGGCACCATAAGCAATACAAGCACCATAAGCACCAGCAGCAGCAGCACCACCTCCAAAGCCCCGGGGGCTCCGTGAGCCTCCTCTGCAAGGCCTCGGGCTTCACCTTCGGCGACTACGGCATGGGATGGGTGCGCCAAGCACCGGGGCCAGGGGCTCCAGTTCGTCGCCAGCATTAGCAAGAGTGGTGGCAGCACCTACTACGGGGCATCGGTGCAGGGCCGAGCCACCATCAGCAGGGACAACTCCCAGGGCACGGTCACGCTGCAGATGAGCGGCCTCACGGCGCAGGACACGGCCACTTACTACTGCGGGAAGAGTGCTGATGGTGGTGGTGCTGGTGATGGTTATGGTTACGGTGCTGGTAGTGGTGGTGATTATGGAGGTTCTGGTGCTGGTCATGGTGGGTATGGTGGTTAGGGTGGTATACCCATAATGAGCACCGTAACCATAACCATAACCACCATACCCCGCACCATAACAACCATATCCATCATACTCACCATACCCACCATAACCAGCACCATACCCGCCAGCCCCACCATAACCACCATGCCCACCATAACCGCTATAACCAACATACGCACCATAACCAACACCATAACCACCATAACCAGCACCAAACCCACCATAACCAGCATCACCAGCACCATACCCACCATAACCAGCATCACCAGCACCAGAACCACCATAAACACCATGCCCACCATAACCAGCACCATAACCACCATAACCACTTTATCCAACATAACCAGCACCATATCCACCATAACCACCATCACTAGCTCCATACCCATCAAAACCACCATAACCACCATAACCACTTTATCCAACATAACCAGCACCATAACCAGCACCAGCACCACCACCACCATCACTCTTCCCGCAGTAGTAAGTGGCCGTGTCCTGCGCCGTGAGGCCGCTCATCTGCAGCGTGACCGTGCCCTGGGAGTTGTCCCTGCTGATGGTGGCTCGGCCCTGCACCGATGCCCCGTAGTAGGTGCTGCCACCACCGCTGTTAATGCTGGCGACCCATTGGAGCCCCTGCCCCAGTGCTTGGCGCATCCATCCCATGTTGGAGCTGCCGAAGGTGAAGCCCAAATCCGGATCCATTGCCCCAAACCTCTCCCCAGGTAGGACCCGGAGCCCCGGCGGCGCTGGGGACGGGGATGGGGATGGGGGGGGGGGGTCCATGGTGGCGGTGCTGAGCCCCCCATGGCCTCAATGGCTCCTTCTTGTCCATGCCCAGGTCTGATGGCGGCCGTGACGCTGGAGGAGAGCGGCGGCGGCCTCCAAAGCCCCGGGGGCTCCGTGAGCCTCCTCTGCAAGGGCTCGGGCTTCACCTTCAGCGACTACGGCATGGGATGGATGCGCCAAGCACCGGGGCAGGGGCTCGAGTACGTCGCTGGCATTAGCTACAATGGTGGCACCACCAGATACGGGGCATCGGTGCAGGGCCGAGCCACCATCAGCAGGGACAACTCCCAGGGCACGGTCACGCTGCAGATGAGCGGCCTCACGGCGCAGGACACGGCCACTTACTACTGCGGGAAGGGAGATGGTGGTGGTGCTGGTAGTGCTGGTGCTTATGGTAGTTATGGTGGTTATGGTGGCATACCCATAATGAGCACCATAGCCACCATCCCCACCACCATAACAGCCATACCCATCACTACCACTGTAGCCACCCGCACCAGTACCATATCCATCATACTCACCATACCCACCATAACCAGCACCATGACTGCCAGCCCCACCATAACCACCATGCCCACCATAACCGCTATAACCAACATACGCACGATAACCAGCACCATACCCACCATAACCACCATAACCAGCACCATACCCACCATAACCACCATAAGCAGCACCACCACCATCTCTCTTCCCGCAGTAGTAAGTGGCCGTGTCCTGCACCGTGAGGCCGCTCATCTGCAGCGTGACCGTGCCCTGGGAGTTGTCCCTGCTGATGGTGGCTCGGCCCTGCACCGATGCCCCGTAGTAGGTGTAACCACCATTGTCAATGCTTCCGACGGACTCGAGCCCCTGCCCCGGTGCTTGGCGCATCCATCCCATGCCGTAGTCGCCGAAGGTGAAGCCCGAGCCCTTGCAGAGGAGGCTCACGGAGCCCCCGGGGCTTTGGAGGCCGCCGCCGCTCTCCTCCAGCGTCACGGCCGCCATCAGACCTGGGCATGGACAAGAAGGAGCCATTGAGGCCATGGGGGGCTCAGCACCGCCACCATGGACCCCCCCCATCCCCATCCCCGTCCCCAGCGCCGCCGGGGCTCCGGGTCCTACCTGGGGAGAGGTTTGGGGCAATGGATCCGGATTTGGGCTTCACCTTCGGCAGCTCCAACATGGGATGGATCTATATGGTGATATACCCATAATGAGCACCATAACCATAACCACCATCCCCAGCACCATAACAACCATACCCGTTATTACCACCGTAGCCACCCACACCAGTACCATAACCATCATACTCACCAGATCCAGCATAACCGGCACCATAAGCAATACAAGCACCATAAGCACCAGCAGCAGCAGCACCACCTCCAAAGCCCCGGGGGCTCCGTGAGCCTCCTCTGCAAGGCCTCGGGCTTCACCTTCGGCGACTACGGCATGGGATGGGTGCGCCAAGCACCGGGGCAGGGGCTCCAATGGCTCGCCAGCATTACCAGCAGTGGTGGCAGCACCTACTACGGGGCATCGGTGCAGGGCCGAGCCACCATCAGCAGGGACAACTCCCAGGGCACGGTCACGCTGCAGATGAGCGGCCTCACGGCGCAGGACACAGCCACTTACTACTGCGGGAAGAGTGCTGATGGTGGTGGTGCTGGTGATGGTTATGGTTACGGTGCTGGTAGTGGTGGTGATTATGGAGGTTCTGGTGCTGGTCATGGTGGGTATGGTGGTTAGGGTGGTATACCCATAATGAGCACCGTAACCATAACCATAACCACCATACCCCGCACCATAACAACCATATCCATCATACTCACCATACCCACCATAACCAGCACCATACCCGCCAGCCCCACCATAACCACCATGCCCACCATAACCGCTATAACCAACATACGCACCATAACCAACACCATAACCACCATAACCAGCACCAAACCCACCATAACCAGCATCACCAGCACCAGCACCACCATAAACACCATGCCCACCATAACCAGCACCATAACCACCATAACCACTTTATCCAACATAACCAGCACCATACCCACCATAACCACCATCACTAGCTCCATACCCATCAAAACCACCATAACCACCATAACCACTTTATCCAACATAACCAGCACCATACCCACCATAACCACCATCACTAGCTCCATACCCATCAAAACAACCATAACCACCATAACCACTTTATCCAACATAACCAGCACCATAACCAGCACCAGCACCACCACCACCATCACTCTTCCCGCAGTAGTAAGTGGCCGTGTCCTGCGCCGTGAGGCCGCTCATCTGCAGCGTGACCGTGCCCTGGGAGTTGTCCCTGCTGATGGTGGCTCGGCCCTGCACCGATGCCCCGTAGTAGGTGCTGCCACCACCGCTGTTAATGCTGGCGACCCATTGGAGCCCCTGCCCCGGTGCTTGGCGCATCCATCCCATGTTGGAGCTGCCGAAGGTGAAGCCCAAATCCGGATCCATTGCCCCAAACCTCTCCCCAGGTAGGACCCGGAGCCCCGGCGGCGCTGGGGACGGGGTTGGGGGGGGGGGGTCCATGGTGGCGGTGCTGAGCCCCCCATGGCCTCAATGGCTCCTTCTTGTCCATGCCCAGGTCTGATGGCGGCCGTGACGCTGGAGGAGAGCGGCGGCGGCCTCCAAAGCCCCGGGGGCTCCGTGAGCCTCCTCTGCAAGGGCTCGGGCTTCACCTTCAGCGACTACGGCATGGGATGGGTGCGCCAAGCACCGGGGCAGGGGCTCGAGTACGTCGCTGGCATTAGCAAGAGTGGTGGCACCACCAGATACGGGGCATCGGTGCAGGGCCGAGCCACCATCAGCAGGGACAACTCCCAGGGCACGGTCACGCTGCAGATGAGCGGCCTCACGGTGCAGGACACGGCCACTTACTACTGCGGGAAGGGAGATGGTGGTGGTGGTTATGGTTATGGTGGTTATGGTGCTTATGGTAGTTATGGTGGTTATGGTGGCATACCCATAATGAGCACCATAGCCACCATCCCCAGCCCCATAACAGCCATACCCATCACTACCACTGTAGCCACCCGCACCAGTACCATATCCATCATACTCACCATACCCACCATAACCAGCACCATGACTGCCAGCCCCACCATAACCACCATGCCCACCATAACCGCTATAACCAACATACGCACGATAACCAACACCATACCCACCATAACCAGCACCAAACCCACCATAACCACCATAACCAGCACCATACCCACCATAACCACCATAACCAGCACCAAACCCACCATAACCACCATAACCAGCATCACCAGCACCAGAACCACCATAAACACCATGCCCACCATAACCAGCACCATAACCACTTTATCCAACATAACCAGCACCATACCCACCATAACCACCATCACTAGCTCCATACCCATCAAAACCACCATACCCACCACAACCAGCACCATAAGCACCATAACCACTATATCCAGCATAACCAGCACCATAACCACCACCACTACCAGCACTCTTCACACAGTAGTAAGTAGCCATGGTTATGGTTGTTATGGTGTTGGTTATGGTGGGTATGGAGCTAGTGATGGTGGTTATGGTGGGTATGGTGTTTATGGTGGTTCTAGTGCTGGTGATGCTGGTTATGGTGGGTATGGTGCTGGTTATGCTGGTTATGGTGGGTATGGTGCTGGTGATGGTGGTTATGGTGGGTATGGTGCTGGTTATGGTGGTTATGGTGTTGGTTATGGTGCGTATGTTGGTTATAGCGGTTATGGTGGGCATGGTGGTTATGGTGGGTCTGGCAGTCATGGTGCTGGTTATGGTGGGCATGGTGAGTATGATGGATATGGTACTGGTGCGGGTGGCTACAGTGGTAGTGATGGGTATGGCTGTTATGGTGGTGGGGATGGTGGTGGCTATGGTGCTCATTATGGGTATGCCACCCTAACCACCATAACCAGCACCATAACCAGCACCATAACCATAACCACCACCATCTCTCTTCCCGCGGTAGTAAGTGGCCGTGTCCTGCCCTGGGAGTTGTCCCTGCTGATGGTGGCTCGGCCCTGCACCGATGGCGCGTACCAGGTGCTGCCACCACTGCTCCTAATGTGAGCCACGTACTCGAGCCCCTGCCCCGGTGCTTGGCGCATCCATCCCATGCCGTAGTCGCCGAAGGTGAAGCCCGAGCCCTTGCAGAGGAGGCTCACGGAGCCCCCGGGGCTTTGGAGGCCGCCGCCGCTCTCCTCCAGCGTCACGGCCGCCATCAGACCTGGGCATGGACAAGAAGGAGCCATTGAGGCCATGGGGGGCTCAGCACCGCCACCATGGACCCCCCCCACCCAACCCAGTCCCCAGCGCCGCCGGGGCTCCGGGTCCTACCTGGGGAGAGGTTTGGGGCAATGGATCCGGATTTGGGCTTCACCTTCGGCAGCTCCAACATGGGATGGATCTATATGGTGATATACCCATAATGAGCACCATAACCATAACCACCATCCCCAGCACCATAACAACCATACCCGTTATTACCACCGTAGCCACCCACACCAGTACCATAACCATCATACTCACCAGATCCAGCATAACCGGCACCATAAGCAATACAAGCACCATAAGCACCAGCAGCAGCAGCACCACCTCCAAAGCCCCGGGGGCTCCGTGAGCCTCCTCTGCAAGGCCTCGGGCTTCACCTTCGGCAGCTACGGCATGGGATGGGTGCGCCAAGCACCGGGGCAGGGGCTCCAGTTCGTCGCCAGCATTAGCAAGAGTGGTGGCAGCACCTACTACGGGGCATCGGTGCAGGGCCGAGCCACCATCAGCAGGGACAACTCCCAGGGCACGGTCACGCTGCAGATGAGCGGCCTCACGGCGCAGGACACAGCCACTTACTACTGCGGGAAGAGTGCTGATGGTGGTGGTGCTGGTGATGGTTATGGTTACGGTGCTGGTAGTGGTGGTGATTATGGAGGTTCTGGTGCTGGTCATGGTGGGTATGGTGGTTAGGGTGGTATACCCATAATGAGCACCGTAACCATAACCATAACCACCATACCCCGCACCATAACAACCATATCCATCATACTCACCATACCCACCATAACCAGCACCATACCTGCCAGCCCCACCATAACCACCATGCCCACCATAACCGCTATAACCAACATACGCACGATAACCAACACCATACCCACCATAACCAGCACCATACCCACCATACCCACCATAACCAGCATCACCAGCACCAGCACCACCATAAACACCATGCCCACCATAACCAGCACCATAACCACCATAACCACTTTATCCAACATAACCAGCACCATACCCACCATAACCACCATCACTAGCTCCATACCCATCAAAACCACCATAACCACCATAACCACTTTATCCAACATAACCAGCACCATACCCACCATAACCACCATCACTAGCTCCATACCCATCAAAACAACCATAACCACCATAACCACTTTATCCAACATAACCAGCACCATAACCAGCACCAGCACCACCACCACCATCACTCTTCCCGCAGTAGTAAGTGGCCGTGTCCTGCGCCGTGAGGCCGCTCATCTGCAGCGTGACCGTGCCCTGGGAGTTGTCCCTGCTGATGGTGGCTCGGCCCTGCACCGATGCCCCGTATCTGGTGGTGCCACCATTGTAGCTAATGCCGGCGACGTACTCGAGCCCCTGCCCCGGTGCTTGGCGCATCCATCCCATGCCGTAGTCGCCGAAGGTGAAGCCCGAGCCCTTGCAGAGGAGGCTCACGGAGCCCCCGGGGCTTTGGAGGCCGCCGCCGCTCTCCTCCAGCGTCACGGCCGCCATCAGACCTGGGCATGGACAAGAAGGAGCCATTGAGGCCATGGGGGGCTCAGCACCGCCACCATGGACCCCTCCCCCCAACCCCGTCCCCAGCGCCGCCGGGGCTCCGGGTCCTACCTGGGGAGAGGTTTGGGGCAATGGATCCGGATTTGGGCTTCACCTTCGGCAGCTCCAACATGGGATGGATGCGCCAAGCACCGGGGCAGGGGCTCGAGTCCGTCGGAAGCATTGACAATGGTGGTTACACCTACTACGGGGCATCGGTGCAGGGCCGAGCCACCATCAGCAGGGACAACTCCCAGGGCACGGTCACGCTGCAGATGAGCGGCCTCACGGCGCAGGACACGGCCACTTACTACTGCGGGAAGGGAGATGGTGGTGGTGCTGGTGCTTGTTGTGGTTATGGCGGTTATGGTGCTGATTATGGTGCTGGTAGTGGTGGTGCTTACGGTGGGTATGATGCTGGTTATGGGTACAGCACCATAACCACCATACCCACCATAACCGCACCAGAACCACCATAACCACTGTAACCAGCACCAGAACCACCAGAACCACCTTAACCAGCACCATAACCACCATACTGACCATAACCACCACAACCAGCACCATACCTATCATACCCACCAGAACCACCACCATAAAAACCATACCCATCATTACCACCGTAGCAACCCTCACCAGTACCATAACCATCATACTCACCATAACCAGCACCATACCTGTCAGACCCACTATAACCACCATGCCCACCATAACCGCTATAACCAACATACCGACCATAACCAGCACTATACCCACCATAACCACCAACGATAGCTCCATACCCATTCAAAACCACCATACCCACCATAGCCAGCACCATAACCACCATAACCACTTTCTCCAACATAACCAGCACCATAACCAGCACCAGCACCACCACCACCATCACTCTTCCCGCAGTAGTAAGTGGCCGTGTCCTGCGCCGTGAGGCCGCTCATCTGCAGCGTGACCGTGCCCTGGGAGTTGTCCCTGCTGATGGTGGCTCGGCCCTGCACCGATGCCCCGTAGTAGGTGCTGCCACCACCGCTGTTAATGCTGGCGAGCCATTGGAGCCCCTGCCCCGGTGCTTGGCGCATCCATCCCATGCCGTAGTCGCCGAAGGTGAAGCCCAAATCCGGATCCATTGCCCCAAACCTCTCCCCAGGTAGGACCCGGAGCCCCGGCGGCGCTGGGGACGGGGTTGGGGGGGGGGGGTCCATGGTGGCGGTGCTGAGCCCCCCATGGCCTCAATGGCTCCTTCTTGTCCATGCCCAGGTCTGATGGCGGCCGTGACGCTGGAGGAGAGCGGCGGCGGCCTCCAAAGCCCCGGGGGCTCCGTGAGCCTCCTCTGCAAGGGCTCGGGCTTCACCTTCGGCGACTACGGCATGGGATGGATGCGCCAAGCACCGGGGCAGGGGCTCGAGTACGTCGCCGGCATTAGCTACAATGGTGGTTACACCAGATATGGGGCATCGGTGCAGGGCCGAGCCACCATCAGCAGGGACAACTCCCAGGGCACGGTCACGCTGCAGATGAGCGGCCTCACGGCGCAGGACACGGCCACTTACTACTGCGGGAAGGGAGATGGTGGTGGTGCTGGTAGTGCTGGTGCTTATGGTGGTTATGGTGGTTATGGTGGCATACCCGTAATGAGCACCATAGCCACCATCCCCACCACCATAACAGCCATACCCATCACTACCACTGTAGCCACCCGCACCAGTACCATATCCATCATACTCACCATACCCACCATAACCAGCACCATGACTGCCAGCCCCACCATAACCACCATGCCCACCATAACCGCTATAACCAACATAGGCACGATAACCAACACCATACCCACCATAACCAGCACCAAACCCACCATACCCACCATAACCAGCATCACCAGCACCAGCACCACCATAAACACCATGCCCACCATAACCAGCACCATAACCACCATAACCACTTTATCCAACATAACCAGCACCATACCCACCATAACCACCATCACTAGCTCCATACCCATCAAAACCACCATAACCACCATAACCACTTTATCCAACATAACCAGCACCATAACCAGCACCAGCACCACCACCACCACTACCAGC
Source organism: Psittacula echo (assembly GCF_963264785.1). Lineage (NCBI taxonomy): Eukaryota > Metazoa > Chordata > Aves > Psittaciformes > Psittacidae > Psittacula > Psittacula echo. The sequence goes on from NC_137755.1 coordinate 1,561,289, forward strand.
TTCCTTCCCGCAGTAGTAAGTGGCCGTGTCCTGCCCTGGGAGTTGTCCCTGCTGATGGTGGCTCGGCCCTGCACCGATGCCCCGTATCTGGTGGTGCCACCATTGTAGCTAATGCTGGCGACGTACTCGAGCCCCTGCCCCGGTGCTTGGCGCATCCATCCCATGCCGTAGTCGCCGAAGGTGAAGCCCGAGCCCTTGCAGAGGAGGCTCACGGAGCCCCCGGGGCTTTGGAGGCCGCCGCCGCTCTCCTCCAGCGTCACGGCCGCCATCAGACCTGGGCATGGACAAGAAGGAGCCATTGAGGCCATGGGGGGCTCAGCACCGCCACCATGGACCCCCCCCCCCCAACCCCGTCCCCAGCGCCGCCGGGGCTCCGTGGCTATGGGGAAGGGTCCATAGGGACCCTATGGGGTGGGTTTGGGGCCTGAAAGGGGTTAATTATTAGGGGTAACGTAGTGGAGATGGGAGATAAAGGGGATTATTAGGCCTAATAGGCTTAATTATTAGCCCTAATACAGCAGGGATGGGGGATGAATTAATTATAGGCCCTAATGGTCTTATTTGTTAGCCCTAATATAGTAGTAATGAGGGATAAATTGAATTATGAGCCTCATAAAGTCAATTATTAGCCCTAATAGGCTTAATTATTAGCGCTAATATAGCAGGGATGGGGGATGAGTTAATTATAGGCCAAAATGGTCTTATTTATTAGCTCTAATATAGAAGAGATGGGGGATATATTGAATCATTAGCCTAATAAAGCCAATTATTAGCCCTAATAGGCTTAATTATTAGCTCTAATGTAGCGTGGAGGGGGCATAAATTAATAATAAGCCCTAATGGTCCTATTTATTAGCCCTAATATAGTGGGGATGGAGGGTAAATTGAAGTATTAGCCTAATAAAGTCAATTATTACCCCTAAAAGGCCGAATTATTAGCCCTAATGGAGCGTGGATGGGGGATAAATGTAATAATAAGCCCTAATGGCCATACTTATTAGCCCTAATATAGTGGGAATGGGGGATAAATTGAATCGCTAGCCTAATAATCTCAATTATTAGCCCTAATAGGCTTAATTATTAGCCCTAATTCAGTGGAGATGGGGGATAAACAAATTATAAGCCTAATAAACTTAATTATTAACCCTAACAGTATTAATTATTGGCCCTAATTTGCTGGGGATGGGGGATAAATGTACTTGCAAACCAAATAAAGTCAATTATTAGCCCTAATAGGCTTAACAATTAGCCCCAATTCAGCGGGGATGGGGGACAAATTGAGCTATAAACCCAATAAACCTCATTATTAGCCCTAATAACGCTCATTATTAGCTCTCATTTAGGGGGCTGGGGCTCAAATTCGATTGAAAGGCCACAGAGTTGCCATTATTAGCCCTAATAGACTGAATTATTAGCCCTAATAGAGGGGATAACCTTAATTGTCTCCCGGAATCCAGGTGCCGAGAGCAGCTGCTGGAACCAAAGCAGCCGAAAACGACAGCCGGGGCCTATTTTTGGGCTGAAAAAGGCCCTTTTTGGGGTTTCGGGGCTATTTATGGCTATTTTGGGCAGCAGCAGCTGCGCGGGAAACCCCCAAAGCGGGCGGGTTTGGCCCCAAAAAGGGGCCGCCCCCGACATCGGCCGCGGGACGGGGCCGTCGCTGCCCGGTGATCGCTCTTAATGCTATTAATTGGGTCCGATTAATGCGATTAATTGCATCAAATTGATGATTCTGCTTCACTATTAATGGTATTATTCGCTTTATCTGATGGGAATTGCTGGTTTTATTGCTAATAGTCATCAGTTCGCTGAATTCAGACCTATTATTACGCCCTCCTATGATATCGCTCCTTTATTTCCTATTAACTTATTAATGCATTATTTCAACTTATTAACCTATTATTTGAGTGTTAGGGGAACTATTATTAGCTCTATTAGTCCCTTTTATCACTCTTATTAGCACAAATGCTTCTATTTCTAGTATTAATATTAGTATTTGTGTTATTAATAGCTTTTATTAGCATTATTATTGTGAATAGTAATACTATTAAATAATTGTTTAATTACCATTACTTTATCTTCCTTTTTTACAGTAATATTATCATTAATAGCACTAAAATAATGATATTATTATTATCTTATTGGAAATAATCAGATTTATATTAGAATATTAGAAATTATTAGGTTTTGATTAGAAATTATTAGGTTTCTCTTAGAAATGATTAATTTCTACTAGAAATCATCACATTTACATTGCAATTATTAGAAACAGTTATTAGCGCTAGAAATCATTCTCGTTTTATTAATGGGAATTAATCAGGAGTCTTTTATTAGGAGGAATTGCCTTTAATCACTATTATTAGAAGAAAAATCTCTGCATTATTGTAGTCTATTAGCTGTTTTATAGGTCTATTAGGGGGTTATTAGCTTATCATTTTGTCATTATTTAGCTTTATTTTTATTATAATTATTATTTTCAAGGCTCCATTGCATTATTATTATCATTATTATTTTATTATTAGCAATAATAATAATTATTAATTATTATCATCAAACCCTCCCACTTTATTTGCCCTCTTTATTATTATTGGGAGGAACCAGCCCTGTTTCTTTCACGTTATCTCTTTATTCCTTGATTAATTCCTGTTATTAGCACAAATACTCTCATTTCAGCATCGTTCCATTGCATTAGCGCTATCATTAATCACTATTATCGCCAATAATCGCTTCTTATTCCCATTATTACCGCCTTTGCAGAGATTTGCACCACTTTATTAGTGGCTAATAGCAGTCATATTAATAATATTAATAATATGAAACCAATATTATTTTATAAAAGGATAATTTATAGTTATTATGTCATTGTAATTATTATTTTTTTATTTTCTATTGCCTATATTTTCTATTATTTTATATTGGCTATAATTATTACAACTAATTAATATTATTAATAGAGAAATAATACGTTATTTACATACTATATATTAAAAATCATACCTTGTATAATAATACGTTATTTATTAATAAATATGTTACATTCTAATTGCCATATATTAATCATTCTATAATTTATATTTATTATATCGTTATAATAATTATTTTCTATTTTCTATGATTTATATTTTCTATTATTTTCTATTGCTAGAATTATTATAACGGTAATTTATATTAATATTATTAATTAATTATATTAATTACATTAATTAATTAATATATCAATATATAAATAATATATACTGCGTTATTAATAAACACATTACAGTGGTCACATATTAAGATTTATATAGAACACTATAGAATAATAAGGATAATATTATACTAACCAATTAATAATTAGCCTCTTTAGTAGCAATACGGCTCCTTTATTATCATTATTAGCGATAACACTTGATAGTTTATGGGTATCATTAGGAGGAATGTGCAGAGAAGTGATTTACGATTACTTATTTATTAATTAGAAGTGATTTATTATTACTAATACTTCTTTATTGTATTATTGTTAATAGTCGATGATCTCATAACGCATATTCCGTTCTTACAGATATTATTAGATCTTATATCATTATTAATAGCATTAATAAACATGATTACTACCAATACGTTATTAAATCACTAATAAATTATTATTAAACTATTATTTCCTTTATTTTTCCTATTATTAAAGCAATAAATCCTACTTTCGGGGTGCAAATAAAGGGAATCAATGGAGTTAAAGGGAATAAAAGAGAAAATAAAGGGAAGGAACGCAAGGGATAAAAGGAAATCAATGAAATAAGGGGAATAAAAAGGGAATAAAGGGGAATAAAAAGGGAATAAAGGGGAATAAAAAGGGAATAAAAGGGAATAAAAAGCGAATAAAAGGGAATAAAAAGGGAAAAAAAGGGGAATAAAAAGGGAATAAAGGGGAATAAAAAGGGAATAAAGGGGAATAAAAAGGGAATAAAAGGGAAATAAAGGGAATAAATGCCCCCAAAATTGGATTAAATTCCCCCAAATCAAGGAAATAAAGGCTCAAAATTGAATTAAATGCCCCCAAATTGGATTAAATTCCCCCAAATCAAGAAAATAAAGGCTCAAAATTGAATTAAATGCCCCCAAATTGGATTAAATTCCCCCAAATCAAGGAAATAAAGGCTCAAAATTGAATTAAATGCCCCCAAATTGGATTAAATTCCCCCAAATCAAGAAAATAAAGGCTCAAAATTGAATTAAATGCCCCCAAATTGGATTAAATTCCCCCAAATCAAGAAAATAAAGGCTCAAAATTGAATTAAATGCCCCCAAATTGGATTAAATTCCCCCAAATCAAGGAAATAAAGGCTCAAAATTGAATTAAATGCCCCAAAATTGGATTAAATTCCCCCAAATCAAGGAAATAAAGGCTCAAAATCGAATTAAATGCCCCAAATCAAGGAAATCAAGGCTCTAAATTGAATTAAAAGCTCAAAATCAATGAAGTAAAGGCTCTAAAGTGAATTAAATACCCCAAAGTTGGATTAAATGCCCCCAAATCAAGGAAATAAAGGCTCAAAATCGAATTAAACGCCCCCAAACCGGACTAAATGCCCCCACATCACTGCAATAAAGGCTCAAAGTGAAATTTAATGCCCCAAATCAAGGAAATAAAGGCTCTAAATCGAATTAAACGCCCCCAAACCGCATTAAACGCCCCCAAATCGAGGAAATAAAGGCTCTAAGTGAAGCTTAATGCCCCAAACCGGCGAAATAAAGGCTCCAAATCGAATTAAATGCCCCAAAGCGGTGAAACAAATGCCCCCAAATAAACTGAAAGGAAGAATTTGGGCGAATGTTACAGAAATCCCCTCAAATTAAGGAAAAGGCCATTAAGAAAGCGACGGAACCCGGACCCAAGCCGCTGGCCCAAGGCAAACGGCACCGAACGCCCTAAAAGCCCAGGAAACGCGTGAAAGAAACGGTTTAAACACCCCTTCCCGCGAATGGAAGCGGAAAACGCTCAAAATCCGTGAAATTAAAGGGGAAAAATAAAGGAATTAAACACAATAAAAGTAAAGAAAACGGAAGGGGGGGGGGTGGTGCGTGTGGCTGTGGCATGCGGCTCGCCCCACAAAATGGCGCCCTAATCTGCCCAGCAACGCCCTCCGATTGGCTGCGAGGCGCCGTCGGGGGCGTGGCTTCGTCGGGGAACCCGGAAGCGCCTCCCCCGTCTCCGTAGCAACCGCGCCGTTGCCCGTGGCAACCGCGGGGGCTCTCCCTTAGCGACGCCGCCATTTCCCTTAGCAACGGCCTCCGGGTGGGTTGGAGGTGAGGGGGGACGCGGTGGGAAGGGGGGGGGGGGACAGAGCCTTTGGGGGGGACCCCGGAGACGGGAGGATGGGGTCCGGGGGGGTCCAGGCCTCGTTTAGGGGGGCTTAGGCTTCATTTGGGGGGGCTAGGCCCAGGTAGGCCGCGGGGTCCGGGGGGGCGCGAGTGGGGGCCGCGCTCCATTGGGGTCTATGGGGGGGACGGGGGGACGGGTTTTGGGGGGGGGGGGTGGTGTCACCCCATTCACCTCATGTCTTGCTTTAGGGCCTCTAAAGGAGAAGGAGCCCCGTTTGAGAGCGACACCCCCCCCCCCCTTAAGGTAAGAGGAAAGGCCCCCAAAATAGGGGGTTTGAACCCAAAGCGGAGGGATTTGCCTCAGAAATGGGGGGGGTTCACCCCGAAACGGGGGTTTTCTCCCTTTAACCCCCCTAAATAAGCTTGTTTGTGGCTATTGTTTGATTAAACCCCCCCCCCCCAGGCTTGAACCCCCCCAAAATCAGGATAAACCCCCCCCAAACAAGGATAAAACCGTCCAAAGGAGGGGTTTTACCCCCAAAATGGAGGCCAAACGGCAGATAAACCCTCAAACCCCGAAGTTTTTAGCTTAAAAGGATTTAAAGCCCTAAAATAGGGGTTTAATGCCCTAAAATAGGGGTTTAATGCCCTAAAATGAAAGAGGTGCCCCCAAAATACAAAGATCCCACCCCAAAAATCAGCTCACCGCAAGAAAATGGCTATAAACGCTTAAAATAGGCCTAAACCACCCCAAAATAGGTGCTTTGGCACACAAATTGGCATAGAATGCCCCCAAAGTGAGGTTAAACCACCCAAAATAGGGGTTTTAACCCCCAAAATGGGGTTTTTAAGCCCCAAAATGGGGTTTTTAACCCCCAAAATAGGGTTTTTAAGCCCCAAAATGGGGTTTTTAAGCCCCAAAAGAGGGATTTAAACCCCCCAAAACGAGTTGAATTCCCCCCAAATCGGTATTTAAGCCCCCAAATATGTTGATATTCCCCCCCAAAATGCGTATTTAGACTCTAAAATGGATAAAATAAGGATAAATAAGCCTCAAATAAGTATAAATACACCTAAAATAGGGATAAATCCACCTAAAATAAGGAAGAAAAAGCCTCAAATAAGGATAAATCACCCTAAAATAAGGATAAATCACCATAAATAGGGATAAATAAACCTAAAATAAGGATAAATGACCCTAAAATAAGGAGAAATCACCCTAAAATAAGGATAAATGACCCCAAAATAAGGATAAATCAACCTAAAATAGGAATAAATGACTCTAAAATAGGAATAAATAACCTAAAATAAGGATAAATGACCCTAAAATAGGGATAAATCACCCTAAAATAGGGATAAATAAACCTAAAATAGGGGTAAATCACCCTAAAATAGGGATAAATAACCCTAAAATAGGGATAAATCACCCTAAAATAGGGATAAATAACCCTAAAATAGGGATAAATCACCCTAAAATAGGGATAAATAACCCTAAAATAGGGATAAATCACCCTAAAATAGGGATAAATAAACCTAAAATAGGGATAAATCACCCTAAAATAGGGATAAATAAACCTAAAATAGGGATAAATCACCCTAAAATAGGGATAAATAAACCTAAAATAGGGGTAAATCACCCTAAAATAGGGATAAATAACCCTAAAATAGGGATAAATCACCCTAAAATAGGGATAAATAACCCTAAAATAGGGATAAATCACCCTAAAATAGGGATAAATAAACCTAAAATAAGGATAAATCACCCTAAAATAGGGATAAATAAACCTAAAATAGGGGTAAATCACCCTAAAATACGGATAAATAACCCTAAAATAGGGATAAATCACCCTAAAATAGGGATAAATAACCCTAAAATAGGGATAAATCACCCTAAAATAGGGATAAATAAACCTAAAATAGGGATAAATCACCCTAAAATAGGGATAAATAAACCTAAAATAGGGATAAATCACCCTAAAATAGGGATAAATAAACCTAAAATAGGGATAAATCACCCTAAAATAGGGATAAATAAACCTAAAATAGGGATAAATCACCCTAAAATAGGGATAAATAACCTAAAATAGGGATAAATGACCCTAAAATAAGGATAAATCCCCCCAAATAAGGATAAATCCCCCCCAAATAAGGATAAATGCCCCCCAAAGTAGTCGAGAACCCCCCAAAGAACTTTATTAACCCCAAACCCGCAAGTTTCACACCCCAGAAATACGCTTATATTCCCCCAAAATAGGTTTCTTACCCCCAAATCCCCCTTTAGACCCCCCCAAAACCCCTTTTTCCTCCCTTTCCGCCCCAAAACTCCCCCTCCCCTTAATGACGTCACGGTGGGGGGGGGCTCCCCCCCCCCCCCTTTACATCCGCCTTGGTCCCCTCCTCTTCCTCCCATGGGGGGGGGGGCACCCCCGGGACCCCCATAGTTGAGCCTGGAGGTGGGACCCCCCCTTATCCATCCCTTTGTGGGGGGGGGGAGGTCGTTTTGGGGTGAAAAAGGGGAATTTGGGGCTGGAAATGGGGATTTTTTGGGGGGGAAATGGGGATTTTGGGGGGGAAATGGGGATTTTGGGGGGGGAAATGGGGATTTTGGAGGGGAATGGGGATTGGGGGGGGAATGGGGATTTGGGGGGGGAATGGGGATTGGGGGGGGAAATGGGGATTTTGGGGGGGAAATGGGGATTTTGGAGGGGAAATGGGGATTTGGGGGGGGAATGGGGATTTGGGGGGGGAAATGGGGATTTGGGGGGGGAATGGGGATTTGGGGGGGGAAATGGGGATTTTGGGGGGGGAAATGGGGATTTGGGGGGGGAAATGGGGATTTGGGGGGGAAATGGGGATTTGGGGGGGGAAATGGGGATTTGGGGGGGGAATGGGGATTTGGGGGGGGAAATGGGGATTTGGGGGGGGAAATGGGGATTGGGGGGATAATGGGGATTTTGGGGGGATGATGGTCGTTTTTGGGGTGAAAACCGGGGATTTTGGGGGTGAAGAGGTCGTTTGGGGTGAAAAATGTGGATTTTGGGGGGGAATAGGGGTTTTGGGGGGGGATAATATTGATTTGGCTGTGAAATGATGCTTTTTTTGGGGGGAAAAATGGTGATTTTGGGGGGGGGGAGCGGTGATTTGGGGGGGTTAATGGTGATTTTTGAGGGTGATGATGTTGATTTGGGGGAAAAGCAGTGATTTGGGGGGGTTGAGGGTGATTTTTGAGGGGGAAAAAGGTGATTTTGGAGAGGCAAATGTCGGGTTTTGGGGGGAATAATTGTGGGTTTGGTGGCTTAGGGCAAATAACAGGGATATGGGGGAAATAACGGGGTTTTGGGGTCCAACGACTGCTTTTTGGGGTAAACCACCCAGTTTCGGGGTGCAAAACCTGAGTTTTGGGGTTTAACACCGGATTCTTTGGGGTAAAGCCATTGCTTTTTGGTGCCTAACGCCTGATTTTGGGGTGAAACCACTGCTTTTTGGTGTCCCAAACCTCATTTTGGGGCGAAACCACCTAATTTTGGGGTAAAACCAGCTGATTTTGGGGTTAAACCAGCTGCTTTTTGGTGCCTAACCCTTAATTTTGGGGTCAAACAACTGGTTTTTGCCATCCCAAACCTTAATTTTGGGTGAAACCCAGGTGATTTTGGGGGTAAACCCCCTAATTTTGGGGGGTAAACCCCCTAATTTTGGGGGTAAACCACCTGCTTTTGGTACCTAACCCTTAATTTTTGGGGTAAACCAAGTGATTTTGGGGGTAAACCCCCTAATTTTGGGGGTAGACCACCTATTTTGGGGGGTAAACCAGGTGATTTTGGGGGTCAACCACCTGCTTTTGGTGTCTAACCCTTAACTTTGGGGGAAACCCACTAATTTTGGGGGTAAACCCCCTAATTTTGGGTGTAAACCACCTATTTTTGGTGTCTAACCCTTAATTTTGGGGGTAAACCAGCTGATTTTGGGGGTAAACCACCTAATTTTGGGCGTAAACCACCTAATTTTGGTGTCTAACCCGTGATTTGGGGGGTAAACCACCTAATTTTGGGGGTAAACCACCTAATTTTGGTGTCTAACCCTTAATTTTGGGGGTAAACCAGCTGATTTTGGGGGTAAACCACCTAATTTTGGGGGTAAACCACCTAATTTTGGTGTCTAACCCTTAATTTTGGGGGTAAACCACCTAATTTTGGTGTCTAACCCTTAATTTTGGGGGTAAACCACCTAACTTTGGGGGTAAACCGCCTAATTTTGGTGTCTAACCCTTAATTTTGGGGGTAAACCACCTAATTTTGGGGGTAAACCACCTAATTTTGGTGTCTAACCCTTAATTTTGGGGGTAAAACACCTAATTTTGGGGCTAAACCCCCTAATTTTGGGGCTAAACCCCCTAACTTTGGGGCTAAACCCCCTAATCTCGGGGCTCAACCACCCCCTTCTTGGCCCTAACCCCCCGCTTTCGGTGCCACCCCCCCCCCCCCCCGTTTCCTCCCTGCAGCTCCCCCCCTCGCCATGGACCCCGACCCGCGCCGCCCCCCGCCGAGCCCTCCGCGTCCCTTGGCCCCCCCCTTGAACCTGCCCCTCATCCTGGAGGAGCTCCGGGTCCTGCAGCAGCGCCAGCTCCACCAGCTCCAGTTGACCGAGGACATTTGCCGCCAGGTCCTCCTCTTGGGCACCCTCCAGCCCCCCAAGAGCCACCTCCTGCCCCCTAAACCCCCTTTCTTCCACCTCCTTCCTGCCTTCCACGCGCCGCCGGCGCCGGCGCCGCGGCGCGAGTGCGGCGTGTGCGGCAAGGCCTTCGGCAGCGCCAGCGCGCGGCAGATCCACCTGCGCTCGCACACGGGCGAGCGGCCCTACAAGTGCACCGTGTGCGGCAACCGCTTCACCACGCGCGGCAACCTCAAGGTGCACTTCCACCGGCACCGCGAGCGCTACCCGCACGTGGCCATGAACCCGCACCCCGTGCCGCAGCACCTCGACTTCCTCCTGCCGCCCCGCGGGGGAGGCCGGCAGGGCAACGCGGGCAACCAGCAGGGCAATGGGGGCAACCAAGTCAATGGGGGCAACCAAGTCAGTGTGGGCAACCAAGTCAATGGGGGCAACCAAGTCAACGCGGGCAACCAACCACTCAATGGAGGCAACCAAGTCAACGGGGGCAACCAACCACTCAATGGAGGCAACCAAGTCAACGCGGGCAACCAACCACTCAATGGGGGCAACCAAGTCAACGCGGGCAACCAACCACTCAATGGAGGCAACCAAGTCAACGGGGGCAACCAAGCACTCAATGGGGGCAACCAAGTCAATGGGGGCAACCAAGCACTCAATGGGGGCAACCAAGTCAACGCGGGCAACCAACCACTCAATGGGGGCAACCAAGTCAATGGGGGCAACCAAGCACTCAATGGGGGCAACCAAGTCAACGGGGGCAACCAACCACTCAATGTGGGCAACCAACTACTCAATGGAGGCAACCAAGTCAGCGGGGGCAACCAAGTCAATGTGGGCAACCAAGTCAACAGGGGCAATCAAGTCAATGGGGGCAACCAACAGGGCAATGGGGGCAGCCAAGCCAACGGGGGCAAGCAAGTCAATGGGAGCAACCAACAGGTCAATGTGGGCAACCAAGTCAATGGGGGCAACCAACCACTTAATGGCGGCAACCAAGTCAATGGAGGCAACCAAAGCAATGGGGGCAACCAACCACTCAATGTGGGCAACCAACCACTCAATGGAGGCAACCAAGTCAATGTGGGCAACCAAGTCAATGGGGGCAACCAACAAGGCAATGGGGGCAACCAAGTCAATGGGGGCAACCAACCACTCAATGTGGGCAACCAAGTCAACGGAGGCAACCAAGTCAATGCGGGCAGCCAACCACTCAATAGGGGCAACCAAGTCAGTGGGAGCAACCAACCACTCAATGGGAGCAACCAACAAGGCAATGGGGGCAACCAAGTCAATGGGGGCAACCTAGAGGGCAATGGGGGCAACCAAGTCAAAGGGGGCAAGCAAGTCAGTGGGAGCAACCAACAGGTCAATGGGGGCAACCAACCACTCAATGGAGGCAACCAAGTCAATGGGGCCACCCAACCACTCAATGGGGCCACCCAGCCGCTCAATGGGGCCACCCAACCGCTCAATGGGAGCAACCACGTCAATGCGGGCAACCAAGAGGTCGACGTGGCCACTCCTGATCTCAATGGGAGCAAGCAAGTGGTCGATGTGGGTGCTCAGGAGGTCAATGGGAGCACCCAAGAAGTCAAGGTGGGTGCCCAAGAGGTCAACGTGGGCGCTCAGCATCATGGTGGGGCCAGCCAAGGCCATGTGGGCACCCAAGAGGTCAGTGTGGGCACCCAACAGGTCAATGTGGGCACCCAAGAGGTCAGTGTGGGCACCCAACAGGTCAATGGGAGCACCCAACAGGTCCATGTGGGCACCCAACAGGTCAATGTGGGCACCCAACAGGTCAATGGGAGCACCCATCAAGTCAATGTGGGCACCCACCAGGTCAACCCAAGCACCCATGAGGTCAACGTGAGCACCCAACCCATGAACCCAAGCACCCACCAGGTCAACATGGGCACCCAACAAGTCAACACGGGCACCCGCCAGGTCGACCCAAGCACCCAGCAGCTCAATGGGAGCACCCAACAAGTCAATGTGAGCACCCATCAGGTCAACGTGGGCACCCAACCCATCAACCCAAGCACCCAACAGGTCAGCCCAAGCACCCATCAAGTCAGCGTGGGCACCCAACAGCTCAACGTGAGCACCCAACCCATCAACCCAAGCACGCAACAGGTCAACGTGGGCACCCAACAGGTCAATCCAAGCACCCATCAAGTCAACGTGGGCACCCAACAGGTCAAGCCAAGCACCCAACAGGTCAACGTGGGCACCCAACAGGTCAATCCAAGCACCCATCAAGTCAACGTGGGCACCCAACAGGTCAATCCAAGCACCCATCAAGTCAACGTGGGCACCCAAAAGGTCAACCCAAGCACCCAACAGGTCAACGTGGGCACCCAACAGGTCAAGCCAAGCACCCAACAGGTCAAGCCAAGCACCCAACCCATCAACCCAAGCACCCACCAGCTCAACGTGGACACCCATCAAGTCAATGTGGGCACCCATCACGTCAATCCAAGCACCCAACAGGTCAACCCAAGCACCCATCAGGTCAACCCAAGCACCCATCAAGTCAATGTGGGCACCCATCAGGTCAACCCAAGCACCCATCAAGTCAATGTGGGCACCCAACAGCTCAATGTGGGCACCCAACAGGTCAACATGGGCACCCAAAAGGTCAACCCAAGCACCCATCAAGTCAACCCAAGCACCCATCAAGTCAACATGGGCACCCATCAGGTCAAGGTGGGCACCCAACAGGTCAACGTGGGCACCCAACAGGTCAACCCGGGCACCCAACAGGTCAACATGGGCACCCAACAGGTCAACCCGGGCACCCAACAGGTCAACGTGGGCACCCAACAGGTCAACATGGGCACCCAACAGGTCAACCCGGGCACCCAACAGGTCAACGTGGGCACCCAACAGGTCAACGTGGGCACCCATCAGGTCAACCCAAGCACCCATCAGGTCAACATGGGCACCCACCAAGTCAACGTGGGCACCCACCAGCTCAATGGGAGCCCCCACCTCACCCTCGCCGCCTTCCACAAGCTCCGGCTGTTGTCCGGTGACGACAACGCCCCCCCCCCGCCTCCGTGGCCCCTCTTCCCCCCCCCCCGCGCCTCGGAGACCTCCAAGCTCCAACAACTGGTGGAGAAGCTCGACCCCCCCCCATCATCACCATCACCATCATCATCGCCATCACCGCCATCGCCATCGCCGCCAATGGACGCCCACCGGCACCGGTGCCGCCGCGCGTGGAGGCTCCTGGGTACTACATGGAGGGCCCGGTGTGGGGCGCACCAAGGGGGGGCCCCCCCGCTGCCCCCCGGCTCCTGCCCCCTGTGCCTGGGGGGGCTGCGGCGGCGCGGGGAGCGCGGGGAGGAGGCCGCAGGAGGAGGAGGAGGAAGGGAGGAGGAAGGGGAGGTAAGAGGGGGATGGGGGGGGAAAGGGGGGGAATTGGGGGGAATTGGGGGGGAATTGGGAATTTGGGGGGAATTGGGTGGAATTGGGGGGAATTTGGGTAGAATTGAGGGGAAATTCGGTGAAATTGGGAGGAATTTGGGTGGGATTTGGGTGGAATTGGGTGGGATTGGGGGAAATTGGGTGGGATTTGGGTGGGATTTGGGCGGAATTGGGGGGAATTTGGGTGAAATTGGGAAATTGGGTGGGATTTGGGTGGAATTGGGGGGAATTTGGGTGGGATTCGGGGGGAATTGGGGGGAATTTGGGTGAAATTGGGAATTTGGGTGGTATTTGGGTGGAATTGGGTGGAATTGGGGGAAATTGGGTGGAATTTGGGTAGAATTGGGTGGAATTGGGGGCAATTTGGGTGAAATTGGGAAATCGGGTGGTATTTGGGTGGAATTGGGTGAAATTTGGGTGGGATTTGGGGGGAATTGGGAGCAATTTGGGTGAAATTGGGAAATTGGGAGGGATCTGGGTGGAATTGGGTGAAATTTGGGTGGGATTTGGGGGGATTTGGGGGGAATTTGGGTGGAATTAGGGTAGGAGTTGGGTGAAATTTGGGGAAATGGGGTGGGATTTCGGTAGAATTGGGTGGAATTGGGGGGAATTGGGGGGATTTGGGGGAAATTTTGGGAGATTTGGGTGAATTTGCGTGAAGTTGGGTGGAATTTGGGGGAAATTGGGTGGGATTCGGGTGAAATTGGGTGGGATTTGGTTGAAATTTGGGTGAAGTTTAGGTGAATTTGGGTGGAATTGAGTGGAATTTGAAATTTCGGTGGGATTTGGGTGGGATTTGGAGGCAATGAAGGAAAAAGGGGGGAAATGAACAAGAAATGGGGAAATGGGGTGAAAATTGGAGGAAATTTGGAGGAGATGAAGGAAAATTTATGGAAACTAAGGAAAAATGGGTGAAATTTCAGGGAATTATTGAATTTTGGGGAAATTTGGGAGAAAGAAAGGAAAAATGGGTGAAATTGCGGGAAATTGGGGAGAAATGAAGGAAAATTGGGGGGAAATGGGGGAAATTGTGGGGAAACCGAGGAAATCTGGGTGAAATTTGGGGAAATTTGCGGGAATTAGGGGGAAAATGAGGAAATTTAAGGGAAATTGGTGGAAATTTCAGGGAAATTGGGGAAATTGTGGGGAAACGGATAGAATTTGAGGGGAAATGGGGAAATTTAAGGGAAATTGGGGGAAATTGTGGGGAAACCGAGGAAATTTGGGGGAAATTTGGGAAATTTGTGGGAATTGCGGGGAAAATGAGGAAATTTAAGGGAAATTGGGGAAAGCGTGGGGAAACTGAGGAAATTTGGGGGAAATTGGGGAAATTTGGGGGAAATTGGGGAAAATGCAGGGAAATCGGGGGAAATGGTGGGGAAAATGAAGGAATTTGGTGGGAAAGAGGGGAAAAAAGGGGAGAAAACGAGGGAATGTCAGGAAAATCCATCGGGAATGAGGGGAAAAGGGGGGGGGGGAATGGAAGCGAATGGGGGGGGAAACCGAGGCACAGCAGCGCTGAAACCCCCCCTCCCCTCTCCCCACAGGTCCCCCCCCCATGGACACCATCGGCACCCCCCAGAGCCCCCTTGGGGACCCCCAGTGAAGACGAGGGGGGGGCTCCGGTGGACGGGGACCCCCCCAAGGAGGCGGAGGGGGACGAGTAAGGCAATGGGGGGGGATGGAGACCCCCCCAAACCCCCCCCCTGCACCCCAAACCCCCCCCCCATAACCATAGTTTAGGCCATTAAAGCCATTAAACAGCCGCCCCCCCCCCCCCGCCCCTCCGCTGTGCTTACTGGGGACAAAATGGCGGCCGTTGCTATGGAGACGGTGCGCAAGATGGCCGCGGTTGCTAGGGGGAGAGCGGATAACGTTCAAAATGGCGGCGGTTGCCATGGAGACGGGGCAGCGTTCAAGATGGCGGCGGCTGCCATGGAGACGGGGCAGCGTTCAAGATGGCGGCGGTTGCTATGGAGATGGGGCCGCATTCAAAATGGCGGCCGTTGCCATGGAGATTCGCGCCCGCCCCCAAAATGGCGGCCGTTGCCATGGAGATTCGCGCCCGCCCCCAAGATGGCGGCGGTTGCCATGGAGATTCGCGCCGGCCCCCGAAATGGCGGCCGTTGCCATGGAGATTCTCCCCCTCCCCTACAATGGCGGCCGTTGCCATGGAGATACGCGCAGGCCCCCCCAAATGGCGGCTGTTGCCATGGAAACACGCGCCGGCCCCCCAAAATGGCGGCCGTTGCCGGGGACCCGCCCCTAAAATGGCGGCCGTTGCCATGGAGATACGCGCCCGCCCCCAAGACGGCGGCCGCCGCGCCGGAGACGTCGTAAAGAGCCCGCGCCAGCTCTAAAGATGGCGGCCGTCGCCACGGCGACGGTCCCCATGGCGACCGCCGCCAGCCCTCAAGATGGCGGCCGCTGCCTGGCAGCGCGCCCGCCAAGATGGCGGCGGCCGCGGCGGCTTCGCGCCCTTTTCCCCGCCGCCACTTCCGGTTCCGGGGCCCGGTGAGGGGAAGGCGGCGGGGCCCAGCGCGGCGGCCGGATCCCGGCGTCCGGATCCCGGATCCCGGTGCTTGGATCGCGGATCCCGGGATCCCGGGGCCATGTCGGACACTTGGAGCTCCATCCAGGCGCACAAGAAGCAGCTGGACTCGCTGCGGGAGCGGCTGCAGCGGCGGCGGAAGCAGGACCCGCTGGGTAACGGCGGGGAATGGCGGGGGGGGGGGGGGGGCAATTAACGGGGTTAATGAGGGGTAATGGGGAAATTAAGGGGGTTAATGAGGGGTAATGGGGGTAATTAAGGGGTTCAATGAGGGGTAATGGGGGTAATTAAGGGGGTTAATGAGGGGTAATGGGGTAATTAAGGGGGTTAATGAGGTAATGGGGTAATTAAGGGGGTTAATGAGGGGTAATGGGGGTAATTAAGGGGTTAATGAGGGGTAATGGGGGTAATTAAGGGGGTTAATGAGGGGTAATGGGGGAATTAAGGTGGTTAATGAGGGGTAATGGGGGAATTAAGGGGGTAATGAGGGGTAATGGGGGAATTAAGGTGGTTAATGAGGGGTAATGGGGGAATTAAGGGGGTTAATGAGGTAATGGGGGTAATTAAGGGGGTTAATGAGGGGTAATGGGGTAATTAAGGGGTTAATGAGGGGTAATGGGATAATTAAGGGGGTTAATGAGGTAATGGGGTAATTAAGGGGGTTAATGAGGGGTAATGGGGGTAATTAAGGGGTTAATGAGGTAATGGGGGTAATTAAGGGGGTTAATGAGGGGTAATGGGATAATTAAGGGGGTTAATGAGGTAATGGGATAATTAAGGGGGTTAATGAGGGGTAATGGGGGTAATTAAGGGGTTAATGAGGGGTAATGGGGGCAATTAAGGGGTTAATGAGGGGTAATGGGGGTAATTAAGGGGTTAATGAGGTAATGGGGGTAATTAAGGGGGTTAATGAGGGGTAATGGGGGTAATTAAGGGGTTAATGAGGGGTAATGGGGGTAATTAAGGGGTTAATGAGGGGTAATGGGGGTAATTAAGGGGGTTAATGAGGGGTAATGGGGGTAATTAAGGGGTTAATGAGGGGTAATGGGGGTAAATAAGGGGGTTAATGAGGGGTAATGGGGCTCAATGGGAGGTCTGGGGTGAATTAAAGGGGTTAATGGGGGTTAATGGCCATTAACGAGGGTTAATGATAATTAATAGGGATAATTAGGGGGGTTACAGGCTTTAATTAGGCGGTTAATGGCCATTATTGAGGGTTAATGGCAACTAATAAGGATGATTTGGGGTTTAATGGGGGTTAATGGTGTTAATTAGCGGGTTAATGGCCATTAATGAGGGTTAATGATAATTAATAGGGATAATTAGGAGGTTTAACAGGCGTTAATGGCGTTAATTAGGGCCTTAATGGCCACTAATGAGTGTTAATGATAATTAATAGGGATAATTAGGGGCGTTAATGAGGGTTAATGGCATTAATTAGGGCCTTAATATGTCTCAATGGCCCTTACTGGTGCCCTAGCATTAATGAACCTGTTAATTAACCCCCATTAACGACCCCTAATGAGCCTTTCCCCCCCCCCCCCCTTAGACCCTACCCCCCCCCGCACCTCCAGCCCGGCCCCTCCCCCTCCCTCCTCCTCCTCCTCCTCGTCCCCTCCCCCCCCGGCCTCCCCCTCCCCGGTGACGTCATCGGCGGGGGCGGGGCGCCGGGACGATGACGTCACCGCCTGCGACCCCGCCCTCGAGCGCCGCCTCCTCCTGCTGCTGGCCCAGCCCCCGCTGGCGCTGCCCGCCGACGCCGACGCCCTCTGCCGCGCCATGGCCGCCGTGAGTGACGTCACTTCCTGCGCCCACTGACCTCAGCGCCTGGGGGGGGGGGGGGCGGGTTCTGCGCGTCCCCATGGGATGACGTCATCGTCTATGGGGGGGGGGTTCTATTCGTCCCCATGGGATGACGTCATCGTCTATAAGGGGGGGTTCTGTTCGTCCCGATAGGATGACGTCATCGTCTATAGGGGGGTTCTATGTGTCCCCATGGGATGACGTCATCGTCTATAGGGGGGGGTTCTATTCGTCCCCATGGGATGACGTCATCGTCTATAAGGGGGTTCTGTTTGTCCTGGTAGGATGACGTCATCGTCTATCAGGGGTTCTATTCGGTCCGATAGGATGACGTCATCATCTATAGGGGGGTTCTATTCGTCCCCATAGGATGACGTCATCGTCTATAGGGGGGTTCTATGTGTCCTGATAGGATGACGTCATCATCTGTAAGGGGGTTCTATACGTCCCGATAGCATGACGTCATCATCTATAGGGGGGTTCTATTCGTCCCCATAGGATGACGTCATCGTCTATAAGGGGGTTCTATTCGTCCCGATAGGATGACGTCATCGTCTATAAGGGGGTTCTATTTGGCCCCTTTAGGATGACGTCATCATCTATGGAGGGGGTTCTGTTCGTCCCGATAGGATGACGTCATCGTCTATAGGGGGGTTCTATGTGTCCCCATGGGATGACGTCATCGTCTATAGGGGGGGTTCTATTCGTCCCGATAGGATGACGTCATCGTCTATAAGGGGGTTCTGTTTGTCCTGGTAGGATGACGTCATCGTCTATAAGGGGTTCTATTCGGTCCGATAGGATGACGTCATCATCTATAAGGGGGTTCTATATGTCCCAACAGCATGACGTCATCGTCAATAAGGGGGTCCTATTCGCCCCGATAGCATGACGTCATCGCCCATAGGAGGGTCCTATTCGCCCCGATAGCATGACATCATCGCCCATAGCAGGGTCCTATTCGCCCCGATAGCATGACGTCATCGTCAATAAGGGGGTCCTATTCGCCCCGATAGCATGACGTCATCGCCCATAGCAGGGTCCTATTCGCCCCGATAGCATGACGTCATCGTCAATAAGGGGGTCCTATTCGCCCCGATAGCATGACATCATCGCCCATAGCAGGGTCCTATTCGCCCCGATAGCATGACGTCATCGTCAATAAGGGGGTCCTATTCGCCCCGATAGCATGACGTCATCGCCCATAGCAGGGTCCTATTCGCCCCGATAGCATGACGTCATCGTCAATAAGGGGGTCCTATTCGCCCCTAATAGCATGACGTCATCGCCCATAGGAGGGTCCTATTCGCCCCGATAGCATGACGTCATCGCCCATAGCAGGGTCCTATTCGCCCCGATAGCATGACATCATCGCCCATAGCAGGGTCCTATTCGCCCCGATAGCATGACGTCATCGTCAATAAGGGGGTCCTATTCGCCCCGATAGCATGACGTCATCGCCCATAGCAGGGTCCTATTCGCCCCGATAGCATGACGTCATCGTCAATAAGGGGGTCCTATTCGCCCCGATAGCATGACATCATCGCCCATAGCAGGGTCCTATTCGCCCCGATAGCATGACGTCATCGTCAATAAGGGGGTCCTATTCGCCCCGATAGCATGACATCATCGCCCATAGCAGGGCCCTATTCGCCCCTAATAGCATGACATCATCGCCCATAGCGGGGTCCTATTCGCCCCTAATAGCATGACGTCATCGCCCATAGGAGGGTCCTATTCGCCCCGATAGCATGACGTCATCGCCCATAGCAGGGTCCTATTCGCCCCGATAGCATGACGTCATCGCCCATAGGAGGGTCCTATTCACCCCGATAGCATGACGTCATCGCCCATAGCAGGGTCCTATTCGCCCCTAATAGCATGACGTCATCGCCCATAGCAGGGCCCTATTCGCCCCGATAGCGTGACGTCATCGCCCATAGCAGGGCCCTATTCGCCCCGATAGCATGACGTCATCGCCCATAGGAGGGCCCTATTCGCCCCGATAGCATGACGTCATCGCCCATAGGAGGGTCCTATTCGCCCTGATAGCATGACGTCATCGCCCATAGGAGGGTCCTATTCGCCCCTAATAGCATGACGTCATCGCCCATAGCAGGGTCCTATTCGCCCCGATAGCATGACGTCATCGCCCATAGCAGGGTCCTGTTCGCCCCGATAGCATGACGTCATCGCCCATAGCAGGGCCCTATTCGCCCCGATAGCATGACGTCATCGCCCATAGCAGGGCCCTATTCGCCCCGATAGCGTGACGTCATCGCCCATAGCAGGGCCCTATTCGCCCCGATAGCATGACGTCATCGCCCATAGGAGGGTCCTATTCGCCCCGATAGCATGACGTCATCGCCCATAGCAGGGCCCTATTCGCCCCGATAGCATGACGTCATCGCCCATAGCAGGGTCCTATTCGCCCCGATAGCATGACGTCATCGCCCATAGCAGGGTCCTATTCGCCCCGATAGCATGACGTCATCGCCCATAGCAGGGTCCTATTCGCCCCGATAGCATGACGTCATCGCCCATAGCAGGGTCCTATTCGCCCCGATAGCATGACGTCATCGCCCATAGCAGGGTCCTATTCGCCCCGATAGCATGACGTCATCGCCCATAGCAGGGTCCTATTCGCCCCGATAGCATGACGTCATCGCCCATAGCAGGGTCCTATTCGCCCCTAATAGCGTGACGTCATCGCCCATAGGAGGGTCCTATTCGCCCCGATAGCATGACGTCATCGCCCATAGCAGGGTCCTATTCGCCCCGATAGCATGACGTCATCGCCCATAGCAGGGTCCTATTCGCCCCTAATAGCATGACGTCATCGCCCATAGGAGGGTCCTATTCGCCCCGATAGCATGACATCATCGCCCATAGCAGGGTCCTATTCGCCTCGATAGCGTGACGTCATCGCCCATAGGAGGGTCCTATTCGCCCCGATAGCATGACGTCATCGCCCATAGCAGGGTCCTATTCGCCCCGATAGCATGACGTCATCGCCCATAGCAGGGTCCTATTCGCCCCTAATAGCATGACGTCATCGCCCATAGCAGGGCCCTATTCGCCCCGATAGCGTGACGTCATCGCCCATAGCAGGGCCCTATTCGCCCCGATAGCATGACGTCATCGCCCATAGGAGGGCCCTATTCGCCCCGATAGCATGACGTCATCGCCCATAGGAGGGTCCTATTCGCCCTGATAGCATGACGTCATCGCCCATAGGAGGGTCCTATTCGCCCCTAATAGCATGACGTCATCGCCCATAGCAGGGTCCTATTCGCCCCGATAGCATGACGTCATCGCCCATAGCAGGGTCCTGTTCGCCCCGATAGCATGACGTCATCGCCCATAGCAGGGTCCTATTCGCCCCGATAGCGTGACGTCATCGCCCATAGCAGGGCCCTATTCGCCCCGATAGCATGACGTCATCGCCCATAGGAGGGTCCTATTCGCCCCGATAGCATGACGTCATCGCCCATAGCAGGGCCCTATTCGCCCCGATAGCATGACGTCATCGCCCATAGCAGGGTCCTATTCGCCCCGATAGCATGACGTCATCGCCCATAGCAGGGTCCTATTCGCCCCGATAGCATGACGTCATCGCCCATAGCAGGGTCCTATTCGCCCCTAATAGCGTGACGTCATCGCCCATAGGAGGGTCCTATTCGCCCCGATAGCATGACGTCATCGCCCATAGCAGGGTCCTATTCGCCCCGATAGCATGACGTCATCGCCCATAGCAGGGTCCTATTCGCCCCTAATAGCATGACGTCATCGCCCATAGGAGGGTCCTATTCGCCCCGATAGCATGACATCATCGCCCATAGCAGGGTCCTATTCGCCTCGATAGCGTGACGTCATCGCCCATAGGAGGGTCCTATTCGCCCCGATAGCATGACGTCATCGCCCATAGCAGGGTCCTATTCGCCCCGATAGCATGACGTCATCGCCCATAGCAGGGTCCTGTTCGCCCCGATAGCGTGACGTCATCGCCCATAGCAGGGTCCTGTTCGCCCCGATAGCATGACGTCATCGCCCATAGCGGGGTCCTATTCGCCCCGATAGCATGACATCATCGCCCATAGCAGGGCCCTATTCGCCCCGATAGCATGACGTCATCGCCCATAGCAGGGCCCTATTCGCCCCGATAGCATGACGTCATCGCCCATAGCAGGGCCCTATTCGCCCCGATAGCATGACGTCATCGCCCATAGGAGGGTCCTATTCGCCCCGATAGCATGACGTCATCGCCCATAGGAGGGCCCTATTCGCCCCGATAGCATGACGTCATCGCCCATAGCAGGGCCCTATTCGCCCCTAATAGCATGACGTCATCGCCCATAGGAGGGTCCTATTCGCCCCGATAGCATGACGTCATCGCCCATAGCAGGGCCCTATTCGCCCCGATAGCGTGACGTCATCGCCCATAGCGGGGTCCTATTCGCCCCGATAGCGTGACATCATCGCCCATAGGAGGGCCCTATTCGCCCCGATAGCGTGACGTCATCGCCCATAGCAGGGCCCTATTCGCCCCGATAGCGTGACGTCATCGCCCATAGCAGGGCCCTATTCGCCCCGATAGCGTGACGTCATCGCCCATAGGGGACCCCCCCCATTTCCCCCCCCCCCCCCGCAGGCGGACGTGGCGGCGCCGCGGCGCGGCGTGGAGAGCCTCCTGCAGAAGTTCGCGGCGCAGGAGCTGATCGAGGTGCGCCGCGGCGGCCTCCTCCCCGGCGCCGGCGCCGCCATGGTGGTCACCTACGCCGACCACGCCAAGCTGAGCGCCATGACGGGCGGGGCGCTGACGTCAGCGCCGACGTCGGCGCCGGGCGACGCCGGCAGGAAGAGGAAGGCGGAGCAAGATGGCGGCGGCGCGGCGGCGGCGGCGGCGGCGGCGGCGGCGCCGGCGGCGGCGGCGGCGCCGGGAGGGGGAGAGGGGAAGGAGGCGGTGAAGAGGGCGCGGAAGGTGGCGTCCGAGGTGGACCTGGAGATCGAGAGCCTGCTGAGTCAGCAATCCACCAAGGAGCAGCAGAGCAAGAAGGTGGGCGCCGGGCAAGATGGCCGCCGGGGGGGGGGGGGTGGGGTGGGGAGATGGGGGTCCATCCATGGAGCTCCATCAATGGGGATCAGTGGGGATCCATCAATGGGGATCCATCCATGGAGCTCCATCCATGGGGATCTATCCATGGAGCTCCATCAGTGGGGATCAGTGGGGATCCATCAATGGGGATCTATCCATGGAGCTCCGTCAATGGGGATCCATCAGTGGGGATCTATCCATGGGGATCTATCAATGGGGATCCATCAGTGGGGATCTATCCATGGGGATCTATCAATAGGGATCCATCCATGGAGCTCCATCCATGGGGATCTATCAATGGGGCTCCATCCATGGGGCTCTATCAATGGGGCTCCATCCATGGGGCTCTATCAATGGGGATCTATCAATGGGGCTCCATCCATGGGGCTCTATCAATGGGGCTCCATCCATGGGGCTCTATCAATGGGGATTTATCAATGGGGCTCCATCCATGGGGATCTATCAATGGGGATCTATCAATGGGGCTCCATCCATGGGGCTCTATCAATGGGGATCTATCAATGGGGCTCCATCCATGGGGATCTATCAATGGGGCTCCATCCATGGGGCTCTATCAATGGGGATCTATCAATGGGGCTCCATCCATGGGGCTCTATCAATGGGGCTCCATCCATGGGGATCTATCAATGGGGATCTATCAATGGGGCTCCATCCATGGGGCTCTATCAATGGGGCTCCATCCATGGGGCTCCATCCATGGGGCTCTATCAATGGGGCTCCATCCATGGGGCTCTATCAATGGGGCTCCATCCATGGGGCTCCATCCATGGGCTCGCCGCAGGTGAGCCAGGAGATCCTGGAGCTGCTCAACACCACCACGGCCAAGGAGCAATCCATCGTGGAGAAGTTCCGCTCCCGCGGGCGCGCCCAGGTCCAGGAGTTCTGCGACCACGGCACCAAGGAGGAGTGCGTCAAGGCCAGCGGCGCCGAGCGGCCCTGCCGCAAGCTCCACTTCCGGTAGGGCGCCGCCTCCCCACCGCGGCCATGATCCATGGATCCCTGTTCCCCAGCCATGGATCCCTGTTCTCCAGCCATGATCCATGTTCCCCAGCCATGGATCCCTGTTCTCCAGCCATGGATCCCTGTTCTCCAGCCATGATCCATGTTCTCCATCCATAGATCCATGTTCTCCAGCCATGATCCCTGTTCTCCAGCCATGGATCCCTGTTCTCCAGCCATGGATCCCTGTTCTCCAGCCATGGATCCCTGTTCTCCAGCCATGATCCCTGTTCCCCATCCATGATCCCTGTTCCCCATCCATGGATCCCTGTTCTGCATCCATAGATCCATGTTCTCCAGCCATAGATCCATGTTCTCCATCCATAGATCCCTGTTCCCCAGCCATAGATCCCTGTTCTCCATCCATAGATCCCTGTTCTCCATCCATGGATCCCTGTTCTCCATCCATAGATCCATGTTCTCCATCCATAGATCCCATGTTCT
Source organism: Psittacula echo (assembly GCF_963264785.1). Lineage (NCBI taxonomy): Eukaryota > Metazoa > Chordata > Aves > Psittaciformes > Psittacidae > Psittacula > Psittacula echo. Next base: position 1,585,600 of record NC_137755.1, read on the forward strand.
CCAGCCATGGATCCATGTTCCCCAGCCATAGATCCCTGTTCCCCAGCCATGAATCCCTGTTCTCCAGCCATAGATCCATGTTCTCCATCCATAGATCCATGTTCTCCATCCATGATCCATGTTCTCCATCCATAGATCCCTGTTCTCCATCCATAGATCCAAGTTCTCCATCCATAGATCCATGTTCTCCATCCATAGATCCATGTTCTCCAGCCATAGATCCCTGTTCTCCATCCATGGATCCCTGTTCTCCATCCATGATCCCTGTTCTCCATCCATAGATCCCTGTTCTCCATCCATAGATCCCTGTTCTCCATCCATGATCCATGTTCTCCAGCCATAGATCCCTGTTCTCCATCCATGGATCCCTGTTCTCCAGCCATAGATCCCTGTTCTCCATCCATAGATCCATGTTCTCCATCCATGGACCCATGTTCTCCAGCCATAGATCCCTGTTCTCCATCCATAGATCCATGTTCTCCAGCCATAGATCCCTGTTCTCCATCCATAGATCCCTGTTCTCCATCCATAGATCCATGTTCTCCAGCCATAGATCCCTGTTCTCCATCCATAGATCCAAGTTCTCCATCCATGGATCCATGTTCTCCAGCCATAGATCCCTGTTCTCCAGCCATAGATCCCTGTTCTCCATCCATGGATCCCTGTTCTCCATCCATGGATCCCTGTTCTCCAGCCATGGATCCCTGTTCTCCAGCCATAGATCCCTGTTCTCCAGCCATAGATCCCTGTTCTCCATCCATAGATCCCTGTTCTCCAGCCATAGATCCCTGTTCTCCAGCCATGATCCATGTTCTGCATCCATAGATCCATGTTCTCCATCCATGGATCCATGTTCTCCATCCATGGATCCATGTTCTCCATCCATGATCCATGTTCTCCATCCATAGATCCATGTTCTCCATCCATAGATCCATGTTCTCCAGCCATGGATCCCTGTTCTCCAGCCATGGATCCCTGTTCTCCAGCCATAGATCCCTGTTCTCCAGCCATAGATCCATGTTCTCCAGCCATGGATCCCTGTTCTCCAGCCATAGATCCATGTTCTCCAGCCATAGATCCATGTTCTCCAGCCATAGATCCATGTTCTCCAGCCATGATCCATGTTCTCCAGCCATAGATCCCTGTTCTCCATCCATAGATCCATGTTCTCCATCCATAGATCCCTGTTCTCCAGCCATAGATCCCTGTTCTCCAGCCATAGATCCATGTTCTCCAGCCATGATCCATGTTCTCCATCCATAGATCCCTGTTCTCCATCCATAGATCCATGTTCTCCATCCATAGATCCATGTTCTCCATCCATGGATCCATGTTCTCCAGCCATGGATCCATGTTCTCCAGCCATGGATCCATGTTCTCCATCCATGATCCATGTTCTCCATCCATGGATCCCTGTTCTCCATCCATAGATCCATGTTCTCCATCCATGGATCCATGTTCTCCAGCCATGGATCCATGTTCTCCAGCCATGGATCCATGTTCTCCATCCATGATCCATGTTCTCCATCCATGGATCCCTGTTCTCCATCCATAGATCCATGTTCTCCATCCATAGATCCATGTTCTCCATCCATAGATCCATGTTCTCCAGCCATGGATCCATGTTCTCCAGCCATGGATCCATGTTCTCCATCCATGATCCATGTTCTCCAGCCATAGATCCCTGTTCTCCAGCCATAGATCCATGTTCTCCAGCCATAGATCCATGTTCTCCAGCCATAGATCCATGTTCTCCAGCCATAGATCCATGTTCTCCATCCATAGATCCATGTTCTCCATCCATGATCCATGTTCTCCATCCATAGATCCCTGTTCTCCAGCCATAGATCCATGTTCTCCAGCCATAGATCCATGTTCTCCAGCCATAGATCCATGTTCTCCAGCCATAGATCCCTGTTCTCCATCCATGATCCATGTTCTCCAGCCATAGATCCCTGTTCTCCATCCATGATCCATGTTCTCCAGCCATAGATCCCTGTTCTCCAGCCATAGATCCATGTTCTCCATCCATAGATCCATGTTCTCCATCCATGGATCCATGTTCTCCAGCCATGGATCCATGTTCTCCATCCATGGATCCATGTTCTCCATCCATGATCCATGTTCTCCATCCATGGATCCCTGTTCTCCAGCCATAGATCCCTGTTCTCCAGCCATAGATCCCTGTTCTCCAGCCATAGATCCCTGTTCTCCAGCCATAGATCCCTGTTCTCCATCCATAGATCCATGTTCTCCATCCATGGATCCATGTTCTCCAGCCATAGATCCCTGTTCTCCAGCCATAGATCCATCTTCTCCAGCCATAGATCCATCTTCTCCAGCCATAGATCCATGTTCTCCATCCATGATCCATGTTCTCCATCCATAGATCCATGTTCTCCAGCCATAGATCCATGTTCTCCATCCATAGATCCATGTTCTCCAGCCATAGATCCATGTTCTCCAGTCATAGATCCCTGTTCTCCAGCCATAGATCCCTGTTCTCCAGCCATAGATCCATGTTCTCCAGCCATAGATCCATGTTCTGCAGCCATAGATCCATGTTCTCCATCCATAGATCCCTGTTCTCCAGCCATGGATCCCTGTTCTCCAGCCATGGATCCCTGTTCTCCAGCCATGATCCATGTTCTCCAGCCATAGATCCATGTTCTCCAGCCATAGATCCATGTTCTCCAGCCATAGATCCATGTTCTCCAGCCATAGATCCCTGTTCTCCAGCCATAGATCCATGTTCTCCATCCATGATCCATGTTCTCCAGCCATAGATCCCTGTTCTCCAGCCATAGATCCCTGTTCTCCAGCCATAGATCCATGTTCTCCAGCCATAGATCCCTGTTCTCCAGCCATGGATCCATGTTCTGCATCCATAGATCCATGTTCTCCAGCCATGGATCCCTGTTCTCCATCCATAGATCCCTGTTCTCCAGCCATGGATCCATGTTCTCCATCCATAGATCCCTGTTCTCCAGCCATGGATCCCTGTTCTCCATCCATAGATCCATGTTCTCCATCCATAGATCCCTGTTCTCCAGCCATAGATCCCTGTTCTCCAGCCATGATCCATGTTCTCCATCCATAGATCCCTGTTCTCCAGCCATAGATCCCTGTTCTCCAGCCATGATCCATGTTCTCCAGCCATAGATCCATGTTCTCCAGCCATAGATCCATGTTCTCCAGCCATGATCCATGTTCTCCAGCCATAGATCCCTGTTCTCCATCCATAGATCCATGTTCTCCATCCATGGATCCATGTTCTCCATCCATAGATCCCTGTTCTCCAGCCATGGATCCCTGTTCTCCATCCATAGATCCATGTTCTCCATCCATAGATCCATGTTCTCCATCCATGATCCATGTTCTCCATCCATAGATCCCTGTTCTCCATCCATAGATCCCTGTTCTCCAGCCATGGATCCATGTTCTCCATCCATAGATCCATGTTCTCCATCCATGATCCATGTTCTCCATCCATAGATCCATGTTCTCCATCCATGATCCATGTTCTCCATCCATAGATCCCTGTTCTCCATCCATAGATCCAAGTTCTCCATCCATAGATCCATGTTCTCCATCCATAGATCCATGTTCTCCAGCCATAGATCCCTGTTCTCCATCCATGGATCCCTGTTCTCCATCCATGATCCCTGTTCTCCATCCATAGATCCCTGTTCTCCATCCATAGATCCCTGTTCTCCATCCATAGATCCCTGTTCTCCAGCCATGGATCCATGTTCTCCATCCATAGATCCATGTTCTCCATCCATAGATCCCTGTTCTCCAGCCATAGATCCCTGTTCTCCATCCATAGATCCCTGTTCTCCATCCATGGATCCCTGTTCTCCAGCCATAGATCCATGTTCTCCATCCATGATCCATGTTCTCCAGCCATGGACCCATGTTCTCCATCCATGGATCCATGTTCTCCAGCCATAGATCCATGTTCTCCATCCATGATCCATGTTCTCCAGCCATAGATCCATGTTCTCCAGCCATAGATCCCTGTTCTCCAGCCATAGATCCCTGTTCTCCAGCCATAGATCCATGTTCTCCAGCCATGATCCATGTTCTCCAGCCATAGATCCCTGTTCTCCAGCCATAGATCCCTGTTCTCCATCCATGATCCATGTTCTCCATCCATGGATCCCTGTTCTCCAGCCATAGATCCCTGTTCTCCATCCATGGATCCCTGTTCTCCAGCCATGGATCCCTGTTCTCCATCCATGGATCCCTGTTCTCCAGCCATGGATCCCTGTTCTCCAGCCATGGATCCATGTTCTCCCCCCCCACAGGCGCATCATCAACAAGCACACGGACGAGTCCCTGGGGGACTGCTCCTTCCTGAACACCTGCTTCCACATGGACACCTGCAAGTACGTCCACTACGAGATCGACGCCGGCCCCACCGCGCCGCCCCGCAGCCCCCCCGCCGCCGCCCCCCGGCAACGCAGCCCCCCCCCGAAGGACCTGGCCCGGCCCCCCGGCGGGGCAGATGCGGGCGCGGACCGGCTCTTCCCGCCGCAGGTGAGGAAACGGGGGGGGGGGGGGAATGGGGAAGTTTGGGGAAATTTCGTAAAGATTCGTGGATTTCAGCGGAATTTGGGGGGAATTTGGGGAAATTTTGGAAGAATTTGTGAATTTCAGCAAAATTTTGGGGGAATTTGGGGAAATTTTGTAGGAATTCGTGAATTTCAGCGGAATTTCGGTGGAATCTGGGGAAATTTTGTAAGAATTTGTGGATTTCAGGGGAATTTCGGTGGAATCTGGGGAAGTTTTGTAAGAATTTGTGAATTTCAGCGGGAGTTTGGGGAAATTTCAGAAGAATTTGAATTTCAGGTAAATTCTGGTGAAATTCGGGAAACTTTCATAAAAATTTGTGAATTTCAGGGAAATTTTGGTGAAATTTGGGGCAATTTCATAAAATTTTGTGATCTTCAGGGAAATTTTGGTGAAATTTGGGGCAATTTCATAAAATTTTGTGATCTTCAGGGAAATTTTGGTGAAATTTGGGGAAATTCTGTAAGGATTTGTGAATTTTAGAGAAATTTTGGTGGAACTTTTGGAAATTTTATAATGTTTAGTGAATTACAGGGGAATTTTGGTGAAATTTGGGGCAATTTCATAAAATTTTGTGTATTTCAGCAGAATTTTGGTGAAATTTGGGCAAAATGTGTGAATTTTAAAAGGGATTTTGGGGAATTGAGGAATTTAGAGAGTATTTGTGAATTTCAAAGACATTTTGGTGAAATTTGGGCAAAACTTGTGAATTTTAAAAGGGATTTTGGGGAATCTTGAGGAATTTAGAGAATATTCGTGAATTTCAAAGACATTTTTGTGAAATTTGGGCAAAATGTTTGAATTTTAAAAGGGATTTTGGGGAATTGAGGAATTTAGAGAATATTCGTGAATTTCAAAGACATTTTTGTGAAATTTGGAGAAATCTGGGGAAAATTTAGGGGAAATTTGTGAATTTTGAAGAAATTTGGGTGAAATTTGGAGAAATTCGGGGGAAATTTGTGAATTTCCCTGAGATTTTGCAGGAATTTTGAGGAATATTACTGAATTTCAGTGCAAGTTTGGGGAAATTTGTGGGAATTCAGTGATATTTGATGAGGTTTAGTGGCATTTTGTGAAATAGAGTGGATTTCAGGGAGCTTTTGGGGAAATCTTGGGAATTGGGGAGAAACTGCGAGAATTGGTGAATTTTAAGGAAATCTTGGTGAAATCTGGTGAAATAGGGAAATCTGATGCAGAATTTTGAAACTTCGATGGGACCTTGGAAAAACTTGATGGATTTTCAGGAATTCTGATGAATTCAGGAGAAGTTTCAAAATTTTTTGTGGGATTTTGAGGAACTTTTGGGGATTCTGGTGAGTTTTGATACATTTTGGTGAATTTTGAGGGATTTTCATTAATTTTGACGGAATTTTGGTGGATTTTCATGGACTTTGACAGAATCTTGGTGATTTTTGAGGGGTTTTGGTGAATTTTGTTGGAATTTTGGCAAATTTTGATGGATTTCCTGGAATTTCAGTGTATTTTGCCGGATTTTGATGAATTTTGAAGGGATTTTGAAAACTGTGATGATTTTTGTTGGAATTCTGGCTAATTTGGATGGATTTTTGGTGAATTTTGATGGATTTTGGTGAATTTTGATGGAATTTTGTGAATTTTGCAAGATTTTGATGAATTTTGAAGGAATTTTGACGAATTCTGATTTTTGTTGTTGGAATTCTGGCAAATTTTGATGGATTTTTGAATTTTGATGGGTTTTGGTGAATTTTGATGGATTTTGGTGAATTTTGATAGATTTTGGTGAATTTTGGTGGAATTTTGTGAATTTTGCCAGATTTTGATGTATTTTGAAGGAATTTTGACAAATTCTGATGATTTTTGTTGGAATTCTGGCAAATTTTGTCAGATTTTGGTGAATTTTGTTGGATTTCAGTGCACTTTGAGGGACTTTTGGTGAATTTTGCCGGGTTTTGGTGGAATCCTGGTGTATTTTGACCCCCCCCCCCCCCCTTTATCCCAGTGGATCTGCTGCGACATCCGGTACCTGGACGTGAGCATCCTGGGCAAGTTCGCGGTGGTGATGGCCGACCCGCCCTGGGACATCCACATGGAGCTGCCCTACGGGACGCTGACCGACGACGAGATGCGGCGCCTCAACATCCCCGTCCTGCAGGACGAGGGCTTCCTCTTCCTCTGGGTCACCGGCAGGTCTCCCACCGCCCTGCCCGCGCGGCCGCCCTCGGGGACCTCCTTTGGGGTCTCCATTGGGGTCTCCATTGAGGGTCTTTATTGGGGTCTTCATTGAGAACCTCCATTGAGGGCTTCATTGAGGTCTCCATTGGGGTCTTCCATTGAGAACCTCCATTGAGGGCTTCATTGAGGTCTCCATTGGGGTCTCCATTGAGAACCTCCATTGAGGGCTTCATTGAGGTCTCCACTGGGGTCTCCATTGAGGACCTCCTTTGGGGTCTCCATTGAGGACCTCCATTGGGGTCTTCCATTGGGGTCTCCATTGAGATCTTCCATTGAGGTCTCCATTGAGAACCTCCATTGAGGTCTTCCATTGAGGTCTCCATTGGGGTCTTCATTGAGGATCTTCATTGGGGTCTTCCATTGAGGGTCTCCATTGAGGACCTCCATTGAGGTCTTCCATTGGGGTCTCCATTGGGGTCTTCATTGAATTCTTCATTGAGGACCTCCATTGAGGGCTTCATTGAGGTCTCCATTGGGGTCTTCATTGAGAACCTCCATTGAGGGCTTCATTGAGGTCTCCATTGGGGTCTTCCATTGAGAACCTCCATTGGGGTCTCCATTGAGGTCTCCATTGAGGTCTCCATTGGGGTCTCCATTGAGGACCTCCTTTGGGGTCTCCATTGGGGTCTTCCATTGAGGTCTCCATTGGGGTCTTTATTGAGGTCTCCATTGGGGTCTCCATTGAGGACCTCCTTTGGGGTCTCCATTGAGGACCTCCTTTGGGGTCTCCATTGGGGTCTTCCATTGAGGTCTCCATTGGGGTCTTTATTGAGGTCTCCATTGGGGTCTCCATTGAGGACCTCCTTTGGGGTCTCCATTGAGGACCTCCTTTGGGGTCTCCATTGGGGTCTTCCATTGAGGTCTCCATTGGGGTCTCCATTGAGGACCTCCTTTGGGGTCTCCATTGGGGTCTTCCATTGAGGTCTCCATTGGGGTCTTCATTGAGGTCTCCATTGAGAACCTCCTTTGGGGTCTCCATTGAGGTCTCCATTGGGGTCTCCATTGGGGTCTTCATTGAGGTCTTCCATTGAGGACCTCCTTTGGGGTCTCCATTGAGGGTCTTCATTGAGGTCTCCATTGAGGACCTCCTTTGGGGTCTCCATTGGGGTCTTCCATTGAGGGTCTCCATTGGGGTCTCCATTGAGGTCTTCCATTGAGGGTCTCCATTGGGGTCTCCATTGAGGACCTCCTTTGGGGTCTCCATTGAGGGTCTTCATTGAGGTCTCCATTGAGGACCTCCTTTGGGGTCTCCATTGAGGGTCTCCATTGGGGTCTCCATTGAGGACCTCCTTTGGGGTCTCCATTGAGGGTCTTCATTGAGGTCTCCATTGAGGACCTCCTTTGAGGTCTCCATTGGGGTCTTCCATTGAGGTCTTCCATTGAGGTCTCCATTGGGGTCTTCATTGAGGTCTTCCATTGAGAACCTCCTTTGGGGTCTCCATTGAGGTCTCCATTGGGGTCTCCATTGAGGACCTCCTTTGGGGTCTCCATTGAGGGTCGCCATTGGGGTCTCCATTGAGGACCTCCTTTGGGGTCTCCATTGGGGTCTCCATTGAGGACCTCCATTGAGGGCTTCATTGAGGTCTCCATTGGGGTCTCCATTGAGAACCTCCATTGAGGGCTTCATTGAGGTCTCCATTGGGGTCTCCATTGAGAACCTCCATTGAGGGCTTCATTGAGGTCTCCATTGGGGTCTCCATTGAGGACCTCCTTTGGGGTCTCCATTGAGGACCTCCATTGGGGTCTTCCATTGGGGTCTCCATTGAGGTCTTCCATTGAGGTCTCCATTGAGGACCTCCATTGAGGTCTCCATTGGGGTCTCCATTGGGGTCTCCATTGAGGACCTCCATTGAGGTCTCCATTGGGGTCTCCATTGGGGTCTTCATTGAATTCTTCATTGAGGACCTCCATTGAGGTCTCCATTGGAGTCTCCATTGAGGACCTCCATTGAGGGCTTCATTGAGGTCTCCATTGGGGTCTCCATTGAGAACCTCCATTGAGGGCTTCATTGAGGTCTCCATTGGGGTCTTCATTGAGGACCTCCATTGAGGTCTCCATTGGGGTCTCCATTGAGGACCTCCTTTGGGGTCTCCATTGGGGTCTCCATTGGGGTCTTCCATTGAGGTCTCCATTGGGGTCTCCATTGAGGCCTCCATTGAGGACCTCCATTGGGGTCTCCATTGGGGTCTCCATTGGGGTCTCCATTGGGGTCTCCATTGGGGTCTCCATTGAGGTCTCCATTGGGGTCTCCATTGAGGTCTTCACTGAGGTCTTCATTGGGGACCCCCCAACCCCATCAGGGCCTCAAACCCCCCTTAGATACCCTCCAAACCCCTTTATTAACCCCAAACCCCCTTTATTGACCCCAAACCCCCTTTATTGACCCCAAAACCCCCTTTATTGACCCCAAAACCCCCTTTATTGACCCCAAACCCTGCTCTCCACAGGGCCATGGAGCTGGGCCGCGAATGCCTCAACCTCTGGGGGTGAGTTTTGGGTTTCGAGCTCCCCAAATCCCCCCGAAATGACCCAAAATCGCCCGAAATGACCCAAACCCGCCCGAAATGACCCAAACCCGCCCAAAATGACCCAAAATGGCCGGAATTGCCCCCAAACCGGCAGGTATGAGCGAGTCGATGAGATCATCTGGGTGAAGACCAATCAGCTGCAGCGCATCATCCGCACCGGGCGCACCGGGCACTGGCTCAACCACGGCAAGGAGCATTGCTTGGTACGGGGGGGTTTTGGGGTGGAAAAGGGGGGTTTTGGGGTGGAAAAGGGGGGTTTTGGGGTGGAAAAGGGGGGTTTTGGGGTGGAAAAGGGGGTTTTGGGGTGGAAAAGGGGGGTTTTGGGGTGGAAAAGGGGGAATTTGGGGTGAAAAAGGGGGGTTTTGGGGTGGAAAAGGGGGGTTTGGGGTGGGAAAGGGGGGTTTTGGGGTGGAAAAGGGGGGTTTTGGGGTGGAAAAGGGGGGTTTTGGGTGGAAAAGGGGGGTTTTGGGATGGAAAAGGGGGGTTTTGGGGTGGAAAAGGGGGGTTTTGGGTTGGAAAAGGGGGGTTTTGGGGTGGAAAAGGGGGAATTTGGGGTGGAAAAGGGGGGTTTTGGGGTGGAAAAGGGGGGTTTGGGGTGAAAAAGGGGGGTTTTGGGGTGAAAAAGGGGGGTTTTGGGGTGGAAAAGGGGGGTTTTGGGGTGGAAAAGGGGGGTTTTGGGGTGGAAAAGGGGGTTTTGGGGTGAAAAAGGGGGGTTTTGGGGTGGAAAAGGGGGGTTTTGGGGTGGAAAAGGGGGTTTTGGGGTGAAAAAGGGGGGTTTTGGGGTGGAAAAGGGGGGGTTTTGGGGTGGAAAAGGGGGGTTTTGGGGTGGAAAAGGGGGGTTTTGGGGTGAAAAAGGGGGGTTTTGGGGTGAAAAAGGGGGGTTTTGGGGTGAAAAAGGGGGGTTTTGGAGTGAAAAAGGGGGGTTTTGGGGTGGAAAAGGGGGGTTTTGGGGTGAAAAAGGGGGGTTTTGGGGTGGAAAAGGGGGGTTTTGGGGTGGAAAAGGGGGGTTTTGGGGTGGAAAAGGGGGGTTTTGGGGTGAAAAAGGGGGTTTTGGGGTGGAAAAGGGGGGTTTTGGGGTGGAAAAGGGGGGTTTTGGCGTGAAAAGGGGGGTTTTGGGGTGGAAAAGGGGGGTTTTGGGGTGAAAAAGGGGGGGTTTGGGGTGGAAAAGGGGGGTTTTGGGGTGGAAAAGGGGGAATTTGGGGTGGAAAAGGGGGGTTTTGGGGTGGAAAAGGGGGGTTTTGGGGTGGAAAAGGGGGGTTTTGGGGTGGAAAAGGGGGGTTTTGGGGTGAAAAAGGGGGGTTTTGGGGTGAAAAAGGGGGGTTTTGGGGTGAAAAAGGGGGTTTTGGGGTGGAAAAGGGGGGTTTTGGGGTGAAAAAGGGGGGTTTTGGGGTGAAAAAGGGGGGTTTTGGGGTGGAAAAGGGGGGTTTTGGGGTGGAAAAGGGGGGTTTTGGAGTGAAAAAGGGGGGTTTTGGGGTGGAAAAGGGGGGTTTTGGGGTGGAAAAGGGGGGTTTTGGGGTGAAAAAGGGGGGTTTTGGGGTGAAAAAGGGGGGTTTTGGGGTGGAAAAGGGGGGTTTTGGGTTGGAAAATGGGGATTTTGGGGTCCTGGAGGGGGTTTTGGGATGGAAAAGGGGGGGTTTGGGATGGAAAAGGGGGGTTTGGGGGTCCTGGAGGGGGTTTTGGGGTGGAAAAGGGGGGTTTTGGGGTGCAAGAGCTGCGATTCTGACGTGTAAAAGGCGCATTTGGGGGCGTTTTGGGGCGCGGACGTTGGATTTTGGGTTCAGAAAAGCCGATTTTGGGTCGGGAAAGGCTCCTTTTGGGGCTCAACCCCCCCCCCCCCCCCCCTTTTTCTCTTTCGAGGTGGGGGTGAAGGGCAACCCCCAAGGCTTCAACCGCGGCTTGGACTGCGACGTGATCGTGGCCGAGGTGATGGGAGACGGCCGTTAAGGAGCGCTAATGGGGTTAATTAATGAGCGCTAACGGGGTTAATTAATGAGCGCTAACGGGGTTAATTAATGAGCGCTAACGGGGTTAATTAATGAGCGCTAATTAATGGGGGTGCCCTCAGGTACGCTCCACGAGCCACAAGCCCGATGAGATCTATGGGATGATCGAGCGCCTCTCCCCGGCACCCGCAAGATCGAGCTCTTCGGGCGGCCGCACAACGTCCAGCCCAACTGGTACCCCCGTTAATAGCTCATTAACAGCTAATTAATAGCCCATTAATAGCTCATTAATAGCCGATCAATAGATCGTTAATAGCCGATTAATAGCTCATTAATAGCCCATTAATAGCCGATTAATAGCTCATTAATAGCCCATTAATAGCTCATTAATAGCCAATTAATAGTCCATTAATAGCCGATTAATAGCTCGTTAATAGCCGATTAATAGCTCATTAATAGCCGATTAATAGCTCGTTAATAGCCGATTAATAGCTCATTAATAGCCGATTAATAGCCGATTAATAGCTCATTAATAGCCGATTAATAGCTCATTAATAGCTCATTAATAGCCCATTAATAGCCGATTAATAGCTCATCAATAGCCGATTAATAGCTCATTAATAGCCCATTAATAGCCTATTAATAACTCATTAATAGCCGATTAATAGCTCATTAATAGTTGACTAATAGCTCATTAACAGCCCATTAATAGTTGATAAATAGGTCATTAATAGCTAAATCATTATTAATTAGCCATTCTCAGTTATTAATGAGATATGTCTATATTCCCCTTAATAATATCCAACTAATAACTAATATTTAATAACTCATTAATAGCTAATTAATAGCTAAGGTAGCCAATTAATAACGAAGTCATATCTAATTAATAACTAATTAAGATCTAGTTAATATCTAATTAATAGCCTATTAATAGCCACTGATTAATATCTCTTAATAGCTTCTAAATAATAATTCTTAATACCCCCAATTAATTCATAATTTGTACATAATATGTGTAATTAATAAGCCTTAATACCCCCAAGTAATTAATAATGTCTAATTAATAAGCCTTAATTAAGGTGTTAGTAATAATCCAAATTAATAACCCATAATTAATAACGGTTAATAACTCCTAATTCATACATCCAATTAATAATCCCTAATTAATAATCTGTAATTAATACCCCAATTAATAACCCCTAATTAATACTAATCAATTATTCCTCAATACCCTGTAAATAACATGCCCTACTTATTAATGTCTAATAATCTATTAATAACCCCAATTAGTTAATAATCCCTAATTAACAACATATTATTAATATTCCCTCATTAACGTGCTCTAATAAGCCGTTAATACTTTCAACAACTCCTAATTCATAACTCCTAATCAATACTCCTAATTAATTGTCCCTCATTAATACACCTAATTACTCCTGATCAATAACTCATTATTAATAACTCTTAATAATCCGTAACTAATAACCCCTCGTTAATACCCCAGTGTATAACCGCTAATTATCATTCTCTAATCAATACACCCTTAATAATTCTAATTAATAACTCCTAATTAATAATCGCTCATTAATAACTTCCAATTAATACCTTCAGATGAATCCATCAGCCCTAATTAACACTCCCAATAATCCTTTATTAATAGTCCCTAATTAATTAATAGTCCCTAATGAATTAATTAATAGTCCCTAATTAATTAATAGTCCCTAATTAATGAGTGAATGCCTCCCTTAGGATCACCCTCGGGAACCAGCTGGACGGGATCCACCTCCTGGACCCGGACGTGGTGGCGCGGTTCAAGCACCATTACCCCGACGGCATCATCTCCAAGCCCAAAAACCTCTAGTTCCGAGCGGCCCTTTTGGGGCCAAAACCGCCCTTTTTGGGGCCGCAATAAAGACAAAGGGGGACGAACGGCTCCGGGTTTCCTTTGGCACGGGTTTTGGGGCTAAAAAGCCCGGGTTTGGGGCTCAAAGCCCCGTTTTCGTACCAAAAAAGCCCATTTTTGCGGTTCCGAAGCGCTGCAAGACGTCGTTTTGGGGCTAAAAAGCCCGGTTTTGGGGCTACAAAGCCCTCTTTTGGTGTGAAAACGCCACTTTGGGGGCGGAACGCAGGAGTTTTGCATCCCCAAGCCCCGTTTTTGGGGTGAAACCCCCCATTTTTAGGTCCCCAAGCCCCATTTTGGGGGTGAAACCCCCCATTTTTGGGGTGAAACCCCCCATTTTTAGGTCCCCAACCCCCCTTTTTGGGGTGCAACCCCCCATTTTTAGGTCCGCAACACCCATTTTTGGGGTGAAAACCCCCATTTTCAGGTCCCTAACCTCCATTTTTGGGGCAAACCCCCCATTTTTGGGGTGAAAACCCCCATTTTCAGGTCCGCAACCCCCATTTTTGGGGTGAAACCCCCCATTTTTGGGGTGAAAACCCCCATTTTCAGGTCCCCAACTCCCCTTTTTGGGGTGAAAACCCCGATTCTTAGGTACCCAACCCCCATTTTCGGGGTGAAAAACCCCATTTTTAGGTCCGCAACCCCCCTTTTTGGGGTGAAAACCCCCATTTTTGGGGTGAACCCCCCCATTTTTAGGTCCGCAACCCGCCTTTTTGGGGTGAAACCCCCCATTTTAGGGGTGAAAACTGCCATTTTCAGGTCCCTAACCTCCATTTTTGGGGTGAAACCCCCCATTTTTGGGGTGAAACCCCCCATTTTTAGGTCCCCAACTCCCCTTTTTGGGGTGAAACCCCCCATTTTTAGGTCCCCAAGCCCCATTTTTGGGGTGAAACCCCCCATTTTTGGGGTGAAAACCCCCATTCTTAGGTCCCCAACCCCCATTTTTGGGGTGAAACCCCCCATTTTCAGGTCCCTAACCTCCATTTTTGGGGTGAACCCCCCCATTTTCAGGTTCCTAACCTCCATTTTTGGGGCAAAACCCCCATTTTTGGGGTGAAAACCCCCATTTTTAGGTCCGCAACCCCCATTTTTGGGGCAAAACCCCCATTTTTGGGGTGAAAACCCCCATTTTTAGGTCCCCAACTCCCCTTTTTGGGGTGAAACCCCCCATTTTTGGGGTGAAATCCCCCATTTTTAGGTCCCCAACCCCCATTTTTGGGGTGAAACCCCCCATTTTTGGGGTGAAAACCCCCATTCTTAGGTCCCCAACCCCCATTTTTGGGGTGAAACCCCCCATTTTCAGGTCCCTAACCTCCATTTTTGGGGCAAAACCCCCCCATTTTCAGGTTCCTAACCTCCATTTTTGGGGCAAAACCCCCATTTTTGGGGTGAAAACCCCCATTTTTAGGTCCGCAACCCCCATTTTTGGGGCAAAACCCCCATTTTTGGGGTGAAAACCCCCATTTTTAGGTCCCCAACTCCCCTTTTTGGGGTGAAACCCCCCATTTTTGGGGTGAAATCCCCCATTTTTAGGTCCCCAACCCCCATTTTTGGGGTGAAACTCCCCATTTTCAGGTCCCTAACCTCCATTTTTGGGGCAAAACCCCCATTTTTGGGGTGAAACCCCCCATTTTTAGGTCCCCAACTCCCCTTTTTGGGGTGAAACCCCCATTTTTGGGGTGAAAAACCCCATTTTTAGGTCCCCAACTCCCCTTTTTGGGGTGAAACCCCCCATTTTTGGGGTGAAAACCCCCATTCTTAGGTCCCCAACCCCCATTTTTGGGGTGAAACCCCCCATTTTCAGGTCCCTAACCTCCATTTTTGGGGTGAACCCCCCCATTTTCAGGTTCCTAACCTCCATTTTTGGGGCAAAACCCCCATTTTTGGGGTGAAAACCCCCATTTTTAGGTCCGCAACCCCCATTTTTGGGGTGAAAACCCCCATTTTTGGGGTGAAACCCCCCATTTTTAGGTCCGCAACTCCCTTTTTTGGGGTGAAACCCCCCATTTTAGGGGTGAAAACCCCCATTCTTAGGTCCCCAACTCCCCTTTTTGGGGTGAAAACCCCCATTTTTGGGGTGAAACCCCCCATTTTTAGGTCCCCAACTCCCCTTTTTGGGGTGAAACCCCCCATTTTTGGGGTGAAAACCCCCATTTTCAGGTCCCAACCCCCATTTTTGGGGTGTGAAAACCCCCATTTTCAGGTCCCCAACCCCCATTTTCGGGGTGAACCCCCCCCGTTTTGTGGTCGAACCCCCCCATTTGGCCCCGTTGCCCCCAGCACACACGCACCCGCCGGCTCGTGAACCCCTTTAATACGAACCAGGGCACCAAGCGGGGTCCCCACCCCTCGATGCCGGGGGGGGGTCACTTGACGAAGACGACGCTGTTGGGGCCGGCGTTGCGGGCGGCGAGCCAGGCCAGGAACACGTCCCTGCGTTTGGGGGCAAAAAGAGGGGGGTTTGGTTAAAAACGGGGGGGAAAAGGGGGGTTTTGGGGTAGAAAACGGGGATTTGGGGTAGAAAAAGGGGATTTGGGGGGTTTTAGAGTGGGATTTGGGGGTGAAAAGGGGGATTTGGGGGTAAATAAAGGGGGTTTTGGGTAGAAAAGGGGGATTTGGGGTAGAAAAGGGGGGATTTGGGGGGTTTTAGAGTGGGATTTGGGGGTAAAAAGGGGGTGTTTGGGGGAAATAAAGGGGGTTTTGGGGTAGAAAAGGGATTTGGGGGTAAATAAAGGGGGTTTTGGGGTAGAAAAAGGGGATTTGGGGTAGAAAACGGGGTTTTGGGGGGTTTTAGAGTGGGATTTGGGGGGTGAAAAGGGGGATTTGGGGGTAAATAATGGGGGTTTTGGGGTAGAAAAGGGGTGATTTGGGGGGTTTTGGGGGTAAAAAGGGGGATTTGGGGGAAATAAAGGGGTTTTTGGGGTAGAAAAGGGGGATTTGGGGGTAAATAAAGGGGGTTTTGGGTAGAAAAGGGGGATTTGGGGGTAAATAAAGGGGGTTTTGGGGTAGAAAAGGGGGATTTGGGGTAAATAAAGGGGGTTTTGGGGTAGAAAAGGGGGATTTGGGGGTAAATAAAGGGGGTTTTGGGGTAGAAAAGGGGGATTTGGGGTAGAAAAGGGGGTTTGGGGGGTTTTAGAGTGGGATTTGGGGTAGAAAACGGGGTTTTGGGGGGTTTTAGAGTGGGATTTGGGGGTGAAAAGGGGGATTTGGGGGTAAATAAAGGGGGTTTTGGGGTAGAAAAGGGGGATTTGGGGTAGAAAAGGGGGATTTGGGGGGTTTTAGAGTGGGATTTGGGGGTGAAAAGGGGGATTTGGGGGTAAATAAAGGGGGTTTTGGGGTAGAAAAGGGGGATTTGGGGTGGGATTTGGGGGTAAAAAGGGGGATTTGGGGGAAATAAAGGGGGTTTTGGGGTAGAAAAGGGGGATTTGGGGGTAAATAAAGGGGGTTTTGGGGTAGAAAAAGGGGGATTTAGGGGTAAATAATGGGGGTTTTGGGGTAGAAAAGGGGGATTTGGGGGTAAATAAAGGGGGTTTTGGGGTAGAAAAGGGGGATTTGGGGGTAAATAAAGGGGGTTTTGGGGTAGAAAAAGGGGGATTTGGGGTAGAAAAGGGGGTTTGGGGGGTTTTAGAGTGGGATTTGGGGGTAAAAAGGGGGGTTTGGGGGTAAATAAAGGGGGTTTTGGGGTAGAAAAGGGATTTGGGGGTAAATAAAGGGGGTTTTGGGGTAGAAAAAGGGGGATTTGGGGTAGAAAACGGGGTTTTGGGGGGTTTTAGAGTGGGATTTGGGGGTGAAAAGGGGGATTTGGGGGAAATAAAGGGGTTTTTGGGGTAGAAAAGGGGGATTTGGGGGTAAATAAAGGGGGTTTTTGGGGTAGAAAAGGGATTTGGGGGTAAATAAAGGGGGTTTTGGGGTAGAAAAAGGGGTTTTTGGGGTAGAAAAGGGGGTTTTGGGGGTAAATAAAGGGGGTTTTGGGGTAGAAAAAGGGGGATTTGGGGTAGAAAAGGGGGTTTGGGGGGTTTTAGAGTGGGATTTGGGGGTGAAAAGGGGGATTTGGGGGAAATAAAGGGTTTTTGGGGTAGAAAAGGGGGATTTGGGGGTAAATAAAGGGGGATTTGGGGGTAAATAAAGGGGTTTTTGGGGTAGAAAAGGGGGATTTGGGGGTTTTAGGGTGGGATTTGGGGGTGAAAAGGGGGATTTGGGGGTAAATAAAGTGGGTTTTGGGGTAGAAAGGGGGTTTTGGGGGTAAATAAAGGGGGGTTTGGGGTAGAAAAGGGGGTTTTAGGGTGGGATTTGGGTTAGGGTCATTGGGTAGAGGCTTTTGGGGCCATTTTTGGGCCGGTTTTGAGTGTTTTAGGGCTGTTTGTGGGTGTTTCGGGCCATTTCTGGGTGTTTCGGGCCATTTCTGGGTGGTTTTGGGCCGGTTTTGGGTGTTTCGGGCCCGTTTTTGGGTGTTTCGGGCCCGTTTTTGGGTGTTTCGGGCCCGTTTTTGGGTGTTTTTGGGATGTTTTTGGGTGTTTTTGGGGTGTTCCGGTACCCACCGGCAGTGCCTGACGACGCACTCACTGCTGCAGCGTTTCTGGGCCATTTCTGGGTGTTTTGGGGCCTTTTTTGGGTGGGTTTGGGCCGGTTTTGGGTGTTTCTGGGTGGTTTTGGGCCGTTTTTGGGTGTTTCTGGGTGGTTTTGGGCCATTTTTGGGTGTTTCGGGCCCGTTTTTGGGTGTTTTTGGGGTGTTTTTGGAGTGTTTTTGGGGTGTTCCGGTACCCACCGGCAGTGCCTGACGACGCACTCACTGCTGCAGTATTCCTCATCCCAGTCCCCGCTGGCCACGGGCGCGTTCCCGCATCCCGCCCGGATGCAGCGCGCGGGGGGGGGGTCCTCGGGTACCAGCTCCACGGCGAGGCCTGGGGGGGACTCAGCCTGCGGGGGGGGGCGGGGGGGGAACAGCATCCGGCACCATTGGGACCCACTGAAACCCACTGAGTCCCATTGAAACCCATTGGATCCCATTGAGTCCCACTGAACCCCATTGGATCCCACTGAATCCCACTGAACCCCATTGGATTCCATTAAACCCCATTGGATCCCATTGAACCCCATTGAGTCCCACTGAACCCCATCGGAATCCCATTGAGTCCCATTGAACCCCATCGGAATCCCATTGAATCCCAAAGAAACCCAATGGATCCCATTGAGCCCCATTGATTCCCATTGGAATCCCATTGAACCACATTGGATCCCATTGAACCCCATCAGAATCCCATTGAAACCCATTGGATCCCATTGAGCCCCATTGATTCCCATTGGAATCCCATTGAACCACATTGGATCCCATTGAACCCCATCAGAATCCCATTGAAACCCATTGGATCCCATTGAGCCCCATTGATTCCCATTGGAATCCCATTGAAACCCATTGGGTCCCATTGGAATTCCGTTGAAACCCATTGGATCCCATTGAGCCCCATTGGAATCCCATTGAATTCCATTGGATCCCACTGAACACCATTGAATCCCATTGAACCCCATTGAACCCCATTGGAATCCATTAAAACCCCCTTGAAATCCCCCAAACCCTCTTATAGTTCCCAAAAATCCCTCTAAAACTCCTTAAAACTCTCCAAAACCCCCTAAAATTCCTCAAACTCAGTTAAAATTCCAAAGAAATTCCCCCACATTCACTAAAATCCCCCAAAATTCCTTAAAATCCACGTAAAATTCCATAAAGTACACCAGAATCCCCCTAAACCTCCTCAGAGTCTCCTAAACCTGCCCAAAATTCCCCCCAAATTCCCCTAAAATTCCCCCAATTCAAATTCCCCCAAATTCAACCAAATTCCCCCCAAATTCCTTGAATTTTTCCTGAAAATTCCTAAAACTTCCCTTAAAAGTTCCAGAAAACACACCAAAAAATCCCAATTTGTCAAATTCCCCTAAAATACCCAAAATTCCCTTAAAATTCCCCTACAATTCCCCAAAAATTCAAATTCACCTGAAATTCCTCTAAAATGCCCCAAAATTCTGCTGATTTCAAATATTTCTAAAATTCCCTGCTATTCAAATACTCCTAAACTCCCCCAAAATTCCCCTAAAATTCCCCAAAATTCGAATTCCACTAAAATGCCCCCAAATTCCCCAGAATTTCCCCAAAATCTGCAAAAAATTCCCAAAAATCCAAATTCTGCCAAAATTCCCCCAAATTCCGCTAAAATCCTTCGAAATTCCCATAAAATTCTCCAAAATTCAGTCAAATTCCCTGACATTCAAATGCCACTAAAATTTCCCAAATTCACTCAAAATTCTCCTAATATCTCCCCAAATTCTCTCAAAATTCCCTCAAATTCCCTTAAAATTTCTCCAAAATTCACCCAAATTCTTCAAAATTCCCAAATCTCCCAAAACCCAGAATTCCCCCAAACCTCCCCCAAATTCCCTTAAAATTCCTCCAAAATTCTCCCAGATTCCCCCCAAATCCGGAACTTCCACCAAATTTTCTCCAAATTTCCCCAAAATCTAGAAAACCCTCCCAAAATCCAGAATTTCCCCCCAAATCCCCGAATTCTCAAAAATTCCCCCCAAATCCAGAATTCCCCCAAAATTTCTCCAAAATTCTCAGAAGTTTCCTCAGAATTCCTCCAAATTCCGGAAAATCTCCTGAAAATCCAGAATTTCCTCCAAAATCCCCAAATTCTCAAAAACTCCTCTGAAATCCAAAATTCCCCCCCAAATTCTCCCAAATTTCCCCCAAATTCTCCCCCAAATTTCCCCCAAAATTCTCCAAAATTCCCCCAAATTTCCCAAAATTTCCCCCAAATTTCCCAAAATTCCCCCAAATTCCCCAAATTCCCCCAAATTTCCCAAAATTTCCCCCAAATTCCCCAAAATTTCCCCCAAATTCCCCAAAATTCCCCCAAATTTCCCAAAATTTCCCAAAATTTCCCCCAAATTCCCCAAAATTTCCCCCAAATTTCCCAAAATTCCCCCAAATTCCCCCAAATTTCCCAAAATTCCCCCAAACCCCCCCCCCCATTCTCACCTCGTTCCCGAACTCCCCCCCCACCATCTCCACCACCTCCTCCTCCGCCGCCGCCTCGTCCCCGGCGCCTCCGTCCTTGCCGGGCGCCGCCGCCCCCACCACGCGCAGGGGGGGCAGGATCTTGATGTGCAGCGGCGGTGCCGGCGGCACCGCGGGCTGGGGGGGGGGCAGCGTCAGCCGTAACCGCGGCGGGGGGGTCCCGCCGGTACCGGCACCGCCGGCGCCCGCCGGCTGCTGCATGGCTTGGAGCGGCGGCGGCGCCTGCAACAGCGCCCCCCCCTGGCTGGGCGGCGCGGGCACCGGCGGCGGCATCTGCTGCAACGGCGGCGGCTGCAGGCGCGGCGCCGGCGTCCGCGGCGGCACCGGGATCACCGCGACCAAGGAGGGCGCCAGGAGCTGCTTGGGGATGAGGATCTGGGTGATGGCGGGGGGGTCCGGGGAGGAGGAGGAGGAGGAGGAAGGAGGGGGGGGAGCGGGGGGGGAGGAAGAGGAGGAGGAGGGAGGAGGAGGAGGAGGAGGAGGGGGGGGGGGAGTGGGGCTGGTGTCGGCGTCGGGGGGGTCCGAGGAGGTCTGGAATGAGAGGGAAACCGGCGGTTACGGCACGGGAACGGCCCCAAAGCGGGGGGGGGATTGGACCCAAAACGTGGTCGTGTTAAAAAAGTGCTATTTATAACGATACGGGGCCCAAATTGGGATGAATTCACCCCAAAACCTGTTCATGTTGAAAAACTACTAATTATAACGATATGGGCCCCAAATCGTGATGAATTCACCCCAAAACGTGCTTACGTTGAAAAACTACTTATGATAACGATATCGGTCCCCAAAACGTGATGAATTCACCCCAAAACATGCTTATGTTAAAAAAATACCAATTGTAACAATATGGGTCCCAAAATCTGATGAATTCACCCCAAAACCTGTTCATGTTAAAAAACTACTAATTATAACGATATGGGTCCCAAATTGTGATGAATTCACCCCAAAACCTCGTCATGTTATAAAACTACCGATTACAACGATACAGCACCCAAATTGTGATGAATTCACCCCAAAACACATCCGTGTTGGGGAAGCGTTCGTTACATCAATATGGTCCCCAAATTGTGACGAATTCACCCCAAAACCCATTGGGGTTAGGAAACTATCAATTCCAGCAATATAAACCCCAAATCACGATGAATTCACCCCAAAATGTACCCGTGCTTGGGAAACATCCATTATAGCAACACAGCCCCCAAATCCTGCTGAATTCAGCCCAAAGCCCATCCCCATGGGACGCACCAAGATGGCGCGGTAAGCGGCCAGTGCCTTCAGGTATTCCTTCTTGGCTGCTTCCGTCTTCCTCTTGTACACCTGGAAAGGGGGAAATGGGGGGGATTTGGGGGGGATCAGCCGCAATTTTCCAGTGTTCCAGCGAAATGTCACCAAATTCATCAAATCTGCCCAAATTCCACCAAAATTGTGCCGAATTCCAGCCAAATTCCAGCCAAATTTCCCCAAATTCCACCGAAATTGCACCGAATTCCACCCAAATTCATCAGATCTCCCCAAAGTTCACCGAAATTGTACCCAATTCCACTCAAATTCAGCCCACCTCCCCAAATTCCACCAAAATTGTACCAAATTCCACCCAAATTCATCAAATCTTCCCAAATTCCACCAAAACTTTACCAAATTCCACCAAATTCCACACAAATTCAGCTCATCTACCCAAATCTCGCCCAAATTGTACCGAATTCCACCCAAATTCATCAAATCTCCCCAAATTTCACCAAAACGGCACCAAAATCCACCAAAACCTATCAAATCATCCTGCATTTCACCAAAATCAAGCAAAATTAACCAAAATGCAACAAAATCCTGCACGTTTCTCAGGATTTCACCAAAGCTCTCCTAAAAATGCACTGGTTTCGCTGGAATTTCACCAGAATTCACTCATTTTCATCAGCTTTCAGCAAAATTTCACCCAAATGGACAGAATTTCAATGAATTTCACCGAATTCCAACAAAATTCTATGGATTTCATCAGATTTCACAAAATACTCTTCCGAAAAATCGCTGCTTTTCATCAAGCTCCCCCAAAATGTTACCAAAATTTCCCTGGAACACAGAATTTTACTCAAATTCACCGCAATTCACTGCTTTTCATGAAATTTGGTCAAATTTCACCGAGTTTTTCACCAAAATCCCCCTAGATTTGCTGATTTGCATTAAATTTCACCAAAATGTCACCAAAATTGCCCCACTTACGTCAAATTTGGTGAGAATTTAACCGGTTTCCCCGGAATTCCAGAACTCTCACTGTATTTCTCCAAAACCCACTAATGCTCATTAAATTCCATCCACATTTCACCAAAACTCGAATTCCATCAAATTTCAAGAAAATTCCACCGACATTTCCCTGACATTCAGATTTTCCTGGGATTTCACCAAAACCCACCGACTTTCTGGAAGTTTTAACAAAAAATCATCAAAACTACCCCATTTTCATCAACCTTAGCCAAAATCCCTAACTCAGAACTCCTAAAATTTCAGCAAAATTTACCGATTTTCACGAAACGCCAACAAAATCTCACCAGAATTCCCTGGTATTCATCAAGTTTCACCCCTATTCCACCAAAATTCCCCCAAAATACACTGATTTTCACGGAATTCTAACAAACCTCCCTGATTTCCAGGAATTCCATCCAATTTCCCTCAAATTCCACCAAAATCTCACTGAAATTCACAGATTTTCATGGAATTCCACAAAATTCCCTGATTTCCATGGGATTTCACCAAAAATTCACCAAAATCTCCCTGAAATCCACGAATTTTCATGAAATGTCACCAGAATTCCTTAATTTGCATTGAATTCCATCTATTTTCACCAAAGTGTCCCTAAACATCACAAATTTTCACGGAATTTCACCCATATTTGCTGATTTCCATGACATTTCACCATAAATCCGCCAAAATCTCTCTGAAATGCACAAATTTCCATGGAATTTCACGAGGACTCACTAATTCCCATGAGATTTCACCAATAATTCACCAAAACCCCCCTCAACTCCACGAATTTTCATGGAATTCCCCCAAAACACACCAATTTCCATGAAATCCCATCAAACTTTTCCAAAATTTCACCGAAATCTCCCTGAAATCCACACGTTTTCAAGAAACCCCACCGAAACTCCCTGATTCCCATAAAATCCCATCAAATTTCGCCAAAATCTCCCTGAAACCCGCATTTTTTCAGAGAATTCCACCAAAATCCTGATTCCCATAAAATTCCATCAGATTTCATCGAAATCTCCCTGAAATCCGCAAGTTTTCAAGAAATCCCACCAAAATGCCCTGATTCCCATAAAATCCCATCAAATCTCACCAAAATCTCCCCGAAATCCACAAATCTTCACGCAATCCCACCGAAACTCCCTATTTTCCACGAAATTCCACCGAATTTCACCAAATTTCCACCAAAATCCCCCTGAAATCCGCCGATTTCCACGGAATTCCACCCAAACTCCCCGATTTCCACGGAATTCCCTCCAGTTTCACACACACACACACACACACACACACACCCCCCCCCGGAGCTGACCTGCTTCTGCTCCTCGCCCAGGCTGTCCCACATGGAGGCCACGATCTTGGAGACCTCGCCGAAGGTGGCGTTGGGGTTCTGGCCCTTGATGGCGGCCTGGGTGTCGCGGAAGAAGAGGGCGTAGGCGGACACCGGCTTCTGCGGCTCGTTCGGGTCCTTCTTCTTCTTGGGCTTCTTGGGGGGCTTCCCCCGGCGCGGGGCATCTGCCCCCGGGGGGGCCGGGGTCGGGGGCGCCGGCGGGGCCGGAGGGGATGGGGCTGGGGCGGCCTGGGGGGGGGAGAAGAGAGAAGAGAGGGGGGTGAAGGGGGGGGGAAATGGGGGGGAATTGGGGGAAATTTGATGGGAATTGCAAAAAGAAGGAGAAAACGGAAGGAAATTGAGGGAAATGGAAGGAAATCGGGGAAAATCGGGAGCAAATCGGGGAAAATCGAAGGAAATACGGTAAAATCAGAGGAAATTTGGGGAAAATTGATGACATTCGGGAAAATGGGGGGAAATGGAAGAAAATGGGGGGAAATGGAGGAAAATCAAAGGGAATTGGGAAAAACCAGAAGGATATCGGGGAAAACTAACGAAAATCAAAGGAAATCAGGGGAAATTCAGGGAAATCAAAGGAAATTGGGGAAAATTGAGAAAAACTGAAGGAAATCGGGGGAAATTGAAGGAAATTAAGGAAAAGTGAAGTTAATTGGGGGAAATCAGGGAAAATCAAAGGAAATTGGGGAAAATTCAGGGAAATCAAAGGAAATTGGGGAAAATTCCGGGAAATCAAAGGAAATTGGGGAAAATTGAGAAAAACTGAAGGAAATCGGGGGAAATTGAAGGAAATTAAGGAAAAGTGAAGTAAATAAGGGAAAATCAGGGAAAATCAAAGGAAATTGGGGAAAATTGGGGAAAATTGAGAAAAACTGAGGGAAATCAGGGAAAATTGAAGGAAATTGAGGAAAAGTGAAGTAAATTGGGGAAAATAAGGGAAAATCAAAGGAAATTGGGGAAAATTGGGGAAAATTGGGGAAAATTGAGAAAAATTGAGGGAAATCAGGGAAAACTGAAGGAAATGGAGAAAAAGTGAAGTAAACTGGGGAAAATAAGGGAAAATCAAAGGAAACCAGGGAAAATGAAGAAAATCAAAGGAAATGGAGAAAAATAAAAGGAAATAGCAGAAAATTGAGGAAAATCAAAAGAAATTGGGGAAAATCGACGGAAAACGGGGAAAACTGGGGAAAATCGACGGAATCCACGATTCTGGGCACCAACCCCACCGTTTTGCCCACCGCCACATCATTTCCAGCACCAAACCCACCGGTTTTGGCCCCAAACCCATCGTTTCGGTGCATTTCACCCCCAAAAAAGGTCCATTTTGGGGCGGTTTTGGGGCTCCTCACCCTCCGGAACTCCTCGGCCTCCTCCTCCTGCACGGAGCCAGCGGGCGACGGGGGGGGCGAGAGGCGCTCCTCGGGCGACGGCGCCGCCGGCGGGGGGGTGCCCCCCGGGGCCGCGCTCGATCCCGCCGTGCCATTGGCTCCCAGGCTGAGCCCCAGCTGAGAGCTGAGCTCCGATTGGTCGATGGTGGTCAGCTGCCCCGGGGCCAGCAGCCCCCCCGGGCTCAGGGCCGCCATGGGGACGTCGATGGTGACGGGGGGGGCGGCGCTGTACTGGGTGCTCATCGTGTGCTCCAGGTCCTGCGCGAGGGGGACGGGGGGGGGGGGGGGGGGTGTGAGAGCCAAAACCACCCGGTTTCACCCCAAAAAACAGGCTCTGCCCCCCCAAAAACGCTTTTTTCCACCCCGGAAACGCCTTCGCGGCGCCGGAAACGACCTTTTTCGCACCAAAAACGCCTTTCTGATGCCCAAAATGCCTTTTTCCACCCCAAAAACGCCTTTTTCCCCATCAATAATGCCTTTGTGACACCAAAAATGCCTTTTTCCACCCCAAAAACGCCTTTTTCCCCATCCGTAACGCATTTGTGACACCAAAAATGCCTTTTTCCACCCCAAAAACGCCTTTTTCCACCCCAAAAACGCCTTTTTCCCCATCCGTAACGCATTTGTGACACAAAAATGCCTTTTTCTACCCCAAAAACGCCTTTTTGCACAACAATAACGCCTTTGTGACACCAAAAATGCCTTTTTCTACAGCAATAATGCTCTTGGGGCACCAAACCCGCCTTTTTTGGCCCCAATATTGTCTTTGTGACACCAAAAATGCCTTTTTCTACCCCAAACCCACGTTTTCCCACAACAATAATTTCCCCCTTTATATCCCCCCATATCCCCATTCCCCCCCCATATCCCCATTTCCCACCCATTTCCCCCCTATTTCCACCCCCATATTCCCTATTTCCCCCCATTTCACCCCACTTCCCACCCATTCCCCCCCATATCCCCAATGCCCTCCTTCATATCCCTCCCATATCCCCATTCCCCCCCATATCCCCATTCCCCCCCATTTCCTACCCATTCCCCCCCATATCCCCATTTCCCCCCATTTCCTACCCATTCCCCCCTCTTATATCCCCCCATTTCCCCCCCATATCCCCATTTCCCACCCATTTCCCCCCTATTTCCAGCCCCATATCCCCTATTTCCCCCCTATTTCCACCCCCATATCCCCTATTTCCCCCCATTCCCCCCCATATCCCCATTTCCCCCCATTCCCCCTCATTTTCCCCTCTTATATCCCCCTATATCCCCATTCCCCCCCCATATCCCCATTTCCCCCCCATTTCCCCTATTTCCCCCATATCCCCATTTCCCCCAACATTCCCCCCCATATCCCCATTCCCCCCTTTATAACCCCCCCATATCCCCTATTTCCCCCCATTTCCCCCCATATCCCCATTCCCCCCTATTTCCACCCCCATATCCCCTATTTCCCATTTCCCCCCTATTCCCCCCCATATCCCCATTTCCCCCCATTTCCCCCCCATATCCCCATTCCCCCCTATTTCCACCCCCATATCCCCTATTTCCCATTTCCCCCCTATTCCCCCCCATATCCCCATTTCCCCCCATTTCCCCCCCATATCCCCATTCCCCCCTATTTCCACCCCCATATCCCCTATTTCCCCATTACCCCCTATTCCCCCCCATATCCCCATTTCCCCCCCCATATCCCCATTCCCCCCTATTTCCCCCCCCATATCCCCTATTTCCCCCCATATCCCCCCCTTATATCCCCCCCCCCCTTACCATGGCGAGCCCCCCCGCCAGCAGCCCCGCTCCCTGCTCCATGAGCCCATGGCCGATGCCCACGGGCATCTCCAGGCCCTGCACCCCGTAGTGGGGCGCGGGGGGGAAGTTGGGGTCCGGGGCCCCCCCCGGCTCGCCCAGGTCCTCGAAGTGCCCCACGACGTCGGCCACGGCCAGCGAGGGGTCGGCGTCCAGCGAGATGGGGGGGATCTCGAACTCCTCGTCCCCCAGGCTCGGCGTGTGGAACGTCTGGGGGGGGGGGGGCCATGGGGCTCAGTGGGGGGGTAGGGGGGAATGGGGGCATATGGGGGAAATGGGGGTCGATGGGGGAATGGGGGCGATGGGGGAATGGGGGCGATGGGGGAATGGGGGCGATGGGGGAATGGGGGCGATGGGGGTGATGGGGGAATGGGGGCGATGGGGGGCTATGGGGGCGATGGGGGAATGGGCGTGATGGGGGAATGGGGGCGATGGGGGAATGGGGGTGATGGGGGAATGGGGGCGATGGGGGAATGGGGGCGATGGGGGTAATGGGGGTCTATGGGGGAATGGGGGCGATGGGGGCGATGGGGGAATGGGGGCGATGGGGGTAATGGGGGTCTATGGGGGAATGGGGGCGATGGGGGAATGGGGGTGATGGGGGAATGGGGGCGATGGGGGAATGGGGGCGATGGGGGTAATGGGGGTCTATGGGGGAATGGGGGCGATGGGGCAATGGGGGCGATGGGGGTGATGGGGGAATGGGGGCGATGGGGGAATGGGGGCGATGGGGGAATGGGGGTGATAGGGTAATGGGGGCAATGGAGGCTATGGGGCAATGGAGGCTATGGGGCAATGGGGGATATGGGGGTAATGGGGATAATGGGTCAATGGGGGTAATGGGGGCAATGGGGTAATGGAGGCTATGGGGCAATGGGGGATATGGGGGTAATGGGGATAATGGGTCAATGGGGGTAATGGGGGCAATGGGGTAATGGAGGCTATGGGGCAATGGGGGATATGGGGGTAATGGGGATAATGGGTCAATGGGGGTAATGGGGGCGATGGGGTAATGGGGGTCTATGGGGGTAATGGGGGTCTATGGGGTAATGGGGGTCTATGGGGTAATGGGGATAATGGGTCAATGGGGGAATGGGGGTGATGGGGGAATGGAGGCTATGGGGCAATGGGGGTAATGGGGATGATGGGTCAATTGGGGTAATGGGGGCGATGGGGTAATGGGGTTCTATGGGGGCAATGGGGTAATGGGGGTCTACGAGGGTCTGTGGGGTGATGGGGCAAGGAGAATCTAAGGGGTAATGGGGGTAATGTTGGTCTATGGGGTAATGGGGGCAATGGGGGTAATAGAGGTCTATGGGGTAATGGGGGCAATGGGGGTCTATGGGAGTAATGGGAGTCCATGGGGCAATGGGGTTGAATGAGAGTCTATGCGTGTAATGGGAGTCTATGGGGCAATGAGGGTCTATGGGGGTAATGGGGTCTATGGGGCAATGAGAGTCTATGGGGTAATGGGGTCTATGGGGTTAAGGGGGCAATAGGGGTCTATGAGCTCTATGGGGCAATGGGGTCTATGGGGTTAAGGGGGCAATAGGGGTCTATAAGCTCTATGGGGCAATGGGGTCTATGGGGTTAAGGAGGCAATAGGGGTCTATGGGGCAATGGGGTCTATGAGATTAAGGGGACAATAGGAGTCTATGAGCTCTATGGGGCAATGAAAGTCTATGGGGTTAATGGGGCAATAGGGGTCTATGGGGCAATGGGATCTATGAGCTCTATGGATGTCTATGGGGCTCTATGGGATACCAGCACTCTATGGGGTCTCTTGGACTCTATGGGGCGGTCTATGGGGCCTGCCCCCCAAGTCCGTACCTCGGCTCCGGTGAGGAAGGGGTGCGCCGTCCCGGTGATGGCCAGGTAATTGTCACTGCCCCCGGGGAACTGGGGGGAGCCCAGCATGGGCACCCCATAGCGGCACCCCATAGCCCCCCCCATAGTGGCACCCAATAGGCCCCCCCATAGGGGAACCCCATAGAGGCGCCCCCCCATAGGAGCACCCCAACACTCTATAGCGGCACCCCAGCACCCCATAGGGGAACCCCAACACCCCACAGCCCCCCCACAGGAGCTCCCCAGCACCCCATAGGGGCACCCCAACACCCCATAGCCCCCCATGTGCCCCTAAAGACCCCATAACCCCCCTTATGTGCCCCTAAAAGACCCATATCCACCCCTATGTGCCCCTAGAGGCCCCTTAGCCCCTCTCATGTACCCCTAAGTGACCCATATCCATCCCTATGTGCCCCTAAAGGCCCCACAGCCCCCCTTATGTGCCCCTAAGAGACCCATATCCACCCCTATGTGCCCCTAAAGGCCCCATAGCCCCCCACAGGTGCCCCCCATCACGCCCTAAGCGCCCCACAGCGCCCATTCCCGCCCCATAGCCCCCATTCCCGCCCCATAGCCCCCATTCCCGCCCCATAGCCCCCATTCCCGCCCCATAGCCCCCGTTCCCCTTCACCTCCATCGCTCCGCCGCCGCCCTGCCCGCCTTCCCCTCAGCGCTCCGCGCCGGAAGTCGCCCTCCTTCCCTTCCGGTCCCGTGGGGCCATAGAGACGGCGCCAACGCCCGTACGCTAACGGGATTGGAGGACCGAGCTAGAGCGCCGCCCCGGGGCGGGCGGAGCCGGAAGTAAGGGCGGAAGCGGAAGTAGGGAGCGGCCGGACCGGAAGCCGGCGGGAGGAGTAGAGGCGGCGCCCGCCGAGAGGGGCAGAGCGGCCCCCGCGTCATGGCGCGCGCGGGACGTCGGCCGGTAACGTCATCGGCGGCGACGGGATAAGGGGGGGGGGGGATCTATAGGGGCCTATGGGGGGGGGTCTATAGGGGACTGTGGGGGGGGGGATATGGGGGGATATGGGGCTATAGGGGGGATATGGGGCACTGTAGGGGTCTATATGGGGGGTATATGGGGCTATAGGGGGCATATGGGGCACTATAGGGGTCTATATGGGGGGTATATGGGGCTATAGGGGGGATATGGGGCAATATAGGGGTCTATATGGAGGATATATGGGGCTATAGGGGGGATATGAGGCATTATAGGGGTCTACATGGGGGGGATATGGGGCTATAGAGAGGATATGGGGCACTATAGGGGTCTATATGGGGGGTATACGGGGCTATGGGGGGGATATGGGGCACTATAGGGGTCTATATGGAAGGTATATGGGGCTATAGAGGGGATATGTGGCACTATAGGGGTCTATATGGGGGGTATATAGGGCTATAGGAGCAATATAGAGCACTATAGGGTCCTATAGGTGGAGTATATGGGGCTATACGAGGGATATGGGGTACTACAGGTGCCTATGTGGGGGTATATGGGGCTATAGAGGGCATATGGGGCACTATAGTGGCCTATATGGGGGGTATATGGGGCTATAGGGGGGATATGGAGCACTATAGCCGCCTACAGGTAGAGTATATGGGGCTATATGGGGGAGATAGATACTATAGGGGCCTATAGGTGCAGTATATGGGGCTATATGAGGGATATGGGGTACTATGGCGGGGTATATGGGGCTATAAAGGGGATATGGGGCTGTATGGAGGCCTACAGGGGAGTTATATGGAGGCTTTATGGGGCTAGAGGGGGGATATGGGGCACTATAGGGGCCTAGGGGGGGTATATGGTGCTATAGGGTGGATATGGGGCACTATAGGAGCCTATAGGGCAGTTATACAGAGGTTGCATGCGGCTATAGGAGGGATATGGGGCACTATGGAAAAGTTACATGGGGCTATAGGGGGGATATGGCTTGATATAGGGGACCAATGGGGCAATAAAGGGGCCTATAGGGGAGACATAGCGGCTTATAAGGAATCTATGGGGGGTTTAGGGGCATATAGGGGCTTATAGGGGATGTATTGGGGGGAATAGGGAGCTACAGGGGGGCCATAGGGACTTGCAGAGGGATATAGGGGGGATTTGGGGGCTCTATGTGGGGTATATAGGGGGACTATGGGCGGATATAGGGGTCTATAGGGCACCTATGGGGTGCTTAAGAGGCATATAGGATCTATATGGTGAAAATAGGGCAATGGAAGGGGGGTATACGTTGCTATAGGGCACTTACAGGCGATATCGGGGTGTGTAGAGGGGATATGGGGGCCTATAGGGGCCATATGGGGGCCTATAGAGGAGATATAATGGCCTACAAGAGGAGTAGGGGGGCATATAGGGGGCTATTGGGACCTATAGCGGGATATATGGGACTTATACGGCTCTATGGGAGGTATATAGAGATCTATAAGAGGTATATAAGGGTCTTTAAAGGGCGTATAGGGGTCAATGGGGGGTATATAGGGAACTTACAAGGCTATATAGCTGTCTTATAGGGGTATATAGGGGTCAATGGGGGTATATAGGGGTCAATGGGGGGGATATGGGGGTCAATGGGGTGGATATAGGGGACTTATAGGGTCTATGGGGGGTATATAGGGGTCAATGGGGGGTATATAGGGGTCAATGGGGGGGATATGGGGGTCAATGGGGGGGATATAGGGGACTTATAGGGGTCAATGGGGGGGATATAGGGGTCAATGGGGGGGATATAGGGGACTTATAGGGGTCAATGGGGGGTATATAGGGGTCAATGGGGGGGATATGGGGGTCAATGGGGGGGATATAGGGGACTTATAGGGGTCTATCGGGGTATATAGGGGTCTATGGGGGTATATAGGGGTCAATGGGGGGTATATAGGGGTCTATAAAGGGTATATAGGGGTCACTGGGGGGTATATAGGAGTCTATAGGGGGTCTATAGGGGTCAATGGGGGGGATAGAAGGGCTGGAGTTGGCTCCGCCCCCTCTATGACATCCTACCTCACCTCCATAGGAACGAGAGCTCCGATTGGCTGACGGCTCGTCCCGGCTCCTGTGACGTCATCGGGAGGCAGAGGTGAGGGCGGGGCCAAGGACACACCTCCGAAAGAGCAGCGTTGCTATTGGCCAATGGGTGGCCAATGGGTGGCCGTGGCCATGGTTGCTCAAGACCCCCCCCCAAAACGTCCCGTTTTCACCCCAAATTTCAGGGGGTTTTCTCCCTTTGCAACCCATTTTCACCCCAAAAATGGGTCTTTGGGGGCAAAAAGTGCCTCGGCCTCCTTTCCCTGTTACCAAAAGGCTGCAATTTGGTTGGAAACCCCTCGAATTCGGGGCTTAAAGGGAAATCTGGGGGGGGCTTGGTGGTGCTTGAACAAAAAGGGATAGTTTAGGAGGGAGCAAAATGGTTAAAACGGGCTTTTCAGCCCAATTTTGATGCTGGTTTGGGGAGGAAAAGGGGTTTTTGCTGTCAGAAAGGCCAAGAAAAGGGCTTATTCCAATGTTTTCAGAGAAAAATGTGGGATTTTAGGGAAAGAAAGAAATTTGGGGGGATTTTAATGGATTTTTGGTGGATTTGGGGAATTTCGTAACAAAATTGATGACTTTCAGAGTGAATTTACTGAATTGTTAGTGAATTTGATGAGATTTTGGTGAAATTGATGGGGTTTTATGGTGAATTTGCTAAATTTTCAGTGAATCTGGAAAATGTCAAGTGGATTTGAGGAATTTTTGGTCGAATTCAGTGAATTTGAAGGGAATTTGCGGAATTTCAAGTGAAATTTTAGGTGTTTCAAGATAATTTGCTGAGTTTTCAGCGGTTTTGACAGATTTCTAGTGAAATCCAGTGAATTTGAAAGGAATTTGCTGGAAATTTCTGGTGTTTTGAGATAATTTGCTGAATTTTCACTCATTTTTACCAATTTCTAGTGAAATCCAGTGAATTTGAAGGGATTTTGCTGAATTTCAAGTGAAATTTGTGTTGTTTTGCGATAATTTGCTGAATTTTCACTCATTTTTACCAATTTCTAGTGAAATCCAGTGAATTTGAAGGGATTTTGCTGAATTTCAAGTGAAATTTGTGTTGTTTTGCGATAATTTGCTGAATTTTCACTCATTTTTACCAATTTCTAGTGAAATCCAGTGAATTTGAAGGGAATTTGCTGAATTTCAAGTGAAATTTGTGGTGTTTTGCGATAATTTGCTGAATTTTCACTCATTTTTACCAATTTCTAGTGAAATCCAGTGAATTTGAAGGGATTTTGCTGAATTTCAAGTGAAATTTGTGGTGTTTTGAGATATTTGCTGAATTTTCAGTGGGTTTGACAAATTTCTAGTGAAATCCAGTGAATTTGAAGGGAATTTGCTGAATTTCAAGTGAAATTTGTGGTGTTTTGAGATAATTTGCTGAGTTTTCAGTGGTTTTGACAAATTTCTAGTGAAATCCAGTGAATTTGAAGGGATTTTGCTGAATTTCAAGTGAAATTTGTGGTGTTTTGCGATAATTTGCTGAATTTTCACTCATTTTTACCAATTTCTAGTGAAATCCAGTGAATTTGAAGGGATTTTGCTGAATTTCAAGTGAAATTTGTGGTGTTTTGAGATATTTGCTGAATTTTCAGTGGGTTTGACAAATTTCTAGTGAAATCCAGTGAATTTGAAGGGAATTTGCTGAATTTCAAGTGAAATTTGTGGTGTTTTGAGATAATTTGCTGAGTTTTCAGTGGTTTTGACAAATTTCTAGTGAAATCCAGTGAATTTGAAGGGATTTTGCTGAATTTCAAGTGAAATTTGTGGTGTTTTGAGATAATCTGCTGCATTTTCATGTAGATTTGCTGCATTTTGAAGGGAATTTGGTGAGATTTGAGGGAATGTCGTGAATTTGGAGGCGAATTTGCCGAGTTTTGGTGAATTCTGCTTCATTTCCACCCGATTTTAACCCAATTCTGCCCCAAATTTCCTCCAAATTCATTCAAATTCACTGATTTCCCCATCCATTCACTCAAAAAAAGGTGAATTTTGGGCGTTTCTGAGCCCGTTTTTCTTGATTTCATCATTTTAAATGCTTTGGACCCAAATTTTCATCCGAATTTGGGGTTTTGGGTGCTATTTGTGAGGTTTTTTGCCCTTTTTTGACCCAAAAAGCGAATTTTCGGGTGGTTGGGGCTGTTTTGAGCTATTTTTGTGCTTAAAACCGGAATTTTTAGGGATCTGGGGGAGAATTTTGAC
This sequence comes from Psittacula echo, assembly GCF_963264785.1. Lineage (NCBI taxonomy): Eukaryota > Metazoa > Chordata > Aves > Psittaciformes > Psittacidae > Psittacula > Psittacula echo. Next base: position 1,619,678 of record NC_137755.1, read on the forward strand.
CAAATCTTTCGTTTTTGGGGCTGAATTTGGGATTTTCCACCTTTCATTCCCCAAAAATAGACATTTTGGGGGGTTTTGAGGCCGTTTCTTCCTTTCAAACGGGCTTTTGGCCTCAATTTTGACCCGAATTGGCACGAAAATGGGTAAAAGATGGCATTTTTGGGCTTTCTGCTAACAAAAACCACCATTTCGAGGGATTTGGGTGCAGTTTGGAGCCACTTTTTGGGTTGAAACGCGCCGTTCCGAGGGATTTCGGCCTCGATTTCCACCCGAATTCCCTCAAAAATGGTGAATTCTGGGATTTCCCCTCACTTTCTCCCTTCAAAACCCCTTTTTGAGGGGATTTTGGTGAAAAAAGTCCGTTTTCGGGGGGATTTTGGTGCCATTTAGAGCTATTTGGGGCCTTTAAACCCCATTATGGGCTTTGAAACTGCTCTTTCGGGCGGATTCTGCCACGGAAAGCGATGAATTGTGAACTTTAATGGGGTTTTTTCACCCCAGAAGCGGGTTTTGGGGCATTTTAGTCCGGTTTTGCGGGCATTTTAGTCTGTTTTTAAGCCATTCGGGCTGCTCCTTGGGCCTCTTTGCCTCAAATCCCCTCAAACCGCCCCTTTTACCCCTTATCTCACAGAAATCCACCCCATTCCATAGGGAAACGCTGCCTTTTGCGCCTATTTCGTGCTTTTTAGCCCCATTTACCTCAGCTTTAGACCGATGGGGGGGGGGGGTGTCGCTTATTCCACGCCTTCCCCCCCCCGCAACCGCTTGCGGGTGCATTTCGGGGCGGAACAAGGCGATTTCGGGGCGAAAGAAGGCGATTTTGGGGCGAAACAACGCGATTTCGGGGCGTTTCACCCGCGATCCGCCGCTTTTAAAGCGGCAATGGCGGCCTGAGGGAGGCGGGGGGGGGGGGAAGGACCCTTCGCCAAGATGGCGGCCGGGCTGCCCGCGGCGCTGCCTGCGCCGCTTCACACCCCCCCGCCAAGGTGGGACTTCCGGGTTCCCGCGGGCGCTCAGCCAATCAGCGCTTGACGGGCGGCGGGCTCCGCCAATGAGAGGCGGGAGGCGGGGCTTAGGCGCGTCCATCACGGGCGGGAAGCGGGGGGGGGGGGTTTGCTTCGCGCCTTGTTTGCAGCGCGCCGGGGGTGAGGCCGCGCCATAGAGGAGGAGGAAGCAAAGAGGAAATAGGGGGGGGGGGGGAGGAAAACGGACACGGAAATACCCCCCCCGCCCCTCCCCCACCCCCCCGTGGGCATCGGGGACCCCCCCCCCCCGCCGCAGGTAAGGGATTAAGGGGGGGTTATGGGGGGGGGGGAACGGGAAATGGGGGGGGGTGAGGTAGGCCGCCCCCCCCCCCATGAGGTGAGGGTGGTACGATCCGGGGGGGGGGCACACTGGGGGTATCGGTACCCCGGTAATGGGAACCCCGTTAATGAGAGTAGGGGGTTAATGGGGAACCAGTAGGGTCAGGGAGCTGTTAATGGGGTGCCATTGAGTACTAATGGGGGGAGCTATTAACTTCAATACCCCATTAATGGGGTCCCATTAACTCCTAATGGGGGGCATTAACCCCAGTGCCCCATTAATGGGGTTCCATTAACCCCAATACCCCATTAATGGGGTCCCATTAACTCCTAATGGAGGGCATTAACCCCAGTACCCCATTAATGGGGTTCCATTAACCCCAATACCCCATTAATGGGGTCCCATTAACTCCTAATGGGGGGCATTAACCCCAGTACCCCATTAATGGGGTTCCATTGAGTACTAATGGGGGGGCTATTAACCTCAATACCCCATTAATGGGGTCCCATTAACTCCTAATGGGGGCCCATTAACCCCAGTGCCCCATTAATGGGGGTCCCAATAACCGCAGTACCCCATTAATGGGGTCCCATGAATTCCTAAGGGGGGCCCAGTAACCCCAATACCCCATTAATGGGGTCCCATTAACTCCTAATGGGGTCCCATTAATGCCACTACCCCATTAATGGGGTCCCATTAACTCTTAATGGGGGCCCATTAACCCCGATACCCCATTAATGGGGTCCCATTAATTCCAATACCCCATTAATGGGGTCCCATTAACTCCTAATGGGGGCCCATTAACCCCAATACCCCATTAACGGTGTCCCATTAAGTCCTATTGGGGTCCCATTAACCCCAGTACCCCATAATGGGGTTCCATTGACTCCTAATGGGGTCCCATTAACCCCAGTGCCCCATTAATGGGGTCCCATTAAGTCCTAATGGAGGCCCATTAACTCCAGTACCCCATTAATGGGGTCCCATTAACTTTTAATGGGGGCCCATTAACTCCTAATGGGGTCCCATTAACCCCAGTGCCCCATTAATGGGGGTCCCATTAAGTCCTAATGGGGGCCCATTAACCCCAGTTTTCATTAATGTGGTTCCATTGACTCCAAATGGGGTCCCATTAACCCCAGTGCCCCATTAGTGGGGTTCCATTAACTTCTAATGGGGGGACATTAATCCCAGTGCCCAATTAATGGGGTCCCATTAACCCCAGTACCCCATTAATGGGGTCCCATTAAGTCCTAATGGGGGTCCATTAACCCTAGTGCCCCATTAGAGTCCCATTAACCCCAGTGCCCCATTAATGGGGTTCCATTAACTTCTAATGGGGGGACATTAATCCCAGTGCCCAATTAATGGGGTCCCATTAACCCCAGTACCCCATTAATGGGGTCCTATTAAGTCCTAATGGGGGTCCATTAACCCTAGTGCCCCATTAGAGTCCCATTAACCCCAGTGCCCCATTAATGGGGTCCCATTAACGCCAATACCCCATTAATGGGGGTCCATTAACCCCAGTACCCCGTTAATGGGGTCCCATTAAGTCCTAATGAGGTCCCATTAACCCCAGTGCCCCATTAATGGGGTCCCATTAACCCCATAATGGGGGTCCCAGTAACCCCAGTGCCCCGTTAATGGGGTCCCATTAACCCCAGTGCCCCATTAATGGGGTCCCAGTAACCCCAGTGCCCCCTCAATGAGGCCCCCATTACCCCCCCTTGCCTGTTCCTGGGAGCCCCATTCCCCTCTGTTAATGGGGTCCCAGTGCCCCCCATTCACCTCTTAGTGGGAGCCCCAATATCTCCCCTAAGGGGCATCCCGATGGCCCCCAGTGCCCCATAACTGGGCTCCCATTGCCCCATAACTGGGCTCCCAGTGCTCCCCATTGCCCCATAACTTGTGCTCCCATTGCCCCGTAACTGGGCCCCCATTGCCCCCCATTTCCCCATAACTGGGCCCCCATTGCCCCATAACTGGGGTCTCAGTGACCCCATTGCCCCATAACTGGGCCCCCATTGCCCCATAACTGGGCTCCCATTGCCCCATAACTGGGGTCTCAGTGCCCCCATTGCCCCATAACTGGGCCCCCATTGCTCCTAACTGGGGTTTCAGTCACCCCATTGACCCCCGTTGCCCCCCATTGCCCCATAACTGGGCTCTCATTGCCCCTAACTGGGGTCTCAGTGACCCCATTGCCCCCCATTGCCCCATAACTGGGCCCCCATTGCCCCCTTACTGGCCCCCCTCATCCTCCCATTGCCCCCTTGCTGCCCCCCCCCGCGCTTGCCCCCCATTGGCTCCCCCGCGCCCCCCTCTAACCAATCCCCTCTCTCCGCAGCCTCAAGCCCCGCCCCTGCGCTCTGATTGGCCGCCGCCCCCAACATGGCCGACCCCATCATGGACCTCTTCGACGACCCCAACCTCTTCGCCCTCGACCCATTGGCCGACGACGCCTTCGGCCCCGCCCCGCCGCCCCCTCCGGCCCAGCCAATGGCTGACGACGCCCTGGCCACGCCCCCTCCTCCCATTGGCCCGCCCGCCGAGGACCCCTTGGCCCCGCCCCCCGACCCCCCGCAGCAGGAGCTGATTGGCCAGCTCAACCCCTTCATGGGCGCCACGGGGGCGGCCATGACGGCGCCGCCATCTTGCCCCAGTGCCCCTAAGCTCCTCCTCCTGAAGCCCCACGTGGGCGCTGACGTCACAAGCCCCGCCCCCGACGTCACCGGCCCCGCCCCGTCCTCCACCAATGGCGGGGCCAAGGTGACCTTGGCCAAGGTCCTGGCCGGGGCCGCCCCATTGAGGCCCGGGGTCTCCATCGTGGGAGCGGGGGGCGGGGCCTCGGTGGCCACGCCCCCTGCCGCCGTGCACCGATTGGTCCAGGCCGCCCGGCCCGTCAAGCAATTGGTGCTGCAGCCCGTGAAGGCGGGGGCGAGCGGCGGGAAAGGGGGAGGAGCCACGGCGGCGGCGGCGGCCAATCAGGTGAGGGGGACTAGAATGGGGGGTGGGTGAATGGGGGGGGTTAATGGGGTCTGTGGGGGGGCGGCCCCGTTGACGGGTTGTGGGGTGGCCATTGGTGGGTTATGGGGGGCCCATTGATGAGTAATGGGGGGCCCATTGATGGGTTTTGGGGTCCTCATTGATGGGTTTTGGGGTCCTCATTGATGGGTTGTGGGGTGCCCATTGGTGAGTAATGGGGGGCCCATTGATGGGTTATGGGGTCCCCATTGATGGGTTTTGGGGTGCCCATTGATGGGTTATGGGGGGCTCATTGATGGGTTGTGGGGTGGCCATTGATGAGTAATGGGGTGCCCATTGATGGGTTATGGGGTCCCCATTGATGAGTAATGGGGTGCCCATTGATGGGTTATGGGGTGCCCATTGATGGGTTATGGGGTGCCCATTGATGAGTAATGGGGGGCCCATTGATGGGTTGTGGGGTCCCCATTGATGAGTTATGGGGTCGTCATTGATGAGTTATGGGGTGCCCATTGATGGGTTGTGGGGTGCCCATTGATGAGTTATGGGGTCCTCATTGATGAGTTATGGGGTGCCCATTGATGAGTTATGGGGTGCCCATTGATGGGTTATGGGGGGCCCATTGATGAGTAATGGGGGGCCTATTGATGGGTTTGGGGGTCTCCATTGATGATTTATGGGGTGCCCATTGATGGGTTTTGGGGTCCCCATTGATGGGTTGTGGGGTGCCCATTGATGAGTTATGGGGTCCCCATTGATGAGTTACGGGGTTCTCATTGATGAGTTATGGGGTATCCATTGATAGGTTGTGAGGTCCCCATTGGTGGGTTTTGGGGTCCCCATTGATGAGTTACGGGGTCTCCATTAATGGGTTACGGGGTGCCCATTGATGCGTTACGGGGTCCTCATTGATGAGTTATGGGGTCCCCATTGATGGGTTATGGGGTCCCCATTGATGGGTTTTGGGGTCCCCATTGATGACTTACGGGGCCCCCCCCTTCCCCCCCCCCCCCGCAGGCCGACTCCAAACGCATCACCTTGGTCCTCCAACAGCCGCCGGGCTCGGCGGTGCCATCCGGCCACCGCCACGTGGTGCTGGGCACCTTACCGGGCAAGCTGGTCCTGCAGGGCAACCAAGTGAGCGCCCTCGGCCACGCCAAGGCCACCACCGCCGCCACCGCCAGCACCACCACCACCACCAAGGTGGTCACCATCCAGCTGCAGGTCCAGCAGCCCCCCGGCGCCCACCAAGGCGGGGGGCCCCAGAAGATCCAGGTGCTGCAGGCGGGCCAAGGGGCGCCCGTCACCGTGTCCTCGGTGCCGCAGGTGGTGGCGGCCGGCGCCGGGCAGAGGGTGACGGTGCCGCTCAAGGTGGTGCTGCAGCCGCAGGTGAGGGAGGTGGGGTGGGAAGGGGGGGGACACGACGCTGTTTTGGGGGCGATTTGGGGCTGTTCGGGGTGGGTTTGGGTCTAACGTTGGGGTTGGGGTTGGTTTTAGGGCTTGTGTTGGTTCCATTGGGTCTAATCTGGGTGGTTTTGGGTCTAATCTTGGTGGGTTTGGGTCTAATCTTGGGGTTGGGGTTGGTTTTAGGGCTTGTATTGGTTCCATTGGGTCTAATGTTGTTGGGTTTGGGTCTAATCTTGATGGGTTTGGGTCTAACGTTGGGGTTGGGGTTGGTTTTAGGGCTTGTGTTGGTTCTGTTGGGTCTAATCTTGGGGGGTTTGGGTCTAATCTTGGGGTTGGGGTTGGGTTTGGACCTTGTGTTGGTTCCATTGGGTCCAATCTTGACCCCATTGCCTCCACCATGACCCCATTGACTCAACCCCGACCCCATTGACACAACCACGACCTCATTGACTCAACCCCGACCCCATTGACTCAACCCCGACCCCATTGACTCAACCCCGACCCCATTGACTCAACCACAACCCCATTGACTCAACCCCGACCCCATTGACTCAACCCCGACCCCATTGACACTACCCCGACCTCATTGACTCAACCCCGACCCCATTGACTCAACCCCGACCCCATTGACTCAACCACAACCCCATTGACTCAACCCCGACCCCATTGACTCAACCCCGACCCCATTGACTCAACCCCGACCCCATTGACTCAACCCCGACCCCATTGACTCAACCACAACCCCATTGACTCAACCCCGACCCCATTGACTCAACCACGACCCCATTGCCTCCCCCATCACCCCATTGACTCAACCCCGACCCCTTTGACTCAACCCCGACCCCGTTGCCTCCACCACGACCCCATTGACTCAACCACGACCCCATTGACTCAACCACAACCCCATTGCCTCCCCCATCACCCCATTGACTCAACCCCGACCCCATTGACTCAACCACAACCCCATTGCCTCCCCCATCACCCCATTGACTCAACCCTGACCCCATTGACTCAACCACGACCCCGTTGCCTCCACCGCAACCCCATTACCTCCCCCATCACCTCCCTTTCCCTTCCAGACCACCACCTCCCCGGGCGCCTCCTCCGGCCTCTCCGTGGTGAAGGTGCTGAGCACCCCGGACCTCTCTTGCCACGCGGCCTCCGTCGGCGGCGCGGCGCCAACGCCGGCACCGCCGGCGGCCCCGCGCGGCGCCAGCGAGGAGAGCCGCAAGCTGGAGCACCAGAAGAAGCAGGAGAAAGCCAACCGCATCGTGGCCGAGGCCATCGCCCGGGCGCGGGCCCGCGGCGAGCAGAACATCCCGCGCGTGCTCAACGAGGACGAGCTGCCCCACGTGCGGCCCGACGACGACGGCGCCGAGCGCAAGCGGCGCCGCCGGGGCGACCGCGGCGCCAAGGAGGACAGGAGCAGGAAGGGCAAGGGGCAAAGCGGGGCTAGGAGTAAAGGGAGGAGCAAACCCAGGTGAGGAAGGAGCTGGGGGGGGGGGGGGGGGGTTGAGGGTGTAGAGGTCTACTGAGGACGTTGAGTTCTGTTGGGTGCCCGTTGAGCCCAGTGTGTGCCCATTGAGCCCAGTGTGTGCCCATTGACCCCATTGAGCTCCATTGTGTGCCCATTGACCCCATTGAGCTCCATTGTGTGCCCATTGACCCCATTGAGTCCCGTTGAGCCCATTGAGTCCCATTGAGCCCATTGAGTCCCGTTGAGCCCATTGAGTCCCATTGAGCTCTATTGTGTGCCCATTGACCCCATTGAGTCCCGTTGAGCCCATTGAGTCCCATTGAGCCCATTGTGTGCCCATTGACCCCATTGAGTCCCGTTGAGCCCATTGAGTCCCATTGAGCCCATTGTGTGCCCATTGACCCCATTGAGTCCCGTTGAGCCCATTGTGTGCCCATTGACCCCATTGAGCTCCATTGTGTGCCCATTGAGTCCCATTGTGTGCCCATTGAGCCCATTGTGTGCCCATTGACCCCAGTGAGCTCCATTGTGTGCCCATTGAGCCCATTGAATCCCATTGAGCCCATTGTGTGCCCGTTGACCCCATTGAGTCCCATTGAGCTCTGTTGTGTGCCTATTGACCCCATTGAGTCCCATTGAGCCCATTGAGTCCCATTGAGCCCATTGTGTGCCCATTGACCCCATTGAGTCCCGTTGAGCCCATTGAGTCCCATTGAGCCCATTGTGTGCCCATTGACCCCATTGTGTGCCCATTGACCCCATTGTGTGCCCATTGACCCCAGTGAGCTCCATTGTGTGCCCATTGAGCCCATTGAATCCCACTGAGCCCATTGTGTGCCCGTTGACCCCATTGTGTGCCCATTGACCCCATTGAGCTCCATTGTGTGCCCATTGAGCCCATTGAATCCCATTGAGCCCATTGTGTGCCCGTTGACCCCATTGAGTCCCATTGAGCTCTATTGTGTGCCCATTGACCCCATTGAGTCCCATTGAGCCCATTGAGTCCCATTGAGCCCATTGTGTGCCCATTGACCCCATTGAGTCCCGTTGAGCCCATTGAGTCCCATTGAGCCCATTGTGTGCCCATTGACCCCATTGTGTGCCCATTGACCCCATTGTGTGCCCATTGACCCCATTGAGTCCCATTGAGCCCATTGTGTGCCCATTGACCCCATTGAGTCCCATTGAGCCCATTGAGTCCCATTGAGCCCATTGTGTGCCATGGACCCCATTGAGCCCATTGAGCCCATTGTGTGCCCATTGACCCCACTGAGTCCCATTGAGCCCATTGTGTGCCCATTGACCCCATTGAGTCCCGTTGAGCCCATTGAGTCCCATTGAGCCCATTGTGTGCCCATTGACCCCATTGAGTCCCGTTGAGCCCATTGAGTCCCATTGACCCCATTGTGTGCCCATTGACCCCATTGAGTCCCGTTGAGCCCATTGTGTGCCCATTGACCCCATTGAGCTCCATTGTGTGCCCATTGAGTCCCATTGTGTGCCCATTGAGCCCATTGTGTGCCCATTGACCCCAGTGAGCTCCATTGTGTGCCCATTGAGCCCATTGAATCCCATTGAGCCCATTGTGTGCCCGTTGACCCCATTGAGTCCCATTGAGCTCTGTTGTGTGCCTATTGACCCCATTGAGTCCCATTGAGCCCATTGAGTCCCATTGAGCCCATTGTGTGCCCATTGACCCCATTGAGTCCCGTTGAGCCCATTGAGTCCCATTGAGCCCATTGTGTGCCCATTGACCCCATTGTGTGCCCATTGACCCCATTGTGTGCCCATTGACCCCAGTGAGCTCCATTGTGTGCCCATTGAGCCCATTGAATCCCACTGAGCCCATTGTGTGCCCGTTGACCCCATTGTGTGCCCATTGACCCCATTGAGCTCCATTGTGTGCCCATTGAGCCCATTGTGTCCCCATTGACCCCATTGAACTCCATTGTGTCCCCATTGACCCCGTTGTGTGCCCATTCACCCCATTGAGCCCATTGAGTTCCATTGTGTCCCCATTGACCCCATTGAGCCCCATTGTGTGCTCATTGAGCTCCATTGTGTGCCCATTGAGCCCATTGTGTGCCCATTGACCCCATTGAGCCCCATTGTGTGCTCATTGAGCTCCATTGTGTGCCCATTGAGCCCATTGTGTGCCCATTGACCTCAATTGTGTCCCTGTTGACCCCATTGAGCCCCATTGACCCCACTGTGTCCACATTGACCCCGTTGAGCTCTACTGAGTCCATTGAGCTTCATTAAGGCCATTGAGCCCATGGTGTGCCCATTGACCCCATTGAGCCCCATTGTGTCCCCATTGACCCCGTTGAGCTCCATTGTGTCCCCATTGACCCCATTGACTCCATTGAGCTCCATTGCATCCCCATTGTCTCCATTGTCCCCATTGTGACCCCATTGCCCCCATTGCCCCCCATTGACCCCCTTGCCCCCCCTTGCCCCCCCAGCACCATCACGCCGGTGGTGGGGAAGAAGCGGAAGCGCAACGCGTCCTCGGACACCTCCGACGCTGAGGTCCTGCCCGCGCCGTCCCCGCGCCAGGAGGAGGAGCCCAGTGTGCAGGTAAGGGGCCCGCGGGGGCACCGACACCACCAGCACCTCCATAGGCACTTCCAGAACCCATTTATGGCCCCATAACCATCTGCAGAACCCATCTATGACCCCATAACCATTTTCAGAACCCATCTACAGCCCCATAACCATCTCCAGAACCCATCTATGGCCCCGTAACCACCTCCAGAACCCATCTATGACCCCATAACCATCTCCAGAACCCATCTATGACCCCATAACCATCTCCAGAACCCATCTATGGCCCCGTAACCATCTCCAGAACCCATCTATGACCCCATAACCATTTCCAGAACCCATCTATGGCCCCGTAACCACCTCCAGAACCCATCTATGACCCCATAACCATTTCCAGAACCCATCTATGGCCCCGTAACCACTTCCAGAACCCATCTATGACCCCATAACCATCTCCAGAACCCATCTACGACCCCATAACCATCTCCAGAACCCATCTACGGCCCCATAACCATGTCCAGAACCCATCTATGACCCCATAACCATCTCCAGAACCCATCTATGACCCGATAACCACATCCAGAACCCATCTACGGTGCCATAACCACATCCAGGACCCATCTATGACCCCATAACCATCTCCAGAACCCCTCTATGGTCCCATAACAGTGTCCAGAACCCCTCTATGGTCCCATAACCATTTCCAGAACCCATCTATGACCCCATAACCACCTCCAGAACCCCTCTATGGTCCCATAACCACATCCAGAACCCATCTATGACCCCATAACCATCTCCAGAACCCATCTACAGCCCCATAACCACCTCCAGCCCCATAACCAGCCCTTTCCTCCCCCCAGAAGCGCCGCTCCAACCGGCAGGTGAAGCGCAAGAAGTACACGGAGGACCTGGACATCAAGATCACCGATGATGAGGAGGACGAGGAGCTCGACGTCACCGGCCCCGCGCGCCCGGAGCAGCCCCCGGCGCCGCCGGCACCGGAGCCCGAGGGAGAGGCCTTGCCCTCCATGCAGTTCTTTGTGGTGGGAGCGGTTCCATTGAGGTCCTCATTGGGTCGTGGGCATCCATGGGCACCCGTTGGGGCAGCCATGGGCACCCATTGGGTCATCCATGGGCACCCGTTGGGTTGTGGGCACCCGTTGGGTTGTGGGCACCCATTGGCCATGGGCATCCATTGGGTCATCCATGGGCACCCATTGGGTCGTGGGCACCCATTGGCCATGGGCACCCATTGGGTCATCCATGGGCACCCATTGGGTCGTGGGCACCCATTGGCCATGGGCATCCATTGGGTCATCCATGGACACCCATTGGGTCGTGGGCACCCATTGGCCATGGGCATCCATTGGGTCATCCATGGGCACCCATTGGCCATGGGCATCCATTGGGTCATCCGTGGGCACCCATTGGGTCATCCATGGGCACCCATTGGGTCGTGGGCACCCATTGGCCATGGGCATCCATTGGCCATGGGCATCCATTGGGTCATCCGTGGGCACCCATTGGGTCATCCATGGGCACCCATTGGGTCATGGCCATCCGTGGGCACCCATTGGGTTGTGGTCACCCATTGGGTCATGGTCATCCATGGGCACCCATTGGGTTGTGGTCATCCATGGGCACCCATTGGGTTGTGGTCATCCATGGGCACCCATTGGGTTGTGGTCATCCATTGGCCATGGGCACCCACTGGGTCATCCATGGGCACCCATTGGGTCATGGTCATCCATGGGCACCTACTGGGACGTCCATGGGCACCCGTTGGGTCACCCATGGGCACCCATTGGGTCATGGCCATCCATTGGCCATAGGCACCCATTGGGTCATCCATGGGCACCCATTGGGTCATGGTCATCCATGGTCACCCATTCGCCATGCTCACCCATTGGCCATGTTCACCCATTGGGCCTTGCCTTGTGTCTCCTGCAGGAGAACCCGAGCGAGGAGGACGCGGCCATTGTGGACAAGGTGTTGTCCATGAGGGTGGTCAAGAAGGAGGTGAGGGAGGGTCTTGGGGGCATCTAAAGGGGGTTTGGGGTCAATGGAGCTCAATGGGGATGGGTCTTGGAGGGGTTTGTGGGGGCTTGAAGGCATCTAAAGGGGGTTTGGGGTCAATGGAGCTCAATGGGGATGGGTCTTGGAGGGGTTTGTGGGGGCTTGAAGGCATCTAAAGGGGGTTTGGGGTCAATGTAAGTCAATGGGGATGGGTGTGAAGGGGTTTATGGGCTCTTGGTGGCATCTAAAGGGGGTTTGGGGTCAATGGAAGTCAATGGGGATGGGTGTGAAGGGGTTTATGGGCTCTTGGTGGCATCTAAAGGAGGTTTGGGGTCAATGGAAGTCAATGGGGATGGGTTTTGGAGGGGTTTGTGGGGGCTTGGTGGCATCTAAAGGAGGTTTGGGGTCAATGGAAGTCAATGGGGATGGGTTTTGGAGGGGTTTGTGGGGGCTTGGTGGCATCTAAAGGGGGTTTGGGGTCAATGGAAGTCAATGGGGATGGGTTTTGGAGGGGTTTGTGGGGGCTTGGTGGCATCTAAAGGAGGTTTGGGGTCAATGGAGCTCAATGGGGATGGGTTTTGGAGGGGTTTGTGGGGCCTTGGTGGCATCTAAAGGGGGTTTGGGGTCAATGGAGCTCAATGGGGATGGGTCTGAAGGGGTTTGTGGGCTCTTGGTGGCATCTAAAGGGGGTTTGGGGTCAATGGAGCTCAATGGGGTTGGGTCTGAAGGGGTTTATAGGCGCTTGAAGGCATCTAAAGGGGGTTTGGGATCAATGGAAGTCAATGGGGATGGGTTTTGGAGGGGTTTGTGGGCTCTTGGTGGCATCTAAAGGGGGTTTGGGCTCAATATAACTCAATGGGGCTGGTCCTTACGGGCTCTTGGTGGCCTCTGAGGGGGGTTTGGCCTCCTGCTGTGTCCATGGGGCAGGCTTCGGAGGTGGGCCGAGGCCTTGGCCTGGATCTGCTGCCTTGTCCTCACGCCCCATCGCCTTCCCCATAGCTTCCCTCGGGCCAACTGGTGGAGTCGGAGGAGTTCTTCGTCAAGTACAAGAACTAGTGAGTGCCCCACGGCGACGTGCCTATGGGGTCCCAGCAGCCGTGGCGACGTGCCTATGGGGTCCCAGCAGCCATCGGGCCCTCGGGGACGTTCCCGGCCCCGTCCCACCGTCTCCTGTGTGCCCCCAGCTCCTACCTGCACTGCGAATGGGCCACCATTGACCAGCTGGAGAAGGACAAGAGGATCCACCAGAAGCTCAAGCGCTTCAAGACCAAGATGACGCAGATGCGGCACTTCTTCCATGAGGTCCTTGGTGGTCCTTTGTGGGCCATTCTGCTCTTTCCGGGTCTATTGTGGTTAATGGTGGTGGATTATGGGCCATTATGGTCCTTTGTGGGCCATCGGGTCTTTATGGGCCATTATGGTCCCTTTTGGTCCATTATGGTTCTTCATGGTCAACTAGGGTCTTTTATGGTCCGTTATGGTCTATCATGGTCCTTTGGTTCATTGTGGTCCATTGTGGTCCTTTATGGTCCATTATGGGTCATTGGGGTCAATTATGGTCCATTATGGTCCATTATGGTCCTTTATGGTCCATTATGGTTCTTCATGGTCAATTATGGTCCTTTATGGTCCATTATGGTCTATTATGGTCCTTCGGTTCATTATGGTCCATTGTGGTCCTTTATGGTCCATTATGGTTCATTGGGGTCAATTATGGGCCATTATGGTCAATTATGGTCCATTATGGTCCTTTATGGTCCATTATGGTTCTTCATGGTCAATTATGGTCATTTATGGTCCATTATAGTCTATTATGGTTCTTTGGTTCATTATGGTCCATTGTGGTCCTTTATGGTCCATTATGGTCCATTTATGCTCCATTATGGTTCTTCATTGTCACTTATGGCCCTTTATGGTCCGTTATGGTCCATTTATGGTCCATTTATGGTCCATTATGGTTCTTCATTGTCACTTACGGCCCATTATGGTCCATTTATGGTCCATTATGGTCCATTATGGTCCATTTATGGTCTATTATGGTCTATTATGGTCCATTTATGGTCCATTATGGTTCTTCATTGTCATTTATGGCCCATTATGGTCCATTTATGGTCCATTAGGGTCCATTATGGTCCATTTATGGCCCATTCTGGCCCCTTCCGGTCCTTCACGGCCCCTGCCTCTCCCTCCCCACCAGGACGAAGAGCCCTTCAACCCCGACTACGTGGAAGTCGACCGCATCCTGGACGAGTCGCACAGCGTGGACAAGGACAACGGCGAGGTGATGGCGGCGCCGACGGCTCCCCTGTGTCCCCGTCCCCCCCCTTCCCCTTCCCTCCATGGCCCCCCTCCGTGGTCCTCTCCTTGATGGGCTCCATCCCCTTCCAGCCCGTGGTCTATTACCTGGTCAAGTGGTGCTCGCTGCCCTACGAGGACAGCACCTGGGAGCTGCAGGAGGACGTGGATGAAGGCAAGATCCTGGAGTTCAAGCGCATCCAGGCCCGCAACCCGGAGCTCAAGCGCTTGGTGAGCGCTGGGGTCTTCTCCAGCTGCCCCATAAGGGGCTCTGGGAGAGGTTTGGGGCCTCTCAAGTGCTCCTGGGGGCGGTTATGGGGGCTTGAAGGCATCTAAAGGGGGTTGGGGGTCAATGGAAGTCAATGGGGATGGGTCTGAAGGGGTTTGTGGGGGCTTGGTGGCTCCTAAAGGAGGTTGGGGGTCAATGGAAGTCAATGGGGATGGGTGTGAAGGTGTTTATGGGCTCTTGGTGGCATTTAAAGGAGGTTTGGGGTCAATGGAGCTCAATGGGAATGGGTTTTGGAGGGGTTTGTGGGGGCTTGAAGGCATCTAAAGGGGATTTGGGGTCAATGGAAGTCAATGGGAATGGGTTTTGGAGGGGTTTGTGGGGGCTTGAAGGCATCTAAAGGGGGTTTGGGGTCAATGGAAGTCAATGGGGATGGGTTTTGGAGGGGTTTTTTGGGGCTTGAAGGCATCTAAAGGGGGTTTAGGGTCAATGGAAGTCAATGGGGATGGGTGTGAAGGTGTTTATGGGCTCTTGGTGGCATCTAAAGGGGGTTTGGGGTCAATGGAAGTCAATGGGGATGGGTTTTGGAGCGGTTTGTGGGGTCTTGGTGGCATCTAAAGGGGGTTGGGGGTCAATGGAAGTCAATGGGGATGGGTCTTGGAGGGGTTTTTTGGGGCTTGAAGGCATCTAAAGGGGGTTTAGGGTCAATGGAAGTCAATGGGGATGGGTGTGAAGGTGTTTATGAGCTCTTGGTGGCATCTAAAGGGGGTTTGGGGTCAATGGAAGTCAATGGGGATGGGTTTTGGAGCGGTTTGTGGGGTCTTGGTGGCATCTAAAGGGGGTTGGGGGTCAATGGAAGTCAATGGGGATGGGTCTTGGAGGGGTTTATGGGGGCTTGAAGGCATCTAAAGGGGTTTGGGGTCAATGGAAGTCAATGGGAATGGGTTTTGGAGGGGTTTGTGGGGGCTTGAAGGCATTTAAAGGGGGTTTGGGGTCAATGGAAGTCAATGGGGATGGGTTTTGGAGGGGTTTTTTGGGGCTTGAAGGCATCTAAAGGGGGTTTAGGGTCAATGGAAGTCAATGGGGATGGGTTTTGGAGGGGTTTGTGGGGGCTTGAAGGCATCTAAAGGGGGTTGGGGGTCAATGGAGCTCAATGGGGCTGACTCTGAAGGTGCTTATGGGCTCTTGAAGGCATCTAAAGGGGGTTTGGTGGCACCTAAGTGGGGTTTGGGCTCAATATAAGTCAATGGGGCTGGCTCTGGAGGTCTTGGCGCGCTCTTGGCGTCACCGGGCTCCCTTTGCCTTGGCGCCGGCGGCAGCCGCGTCCTCAGGCCGGGTCATGGCAGAAGCTGGAGCTGTGCCACGAGTACAAGAACCACAACCAGCTCCGCGAGTACCAACTGGAAGGGGTCAACTGGCTCCTCTTCAACTGGTACAACCGGTGAGTGCCGCGCTGACGGCGGTGATGATGGGGATGGCGATGGCGATGGCGAGCTTCATCCATGGTGTCCATCGAAGGCAAAACTGCATCCTGGCCGACGAGATGGGCCTGGGCAAGACCATCCAATCCATCGCCTTCTTGCAAGAGGTCTACAAAGGGGGCATCCACGGCCCCTTCCTGGTCATCGCGCCCTTGTCCACCATCACCAACTGGGAGCGGGAGTTCGGCACGTGGACCGAGATGAACACCATCGTCTACCACGGCAGCCTCGCCTCGCGCCAGATGATCCAGCAGTACGAGATGTACTGCAAGGACGGCAGGGTGAGGGCTCCAGCCCCACCCCATTGACCCCATTGACCCCATTGAGTCCCATTGAGTCCCATTGAGTCCCATTGACCCCATTGAACCCGTCGACCCCATTGAGTCCCATTGACCCCATTGACTTCCATTGACTCCCATTGACCCATTGACTCCATTGAGTCCCATTGACCCCATTGACTCCATTGAGTCCCATTGACCCCATTGACTCCATTGACTCCCATTGACTCCATTGTCTCCATTGACTCCCATTGAATCCCATTGACCCCATTGACTCCCATTGACTCCATTGTCTCCATTGACTCCCATTGAGTCCCATTGACTCCCATTGAGTCCCATTGACCCCATTGACTCCCATTGACCCCGTTGACTCCATTGAGTCCCATTGACTCCATTGTCTCCATTGACTCCATTGAGTCCAATTGAGACCATTGACCCCCATTGACTCCCATTGACCCCATTGACTCCCATTGACCCCATTGACTCCATTGAGTCCCATTGACTCCATTGTCTCCATTGACTCCATTGAGTCCCATTGAGACCATTGACCCCCATTGACTCCCATTGACTCCCATTGCCCCCATTGACTCCATTGTCTCCCTTGACCCCCCTTGAGTCCCATTGACCCCTATTGACCCCCATTTCCCCCATTGCCTCCCAATAACTCCCATTGACCCCCATTGAGTCCGTTGAGTCCCATTGAATCCCATTGACTCCCATTTGACTCCATTGACTCCATTGCCCCCCATTGCCCCCCATTGACTCCCATTGCCCCCCATTGACCCCCATTGACTCCCATTGCCCCCCATTGACCCCCATTGACTCCCATTGCCCCCCATTGACCCCCATTGACTCCCATTGCCCCCCATTGACTCCCATTGACTCCATCGACTCCCATTGACTCCCATTGACCCCAATGACCACCATTGACTCCATTGCTCCCCATCCCCCATTGACCCCATTGACCGCATTTCCCCCCATTGACCCCATTGCCCCCCATTGAGACTTATTGACCCCCATTGACCCCCATTGACTCCATTGACCCCCATTGCCCCCATTGCCCCCCATTGTCCCCCATTGCCTCCATTGTCCCCATTGACCCCATTGTCTCCATTGACCCCCATTGACTCCCATTGCCCCCCATTGACCCCCATTGCCCCCATTGACTCCATTGACCCTCATTGACTCCCATTGACCCCCATTGACTCCATTGTCTCCATTGACCCCCATTGACCCCATTGCCCCCCATTGTCCCCCATTGCCCCCCATTGACTCCCATTGCCCCCATTGACTCCATTGACTCCCATTGCCCCCATTGACTCCATTGTCTCCATTGACCCCCATTGACTCCCATTGACCCCATTGCCCCCCATTGCCCCCCATTGACTCCATTGACTCCCATTGCCCCCATTGACTCCATTGTCTCCATTGACCCCCATTGACCCCCATTGACTCCCATTGACCCCCATTGACTCCATTGACCTCCATTGCCCTGCATTGGCTCCCATTGCCCCCCATTGACTCCATTGACTTCATTGTCTCCATTGACTCCCATTGTCTCCATTGTCTCCATTGACTCCCATTGACTCCCATTGACCCCCATTGACTCCATTGACCCCCATTGCCCCGCATTGACCCCCATTGCCCCCCATTGACTCCCATTGCCCCCCATCGCCCCCCCCCCCCAGGGCCGCCTCATCCCCGGCGCCTACAAGTTCGACGCGCTCATCACCACCTTCGAGATGATCCTGTCCGAGTGCCCTGAGCTGCGCGAGATCGAGTGGCGCTGCGTGGTCATCGACGAGGCCCATCGCCTCAAGAACCGCAACTGCAAGCTGCTCGACAGCCTCAAGCACATGGACCTGGTGCGGGGCCTCGAACGGGCCGTGAGGGCATCTAAAGGGGCTTGGAGGGCGTCTAAAGGGGCTTGGAGGAGGTCTAAAGGGGGTTGGAGGGGGTCTAAAGGGGGTTGGAGGGGGTCTAAAGGGGGTTGGAGGGGGTCTAAAGGGGGTTGGAGGGCGTCTAAAGGGGGTTGGAGGGGGTCTAGAGGGGGTCTAAAGGGGGTTGGAGGGGGTCTAAAGGGGGTTGGAGGGCGTCTAAAGGGGGTTGGAGGGCGTCTAAAGGGGGTTTGAGGGCGTCTAAAGGGGGTTGGAGGAGGTCTAAAGGGGGTTGGAGGGGGTCTAAAGGGGTTTGAGGGCGTCTAAAGGGGGTTGGAGGGGGTCTAAAGGGGGTTGGAGGGGGTCTAAAGGGGGTTGGAGGGGGTCTAAAGGGGGTTGGAGGGCGTCTAAAGGGGGTTGGCGGGGGTCTAAAGGGGGTTGGAGGGCGTCTAAAGGGGGTTGGAGGAGGTCTAAAGGGGGTTGGAGGGGGTCTAAAGGGGGTTGGAGGGCGTCTAAAGGCGGTTGGAGGGCGTCTAAAGGGGGTTGGAGGGGGTCTAAAGCGGTTGGAGGGCGTCTAAAGGGGGTTGGAGGGGGTCTAAAGGAGGTTTGAGGGGGTCTAAAGGGGGTTGGAGGGGGTCTAAAGGGGGTTGGAGGGGGTCTAAAGGGGGTTGGAGGGCGTCTAAAGGGGGTTGGAGGAGGTCTAAAGGGGGTTGGAGGGGGTCTAAAGGGGGTTGGAGGGCGTCTAAAGGAGGTTTGAGGGGGTCTAAAGGGGGTTGGAGGGGGTCTAAAGGGGGTTGGAGGGGGTCTAAAGGGGTTGGAGGGGGTCTAAAGGGGGGTGGAGGGGGTCTAAAGGGGGTTGGAGGGGGTCTAAAGGGGGTTGGAGGGCGTCTAAAGGGGGTTGGAGGGGGTCTAAAGGGGGTTGGAGGGGGTCTAAAGCGGTTGGAGGGGGTCTAAAGGGGGGTGGAGGGGGTCTAAAGGGGGTTGGCGGGGGTCTAAAGGGGGTTGGAGGAGGTCTAAAGAGGTTTGAGGGGGTCTAAAGGGGGTTGGAGGAGGTCTAAAGGGGTTTGAGGGCGTCTAAAGGGGGTTGGAGGGGGTCTAAAGGGGTTTGAGGGCGTCTAAATGGGGTTTGAGGCCGTCTAAAGGGGTTTGAGGGCGTCTAAAGGGGGTTTGAGGGCATCTAAAGGGGGTTTGAGGGCGTCTAAAGGGGGTTTGAGGGCTCCTAAAGGGGTTTGATGGGATCTAAAAGGGGGTTTGATGGGATCTAAAGGGGGTTTGATGGGATCTAAAGGGGTTTGATGGGATCTAAAGGGGGTTTGATGGGATCTAAAGGGGTTTGATGGGATCTAAAGGGGGTTTGATGGGATCTAAAGGGGGTTTGATGGGATCTAAAGGGGTTTGTTGGGATCTAAAGGGGGTTTGATGGGATCTAAAGGGCGTTTGATGGGATCTCAAGGGGGTTTGATGGGATCTAAAGGGGGTTTGATGGGATTTAATGGGGTTTGATGGGATCTAAAAGGGGGTTTGATGGGATTTAATGGGGTTTGATGGGATCTAAAGGGGGTTTGATGGGATCTAAAGGGGGTTTGATGGGATCTAAAGGGGGTTTGATGGGATTTAATGGGGTTTGATGGGATCTAAAAGGGGGTTTGATGGGATCTGAAGGGGTTTGATGGGATCTCAAGGGGGTTTGATGGGATCTAAAGGGGGTTTGATGGGATCTAAAGGGGTTTGATGGGATCTGAAGGGGTTTGATGGGATCTAAAGGGGTTTGATGGGATCTAAAGGGGTTTGATGGGATCTCAAGGGGGTTTGATGGGATCTAAAGGGGGTTTGATGGGATCTAAAGGGGTTTGATGGGATCTAAAGGGGGTTTGATGGGATCTAAAGCGGTTTGATGGGATCTAAAGGGGGTTTGATGGGTTCTAACAGGGTTTAATGGGCCCTACAAGAGCTTTGGCCTCCCCGCACCTCCCCAGTGCCGCTCGTGAAGGTCCCTATGGAGCCTTGGTGGCATCTCAGGTGGCTTCCCCCGTTGTGTCCCCCCCCTGCAGGAGCACAAGGTGCTGCTGACGGGCACCCCCCTGCAGAACACGGTGGAGGAGCTCTTCAGCCTCCTGCACTTCCTGGAGCCGGCCCAGTTCCCATCGGAAGCCGAGTTCCTCAAGGACTTTGGGGACCTCAAGACCGAGGAGCAGGTGAGGTCCATGGGGATGCCCTCACCTCCATCCCCACTGACCACCCCATGGTGATGCCCTCACCTCCATCCCCATTGACCACCCCATGGTGATGCCCTCACCTCCATCCCCATTGACCGCCCCATGGTGATGCCCTCACCTCCATCCCCATTGACCGCCCCATGGTGATGCCCTCACCTCCATCCCCATTGACCGCCCCATGGTGATGCCCTCACCTCCATCCCCACTGACCACCCCATGGTGATGCCCTCACCTCCATCCCCATTGACCGCCCCATGGTGATGTCCTCACCTCCATCCCCATTGACCACCCCATGGTGATGCCCTCACCTCCATCCCCATTGACCACCCCGTGGTGATGCCCTCACCTCCATCCCCATTGGGTACCCCATGGTGATGCCCTCACCTCCATCCCCATTGACCACCCCGTGGTGATGCCCTCACCTCCATCCCCATTGGGTACCCCATGGTGATGCCCTCACCTCCATCCCCATTGACCACCCCATGGTGATGCCCTCACCTCCATCCCCATTGACCACCCCATGGTGATGCCCTCACCTCCATCCCCATTGACCACCCCATGGTGATGCCCTCACCTCCATCCCCATTGACCGCCCCATGGTGATGCCCTCACCTCCATCCCCATTGACCACCCCATGGTGATGCCCTCACCTCCATCCCCATTGACCGCCCCATGGTGATGCCCTCACCTCCATCCCCATTGACCACCCCATGGTGATGCCCTCACCTCCATCCCCATTGACCACCCCATGGTGATGCCCTCACCTCCATCCCCATTGGGTACCCCATGGTGATGCCCTCACCTCCATCCCCACTGACCACCCCATGGTGATGCCCTCACCTCCATCCCCATTGGGTACCCCATGGTGATGCCCTCACCTCCATCCCCATTGACCACCCCATGGTGATGCCCTCACCTCCATCCCCATTGGGTACCCCATGGTGATGCCCTCACCTCCATCCCCATTGACCACCCCGTGGTGATGCCCTCACCTCCATCCCCATTGACCGCCCCATGGTGATGCCCTCACCTCCATCCCCATTGACCACCCCATGGTGATGCCCTCAACTCCATCCCCATTGACCACCCCATGGTGATGCCCTCACCTCCATCCCCATTGACCACCCCATGGTGATGCCCTCACCTCCATCCCCATTGGGTACCCCATGGTGATGCCCTCACCTCCATCCCCATTGACCGCCCCATGGTGATGCCCTCACCTCCATCCCCATTGACCGCCCCATGGTGATGCCCTCACCTCCATCCCCATTGACCACCCCATGGTGATGCCCTCACCTCCATCCCCATTGGGTACCCCATGGTGATGCCCTCACCTCCATCCCCACTGACCACCCCATGGTGATGCCCTCACCTCCATCCCCATTGGCCACCCCCTTAGGTCCAGAAGCTCCAGGCCATCCTGAAGCCCATGATGCTGCGGCGCTTGAAGGAGGACGTGGAGAAGAACCTGGCCCCCAAGCAGGAGACCATCATCGAGGTGGAGCTCACCAACGTGCAGAAGAAGTTCTACCGCGCCATCCTGGAGAAGAACTTCTCCTTCCTGGCCAAGGGCGCCGGGCACGCCAACATGCCCAACCTGCTCAACACCATGATGGAGCTGCGCAAGTGCTGCAACCACCCCTATCTCATCAACGGTACGTGCCCATCGTGCTGCTCGTGGTGGTGGGTTCCCTCTGTGAGGTCCACAGAGGTCCATGCACGTGGTGCTTGAGGGCCTTCAAGGTCGTCCCGTTGGGTTCTTCCTCCATGCCCTCCATGGAGAACCTCCTCGGCGTCCTCCATCCCCATCCCATTGCGTTCCCCATCCATCGCCGATGGGAGTCCTCCCCCGATGCCCTCCATGGAGAACCTCCTCGCCGTCCTCCATCCCCATCCCATTGCGTTCCCCATCCATTGCCGATGGAGTCCTCCCCCCATGCCCTCCATGGAGAACCTCCTCGGCGTCCTCCATCCACCCCCATCCCATTGCGTTCCCCATCCATCGCCGATGGAGTCCTCCCTCCATGCCCTCCATGGAGAACCTCCTCGGCGTCCTCCATCCCCATCCCATTGCGTTCCCCATCCATCGCCGATGGGAGCCCTCCCTCCGTGCCCTCCATGGAGAACCTCCTCGGCGTCCTCCATCCCCATCCCATTGTGTTCCCCATCCATCGCCGATGGGAGTCCTCCCCCCATGCCCTCCATGGAGAACCTCCTCGGCGTCCTCCACCCCCATCCCATTGCGTTCCCCATCCATCGCCGATGGGAGTCCTCCCCCCATGCCCTCCATGGAGAACCTCCTCGGCGTCCTCCATCCCCATCCCATTGCGTTCCCCATCCATCGCCGATGGGAGTCCTCCCTCCATGCCCTCCATGGAGAACCTCCTCGGCGTCCTCCACCCCCATCCCATTGCGTTCCCCATCCATCGCCGATGGGAGTCCTCCCTCCATGCCCTCCATGGAGAACCTCCTCGCCGTCCTCCATCCCCATCCCATTGCGTTCCCCATCCATCGACGATGGAGTCCTCCCTCCATGCCCTCCATGGAGAACCTCCTCGGCGTCCTCCACCCCCATCCCATTGCGTTCCCCATCCATCGCCGATGGGAGTCCTCCCCCGATGCCCTCCATGGAGAACCTCCTCGGCGTCCTCCATCCCCATCCCATTGCGTTCCCCATCCATCGCCGATGGGAGTCCTCCCCCCGTGCCCTCCATGGAGAACCTCCTCGGCGTCCTCCATCCCCATCCCATTGCGTTCCCCATCCATCGCCGATGGGAGCCCTCCCCCCATGCCCTCCATGGAGAACCTCCTCGGCGTCCTCCATCCCCATCCCATTGCGTTCCCCATCCATCGCCGATGGGAGTCCTCCCTCCGTGCCCTCCATGGAGAACCTCCTCGGCGTCCTCCATCCCCATCCCATTGCGTTCCCCATCCATCGCCGATGGAGTCCTCCCTCCGTGCCCTCCATGGAGAACCTCCTCGGCGTCCTCCATCCCCATCCCATTGCGTTCCCCATCCATCGCCGATGGAGTCCTCCCTCCGTGCCCTCCATGGAGAACCTCCTCGGCGTCCTCCATCCCCATCCCATTGCGTTCCCCATCCATCGCCGATGGAGTCCTCCCTCCGTGCCCTCCATGGAGAACCTCCTCGGCGTCCTCCATCCCCATCCCATTGCGTTCCCCATCCATCGCCGATGGGAGTCCTCCCCCCATGCCCTCCATGGAGAACCTCCTCGGCGTCCTCCATCCCCATCCCATTGCGTTCCCCATCCATCGCCGATGGGAGTCCTCCCTCCATGCCCTCCATGGAGAACCTCCTCGGCGTCCTCCATCCCCATCCCATTGCGTTCCCCATCCATCGCCGATGGGAGTCCTCCCCCCGTGCCCTCCATGGAGAACCTCCTCGGCGTCCTCCATCCCCATCCCATTGCGTTCCCCATCCATCGCCGATGGGAGCCCTCCCCCCATGCCCTCCATGGAGAACCTCCTCGCCGTCCTCCATCCCCATCCCATTGCGTTCCCCATCCATCGCCGATGGAGTCCTCCCTCCGTGCCCTCCATGGAGAACCTCCTCGGCGTCCTCCATCCCCATCCCATTGCGTTCCCCATCCATCGCCGATGGGAGCCCTCCCTCCATGCCCTCCATGGAGAACCTCCTCGGCGTCCTCCATCCCCATCCCATTGCGTTCCCCATCCATCGCCGATGGGAGCCCTCCCTCCGTGCCCTCCATGGAGAACCTCCTCGGCGTCCTCCATCCCCATCCCATTGCGTTCCCCATCCATCGCCGATGGAGTCCTCCCTCCATGCCCTCCATGGAGAACCTCCTCGGCGTCCTCCACCCCCATCCCATTGCGTTCCCCATCCATCGCCGATGGGAGTCCTCCCTCCATGCCCTCCATGGAGAACCTCCTCGGCGTCCTCCATCCCCATCCCAAGAACCTCCTCGGCGTCCTCCATCCCCATCCCAAGAACCTCCTCGGCGTCCTCCATCCCCATCCCATTGCGTTCCCCATCCATCGCCGATGGGAGTCCTCCCCCGATGCCCTCCATGGAGAACCTCCTCGGCATCCTCCATCCCCATCCCATTGCGTTCCCCATCCATCGCCGATGGAGTCCTCCCCCCATGCCCTCCATGGAGAACCTCCTCGGCGTCCTCCATCCCCATCCCATTGCGTTCCCCATCCATCGCCGATGGGAGCCCTCCCCCCGTGCCCTCCATGGAGAACCTCCTCGGCGTCCTCCATCCCCATCCCATTGCGTTCCCCATCCATCGCCGATGGAGTCCTCCCCCCATGCCCTCCATGGAGAACCTCCTCGGCGTCCTCCATCCCCATCCCATTGCGTTCCCCATCCATCGCCGATGGGAGTCCTCCCTCCGTGCCCTCCATGGAGAACCTCCTCGGCGTCCTCCATCCCCATCCCATTGCGTTCCCCATCCATCGCCGATGGGAGCCCTCCCCCCATGCCCTCCATGGAGAACCTCCTCGATGTCCTCCATCCCCATCCCATTGCGTTCCCCATCCATCGCCGATGGAGTCCTCCCCCCATGCCCTCCATGGAGAACCTCCTCGGCGTCCTCCATCCCCATCCCATTGCGTTCCCCATCCATCGCCGATGGGAGCCCTCCCCCCATGCCCTCCATGGAGAACCTCCTCGCCGTCCTCCATCCCCATCCCATTGCGTTCCCCATCCATCGCCGATGGAGTCCTCCCTCCGTGCCCTCCATGGAGAACCTCCTCGGCGTCCTCCATCCCCATCCCATTGCGTTCCCCATCCATCGCCGATGGGAGCCCTCCCTCCATGCCCTCCATGGAGAACCTCCTCGGCGTCCTCCATCCCCATCCCATTGCGTTCCCCATCCATCGCCGATGGGAGCCCTCCCTCCGTGCCCTCCATGGAGAACCTCCTCGGCGTCCTCCATCCCCATCCCATTGCGTTCCCCATCCATCGCCGATGGAGTCCTCCCTCCATGCCCTCCATGGAGAACCTCCTCGGCGTCCTCCACCCCCATCCCATTGCGTTCCCCATCCATCGCCGATGGGAGTCCTCCCTCCATGCCCTCCATGGAGAACCTCCTCGGCGTCCTCCATCCCCATCCCAAGAACCTCCTCGGCGTCCTCCATCCCCATCCCAAGAACCTCCTCGGCGTCCTCCATCCCCATCCCATTGCGTTCCCCATCCATCGCCGATGGGAGTCCTCCCCCGATGCCCTCCATGGAGAACCTCCTCGGCGTCCTCCATCCCCATCCCATTGCGTTCCCCATCCATCGCCGATGGAGTCCTCCCCCCATGCCCTCCATGGAGAACCTCCTCGGCGTCCTCCATCCCCATCCCATTGCGTTCCCCATCCATCGCCGATGGAGTCCTCCCCCCATGCCCTCCATGGAGAACCTCCTCGGCGTCCTCCATCCCCATCCCATTGCGTTCCCCATCCATCGCCGATGGGAGCCCTCCCCCCGTGCCCTCCATGGAGAACCTCCTCGGCGTCCTCCATCCCCATCCCATTGCGTTCCCCATCCATCGCCGATGGAGTCCTCCCCCCATGCCCTCCATGGAGAACCTCCTCGGCGTCCTCCATCCCCATCCCATTGCGTTCCCCATCCATCGCCGATGGGAGTCCTCCCTCCGTGCCCTCCATGGAGAACCTCCTCGGCGTCCTCCATCCCCATCCCATTGCGTTCCCCATCCATCGCCGATGGAGTCCTCCCTCCATGCCCTCCATGGAGAACCTCCTCGGCGTCCTCCACCCCCATCCCATTGCGTTCCCCATCCATCGCCGATGGGAGCCCTCCCTCCATGCCCTCCATGGAGAACCTCCTCGGCGTCCTCCATCCCCATCCCATTGCGTTCCCCATCCATCGCCGATGGGAGTCCTCCCTCCGTGCCCTCCATGGAGAACCTCCTCGGCGTCCTCCATCCCCATCCCTCTGCGTTCCCCATCCATCGCCGATGGAGTCCTCCCCCCATGCCCTCCATGGAGAACCTCCTCGGCGTCCTCCATCCCCATCCCATTGCGTTCCCCATCCATCGCCGATGGGAGCCCTCCCTCCGTGCCCTCCATGGAGAACCTCCTCGACGTCCTCCATCCCCATCCCATTGCGTTCCCCATCCATCGCCGATGGGAGTCCTCCCCCCGTGCCCTCCATGGAGAACCTCCTCGGCGTCCTCCATCCCCATCCCATTGCGTTCCCCATCCATCGCCGATGGGAGCCCTCCCCCCATGCCCTCCATGGAGAACCTCCTCGGCGTCCTCCATCCCCATCCCATTGCGTTCCCCATCCATCGCCGATGGAGTCCTCCCTCCATGCCCTCCATGGAGAACCTCCTCGGCGTCCTCCATCCCCATCCCATTGCGTTCCCCATCCATCGCCGATGGGAGCCCTCCCTCCGTGCCCTCCATGGAGAACCTCCTCGGCGTCCTCCATCCCCATCCCATTGCGTTCCCCATCCATCGCCGATGGGAGTCCTCCCCCCATGCCCTCCATGGAGAACCTCCTCGGCGTCCTCCATCCCCATCCCATTGCGTTCCCCATCCATCGCCGATGGGAGCCCTCCCTCCGTGCCCTCCATGGAGAACCTCCTCGACGTCCTCCATCCCCATCCCATTGCGTTCCCCATCCATCGCCGATGGGAGCCCTCCCTCCGTGCCCTCCATGGAGAACCTCCTCGGCGTCCTCCATCCCCATCCCATTGCGTTCCCCATCCATCGCCGATGGGAGCCCTCCCTCCGTGCCCTCCATGGAGAACCTCCTCGACGTCCTCCATCCCCATCCCATTGCGTTCCCCATCCATCGCCGATGGAGTCCTCCCCCCATGCCCTCCATGGAGAACCTCCTCGGCGTCCTCCATCCCCATCCCATTGCGTTCCCCATCCATCGCCGATGGGAGTCCTCCCCCCGTGCCCTCCATGGAGAACCTCCTCGGCGTCCTCCATCCCCATCCCATTGCGTTCCCCATCCATCGCCGATGGAGTCCTCCCTCCGTGCCCTCCATGGAGAACCTCCTCGGCGTCCTCCATCCCCATCCCATTGCGTTCCTCATCCATCGCCGATGGGAGTCCTCCCCCCGTGCCCTCCATGGAGAACCTCCTCGGTGTCCTCCATCCCCATCCCATTGCGTTCCCCATCCATCGCCGATGGGAGTCCTCCCCCGATGCCCTCCATGGAGAACCTCCTCGGCGTCCTCCATCCCCATCCCATTGCGTTCCCCATCCATCGCCGATGGGAGCCCTCCCTCCGTGCCCTCCATGGAGAACCTCCTCGGCGTCCTCCACCCCCATCCCATTGCGTTCCCCATCCATCGCCGATGGGAGCCCTCCCCCCGTGCCCTCCATGGAGAACCTCCTCGGCGTCCTCCATCCCCATCCCATTGCGTTCCCCATCCATCGCCGATGGAGTCCTCCCTCCATGCCCTCCATGGAGAACCTCCTCGGCGTCCTCCATCCCCATCCCATTGCGTTCCCCATCCATCGCCGATGGGAGCCCTCCCTCCATGCCCTCCATGGAGAACCTCCTCGGCGTCCTCCATCCCCATCCCAAGAACCTCCTCGGCGTCCTCCATCCCCATCCCATTGCGTTCCCCATCCATCGCCGATGGGAGTCCTCCCTCCATGCCCTCCATGGAGAACCTCCTCGGCGTCCTCCATCCCCATCCCAAGAACCTCCTCGGCGTCCTCCATCCCCATCCCATTGCGTTCCCCATCCATCGCCGATGGGAGTCCTCCCTCCGTGCCCTCCATGGAGAACCTCCTCGGCGTCCTCCATCCCCATCCCATTGCGTTCCCCATCCATCGCCGATGGGAGCCCTCCCCCCGTGCCCTCCATGGAGAACCTCCTCGGCGTCCTCCATCCCCATCCCATTGCGTTCCTCATCCATCGCCGATGGGAGTCCTCCCCCCATGCCCTCCATGGAGAACCTCCTCGGCGTCCTCCATCCCCATCCCATTGCGTTCCCCATCCATCGCCGATGGGAGCCCTCCCTCCGTGCCCTCCATGGAGAACCTCCTCGGTGTCCTCCACCCCTCGCAGGCGCCGAGGAGAAGATCGTGGCCGAGTTCCGCGCCTCGTGCCCGGTGGCGCCGGCGCCGCCGGACCTGGCCCTGCAGGCCATGGTGCGCTCGGCCGGGAAGCTGGTGCTGCTCGACAAGCTCCTGCCCAAGCTCAAGGCCGGCGGCCACAAGGTGCTCATCTTCTCGCAGATGGTTCGCTGCCTCGACATCCTCGAGGACTACCTCATCCACAAGAGGTGCGGGACCAACGGGAGCCGGGGGGGGGGGGGGGCCTCCTGCGCGCTGCGCCCACAGCCCCATGGCGGCCCCATGGCGGCGGCCACATAGACCCCGATGGCAGCCCCATGGCGGCCCCATAGACCCCAATGGCAGCCCCTTAGACCCCGATGGCAGCCCCTTAGACCCTAATGGCAGCCCCATAGCAGCCCCATAGCGGCCCCATGGCGGCGGCCACATAGACCCCGATGGCAGCCCCACTGCGGCCCCATAGCGGCGGCCACATAGACCCCCATGGCAGCCCCACTGCGGCCCCATAGCGGGCCCATAGACCCCGGTGGCAGCCCCATAGTAGCCCCACAGCGGCCCCATAGCGGCCACATAGACCCCGATGGCAGCCCCACGGCGGCCACATAGACCCCGATGGCAGCCCCATGGCGGCCACATAGACCCCGATGGCAGCCCCACAGCGGCCCCATAGCGGCCACATAGACCCCGATGGCAGCCCCACGGCGGCCACATAGCGGCCACATAGACCCCCATGGCAGCCCCACTGCGGCCACATAGCGGCCACATAGACCCCCATGGCAGCCCCACGGCGGCCACATAGACCCCGATGGCAGCCCCACTGCGGCCCCATAGCGGCCCCATAGCGGCCACA
The DNA here is from genome assembly GCF_963264785.1 of Psittacula echo. Classification (NCBI taxonomy): domain Eukaryota; kingdom Metazoa; phylum Chordata; class Aves; order Psittaciformes; family Psittacidae; genus Psittacula; species Psittacula echo. The sequence continues at coordinate 1,648,676 of NC_137755.1, forward strand.
TAGACCCCGATGGCAGCCCCACAGCGGCCCCATAGCGGCCCCATAGCGGCCACATAGACCCCAATGGCAGCCCCATAGCAGCCCCACAGCGGCCCCATAGCAGCCACATAGACCCCGATGGCAGCCCCATAGCAGCCCCACAGCGGCCCCATAGCGGCCACATAGACCCCAATGGCAGCCCCACAGCGGCCCCATAGCGGCCACATAGACCCCGATGGCAGCCCCATGGCGGCCACATAGACCCCGATGGCAGCCCCACTGCGGCCCCATAGCGGCCACATAGACCCCGATGGCAGCCCCACTGCGGCCCCATAGCGGCCCCATAGCGGCCACATAGACCCCGATGGCAGCCCCACTGCGGCCCCATAGCGGGCCCATAGACCCCGATGGCAGCCCCACAGCGGCCACATAGACCCCGATGGCAGCCCCACGGCGGCCACATAGACCCCGATGGCAGCCCCACAGCGGCCCCATAGCGGCCACATAGACCCCAATGGCAGCCCCATAGCAGCCCCACAGCGGCCCCATAGCAGCCACATAGACCCCGATGGCAGCCCCATAGCAGCCCCACAGCGGCCCCATAGCGGCCACATAGACCCCAATGGCAGCCCCACAGCGGCCCCATAGCGGCCACATAGACCCCGATGGCAGCCCCATGGCGGCCACATAGACCCCGATGGCAGCCCCATGGCGGCCACATAGACCCCAATGGCAGCCCCACAGCGGCCCCATAGCGGGCCCATAGACCCCAATGGCAGCCCCACAGCGGCCCCATAGCGGGCCCATAGACCCCGATGGCAGCCCCACAGCGGCCACATAGACCCCGATGGCAGCCCCATGGCGGCCCCATAGACCCCAATGGCAGCCCCTTAGACCCCGATGGCAGCCCCTTAGACCCCAATGGCAGCCCCATAGCAGCCCCATAGCGGCCCCATAGCAGCCCCATAGACCCCGATGGCAGCCCCATAGCAGCCCCATAGCAGCCCCATATCCCCCAATGCCAGCCCCACCTCCACTCCATAGCGGCCCCATATCCCCCAATGCCAGCCCCATATCTCCCAATGCCAGCCCCATAGCGGCCCCATAGCAGCCCCATAGCTGCCCCATAGCTGCCCCATAGCTGCCCCATAGCTGCCCCATAGCAGCCCCATAGCAGCCCCATATCCCCCAATGCCAGTCCCATAGCAGCCCTATAGCGGCCCCATAGCAGCCCCATAGCTGCCCCATAGCAGCCCCATAGCAGCCCCATAGCAGCCCCATAGCAGCCCTATAGCTGCCCCATAGCAGCCCCATAGCAGCCCCATAGCAGCCCCATAGCAGCCCCATAGCTGCCCCATAGCAGCCCCATAGCAGCCCCACAGCAGCCCCATAGCAGCCCCATAGCTGCCCCATAGCAGCCCCATAGCAGCCCCATAGCTGCCCCATAGCAGCCCCATAGCAGCCCCATAGCAGCCCCATAGCAGCCCCATAGCTGCCCCATAGCTGCCCCATAGCCAGCCCCACAGCGGCCCCACAGCAGCCCCATAGCTGCCCCATAGCTGCCCCATAGCAGCCCCATAGCAGCCCCATAGCTGCCCCATAGCTGCCCCATAGCAGCCCCATATCAGCCCCATAGCTGCCCCATAGCTGCCCCATAGCAGCCCTATAGCAGCCCCATAGCAGCCCCATATCCCCCAATGCCAGCCCCATAGTAGCCCTATAGCGGCCCCATAGCTGCCCCATAGCAGCCCCATAGCTGCCCCATAGCAGCCCTATAGCTGCCCCATAGCTGCCCCATAGCAGCCCCATAGCAGCCCCATAGCAGCCCCATAGCGGCCCCATAGCTGCCCCATAGCAGCCCTATAGCAGCCCCATAGCAGCCCCATATCCCCCAATGCCAGCCCCATAGCAGCCCTATAGCTGCCCCATAGCTGCCCCATAGCAGCCCTATAGCAGCCCCATAGCAGCCCCATATCCCCCAATGCCAGCCCCATAGCAGCCCTATAGCGGCCCCATAGCAGCCCCATAGCAGCCCCATAGCTGCCCCATAGCAGCCCCACAGCAGCCCCATAGCAGCCCCATAGCTGCCCCATAGCAGCCCCACAGCAGCCCCATAGCAGCCCCACAGCAGCCCTATATCTGCCCCATAGCAGCCCCATAGCAGCCCCATAGCAGCCCCATAGCAGCCCCATAGCTGCCCCATAGCTGCCCCATAGCAGCCCCATAGCAGCCCCATAGCTGCCCCATAGCAGCCCCATAGCAGCCCCATAGCTGCCCCATAGCAGCCCCATAGCAGCCCCATAGCTGCCCCATAGCGGCCCCATAGCGGCCCCATAGCAGCCCCATAGCAGCCCCATATCCCCCAATGCCAGCCCCATAGCAGCCCCATAGCTGCCCCATAGCTGCCCCATAGCTGCCCCATAGCGGCCCCATAGCTGCCCCATAGCTGCCCCATAGCAGCCCCATAGCAGCCCCATAGCTGCCCCATAGCAGCCCCACAGCAGCCCCATAGCAGCCCAATAGCAGCCCCACAGCAGCCCCATAGCTGCCCCATAGCAGCCCCATAGCAGCCCCACAGCAGCCCCATAGCAGCCCCATAGCTGCCCCATAGCAGCCCTATAGCAGCCCCATAGCTGCCCCATAGCAGCCCCATAGCAGCCCCATAGCAGCCCCATAGCTGCCCCATAGCTGCCCCATAGCCAGCCCCACAGCGGCCCCACAGCAGCCCCATAGCTGCCCCATAGCAGCCCCATAGCTGCCCTATAGCGGCCCCATAGCAGCCCCATAGCAGCCCCATAGCTGCCCCATAGCAGCCCCATAGCAGCCCCATAGCAGCCCTATAGCTGCCCCATAGCAGCCCCATAGCAGCCCCATAGCAGCCCTATATCTGCCCCATAGCAGCCCCATAGCAGCCCCATAGCTGCCCCATAGCAGCCCCATAGCTGCCCCATAGCTGCCCCATAGCAGCCCCATAGCGGCCCCATAGCAGCCCCATAGCTGCCCCATAGCAGCCCCACAGCAGCCCCACAGCAGCCCCATAGCAGCCCCATAGCAGCCCCATAGCTGCCCCATAGCAGCCCCATAGCAGCCCCATAGCAGCCCCATAGCTGCCCCATAGCAGTCCCATAGCTGCCCCATAGCTGCCCCATAGCAGCCCCATAGCAGCCCCATAGCTGCCCCATAGCAGCCCAATAGCAGCCCCACAGCAGCCCCATAGCAGCCCCATAGCTGCCCCATAGCAGCCCCATATCCCCCAATGCCAGCCCCATAGCAGCCCCATAGCTGCCCCATAGCTGCCCCACAGCAGCCATCCCCATCCCCATCCCCCCGCGCCGCGCGCAGGTACGCGTACGAGCGGCTGGACGGGCGCGTGCGGGGCAACCTGCGCCAGGCGGCCATCGACCGCTTCAGCCGCGCCGACTCGGAGCGCTTCGTGTTCCTGCTGTGCACGCGCGCCGGCGGGCTCGGCATCAACCTGACCGCCGCCGACACCTGCGTCATCTTCGACTCCGACTGGAACCCCCAGAACGACCTCCAGGTACCCATGGGGGGGCGATGGGGGGGACCTTGGGGGGGGGGGATGGGGGTATGGGGGGGTATGGGGATAGGGGGGTATGGGGGTATGGGGGTATGGGGATAGGGGGGTATGGGGATAGGGGGGTATGGGGATATGGGGGTATGGGGGTATGGGGATATGGGGGTATGGGGATATGGGGGTATGGGGATATGGGGGTATGGGGGTATGGGGGTATGGGGATAGGGGGGTATGGGGGTATGGGGATAGGGGGGTATGGGGGTATGGGGGTATGGGGGTATGGGGGTATGGGGGTATGGGGATATGGGGGTATGGGGGTATGGGGGTATGGGGATATGGGGGTATGGGGGATATGGGGGTATGGGGGTATGGGGGTATGGGGATAGGGGGGTATGGGGATAGGGGGGTATGGGGATAGGGGGGTATGGGGGTATGGGGGGTATGGGGGTATGGGGATATGGGGGGTATGGGGGTATGGGGATATGGGGGTATGGGGGTATGGGGATAGGGGGGTATGGGGGTATGGGGGTATGGGGATAGGGGGGTATGGGGGTATGGGGGTATGGGGGTATGGGGATATGGGGGTATGGGGGTATGGGGGTATGGGGGTATGGGGATATGGGGGTATGGGGATATGGGGATATGGGGGTATGGGGGATATGGGGGTATGGGGATAGGGGGGTATGGGGATAGGGGGGTATGGGGATAGGGGGGTATGGGGGTATGGGGGTATGGGGGTATGGGGATATGGGGGTATGGGGGGGTATGGGGGGATATGGGGGTATGGGGGTATGGGGATATGGGGGTATGGGGGTATGGGGGGATATGGGGGTATGGGGGTATGGGGATATGGGGGTATGGGGGTATGGGGATAGGGGGGTATGGGGATAGGGGGGTATGGGGATAGGGGGGTATGGGGGTATGGGGGTATGGGGGTATGGGGGTATGGGGGATATGGGGGTATGGGGGTATGGGGGTATGGGGGTATGGGGGTATGGGGATAGGGGGGTATGGGGGTATGGGGGTATGGGGATATGGGGGTATGGGGGTATGGGGGTATGGGGATAGGGGGATAGGGGGGTATGGGGGATATGGGGGTATGGGGATAGGGGGGTATGGGGGTATGGGGACATTGGGGCTATGGGGGACATTGGGGGCTATGGGGGACATTGGGAGCTATGGGGCTGGGAGGGGTGGGGGGCGTTGAGAGATATGGGGCTGATGGAGGGATAGGGGGCATTGGGAGCTATGGGGTGGGAGAATGATGAAGGTGGGGTCCATCAAACTCTATGGGGAGTGCACTCCATGGGGCTGTGTTCTATGGGTCTCTATGGGGTTTCTATGGGTCTCTATGGGTCTCTATGGGCTCTCTATGGGTCTCTATGGGTCTCTATGGGGTCTCTATGGGTCCCTATGGGGTCCCTATGGGTCTCTATGGGGTCTCTATGGGTCCCTATGGGTCTCTATGGGTCCCTATGGGGTCTCTATGGGTCTCTATGGGTCCCTATGGGGTCTCTATGAGGTCCCTATGGGTCTCTATGGGTCCCTATGGGTCTCTATGGGGGTCATGGCTTGGTCCAGGCAGCGCGTTGCCGCGCATCCACCAGGGGGCGGTATAGTGCCGCAGTGTGCTCTATGGCTCCCTATGGCTCCCTATGGCTCCCTATGGCTCCCTATGGGTCTCTATGGGGTCTCTATGGGGCTCTATGGGTCTCTATGGGGTCCCTATGGGTCTCTATGGGTCCCTATGGGTCTCTATGGGTCTCTATGGGTCCCTATGGGTCTCTATGGGGGTCATGGCTTGGTCCAGGCAGCGCGTTGCCGCGCATCCACCAGGGGGCGGTATAGTGCCGCAGTGTGCTCTATGGCTCCCTATGGCTCCCTTTGGCTCCCTATGGCTCCCTATGGCTCCCTATGGTGTCGCTGTGGGTCGCTATGGGGCGCTGTGGGTCTGCCCCACAGGCGCAGGCGCGGTGCCACCGCATCGGGCAGTCCAAGGCGGTGAAGGTGTACCGGCTGATCACGCGCAGCTCCTACGAGCGGGAGATGTTTGACAAGGCCAGCCTCAAGCTGGGCCTCGACAAGGCCGTGCTGCAGAGCATGAGCGGCCGGGAGGGAGCCATCGCCGGGGTGGGTCTCTGTGGGGCAGTAGGGGGCTATGGGGGGCTATGGGGCAATGGGGTAATGAGAGTCATGGGGGGCTATGGGGTAATGGGGGGTTATGGGGTGGGCAATGAGGGGCTATGAGACCCCCCCATGGAGCATCCCCATGGATCCCCAGGGAGCTGACCTGTGGCTCCCGTTGAGCCCCATTGACTCCATTGACTTCATTGACCCCCATTGACCCCCATTGCCCCCATTGACTCCCATTGTCCCCCATTGACCCCCATTGCCCCCATTGACTCCCATTGACTCCCATTGACCCCCATTGACTCCCATTGACCCCTATTGACCCCCATTGACTTCCATTGCCCCCCATTGACTTCCATTGCCCCCATTGACTCCATTGCCCCCCATTGACTCCCATCGACTCCCATTGCCCTCCATTGACCCCCATTGACCCCCATTGCCCCCATTGCCCCCCATTGACCCCCATTGCCCTCCATTGACCCCCATTGCCCCCCATTGACTCCCATAACCCCCATTGATGCCTTTGACACCCATTGACCCCCATTGACCCCCATTGACTCCCATTGACTCCATTGACTCCCATTGACTCCCATTGCCCCCATTGCCCCCCATTGACCCCCATTGCCCTCCATTGACCCCCATTGCCCCCCATTGACTCCCATAACCCCCATTGATGCCTTTGACACCCATTGACCCCCATTGACCCCCATTGACTCCCATTGACTCCATTGACTCCCATTGACTCCCATTGACCTCATTGACCCCCATTGACTTCATTGACCCCCATTGACTTCATTGACCCCCATTGCTCCCCATTGACTCCCATTGACCCCTATTGACCCCCATTGAGTCCCATTGACCCCCATTGACTCCCATTGACTCCCATTGACTCCCATTGACCCCCATTGACCCCCATTGACCCCCATTGACTCCCATTGACTCCCATTGACTCCCATTGACTCCATTGACTCCCATTGACTCCCATTGACTCCCATTGACTCCCATTGACTCCATTGACTCCCATTGACTCCCATTGCCCTCCATTGACCCCCATTGACTCCCTTTGACCCCCATTCCCCCCATTGCCCCCCATTGCCCCCCACTGACTCCCATTGACTCCCATTGCCCCCCATTGCCCCCCATTGCCCCCCACTGACTCCCATTGCCCCCCCCCCGTTGGCAGCCCATGCAGCAGCTGTCCAAGAAGGAGCTGGAGGACCTGCTGCGCCGCGGCGCCTACGCCGCCATCATGGAGGAGGACGACGAAGGGGCCAAGTTCTGCGAGGAGGACATCGACCAGATCCTGCTGCGCCGCGCCACCACCATCACCATCGAGAGCCGCGGCACCGGCTCCACCTTCGCCAAGGTGGGCGGGATGGACCCATAAGTGTGGGGCTGGGACCCATAAGTGTGGGGCCGGGCCCAGAAGTGTGGGGCCGGGCCCATAAGTGTGGGGATGGGGTCATAAGTGTGGGGATGGACCCATAAGTGTGGGGCCGGACCCATAAGTGTGGGGATGGGGTCATAAGTGTGGGGATGGGGGCATCAGGGTGGGGATGGACCCATAAGTGTGGGGCCGGGCCCATATGTGTGGGGATGGGGTCATAAGTGTGGGGATGGACCCATAAGTGTGGGGCCGGACCCCTAAGTGTGGGGATGGGGTCATAAGTGTGGGGATGGGGGCATCAGGGTGGGGATGGACCCATATGTGTGGGGCTGGGCCCCTAAGTGTGGGGCTGGACCCATAAGTGTGGGGCTGGGACCCATAAATGTGGGGCTGGGACCCATAAGTGTGGGGCCGGACCCCTAAGTGTGGGGCTGGACCCATAGGTGTGGGGCTGGGCCCATAAGTGTGGGGCTGGACCCATAAGTGTGGGGCTGGGCCCATAAGTGTGGGGATGGACCCATAAGTGTGGGGATGGGGTCATAAGTGTGGGGATGGACCCATAAGTGTGGGGCTGGGCCCATATGTGTGGGGCCAGGCCCATAAGTGTGGGGATGGGGGCATCAGGGTGGGGGTGGACCCATATGTGTGGGGCTGGGCCCATAAGTGTGGGGATGGACCCATAAGTGTGGGGCTGGGCCCATAAGTGTGGGGCTGGGACCCATAAGTGTGGGGCTGGACCCATAAGTGGGGGGATGGGGTCATAAGTGTGGGGCTGGGGTCATAGGGGTGGGGATGGGGTCATCAGGGTGGGGATGGGGGCATCAAGGTGGGGCTGGACCCATAAGTGTGGGGCTGGGGCCATCAGTGTGGGGCTGGGGGCATCAGGGTGGGGATGGGGTCATAAATGGGGGCTGGACCCATAAGTGTGTGGCTGGGGCCATAAGGGTGGGGCTGGGCCCATAAGTGAGGGGGCTGGGATCCGTAAGTGTGGGGCTGGGACCCATAAGTGGGGGGGCTGGGATCCATAACTGTGGGGCTGGACCCCTAAGTGTGGGGCTGGACCCATAAGTGTGGGGCTGGACCCCTAAGTGTGGGGCCGGACCCCTAAGTGTGGGGCTGGACCCCTAAGTGTGGGGCTGGACCCATAAGTGTGGGGCTGGACCCCTAAGTGTGGGGCCGGACCCCTAAGTGTGGGGCTGGACCCCTAAGTGTGGGGCTGGGACCCCTAAGTGTGGGGCTGGGACCCATAAGTGTGGGGCCGGACCCCTAAGTGTGGGGCTGGACCCATAAGTGTGGGGCTGGACCCCTAAGTGTGGGGCCGGACCCATAAGTGTGGGCCTGGGACCCATAAGTGTGGGGCCGGACCCCTAAGTGTGGGGCTGGGTCCCCGCTCCGGTCCAGGCGTCCTTCGTGGCCTCCGAGAACCGCAGCGACATCGCCTTGGACGACCCCAACTTCTGGCAGAAGTGGGCCAAGAAAGCGGAGCTGGACCTGGAGCTGCTCGGCTCCAAGGTAGGGGGCAGGCAGTGGGGCAGGCAATGGGGCTGTGGGGCAGGCTATGGGGCTATGGGGCAGGCTATGAGGCAGGCAATGGGGCAGGCAACGGGGCTATGGGGCAGGCAATGGGGCAGGCAATGGGGCTGTGGGGCAGGCAATGGGGCTATGGGGCAGGCTATGAGGCAGGCAATGGGGCTATGGGGCAGGCTATGGGGCAGGCAATGGGGCTATGGGGCAGGCAATGGGGCAGGCAATGGGGCTATGAGGCAGGCTATGGGGCAGGCAATGGGGCAGGCAATGGGGCTATGGGGCAGGCAATGGGGCAGTCTATGAGGCAGGCAATGGGGCAGGCAATGGGGCTATGGGGCAGGCTATGGGGCAGGCAATGGGGCAGGCAATGGGGCTGTGGGGCAGGCAATGGCGCTATGGGGCAGGCTATGGGGCAGGCAATGGGGCTGTGGGGCAGGCAATGGGCTGTGGGGCAGGCTATGGGGCTATGGGGCAGGCAATGGGGCTGTGGGGCAGGCAATGGGGCTGTGGGGCAGGCAATGGGGCTGTGGGGTAGGCAATGGGGCTATGGGGCAGGCAATGGGGCTATGGGGCAGGCAATGGGGCTATGGGGCAGGCTATGAGGCAGGCAATGGGGCAGGCAATGGGGCTATGGGGCAGGCTATGGGGCAGGCAATGGGGCAGGCAATGGGGCTGTGGGGCAGGCAATGGCGCTATGGGGCAGGCTATGGGGCAGGCAATGGGGCTGTGGGGCAGGCAATGGGGCTGTGGGGCAGGCTATGGGGCTGTGGGGCAGGCAGTGGGGCTGTGGGGCAGGCAATGGGGCTGTGGGGCAGGCTATGGGGCTGTGGGGCAGGCAATGGGGCTGTGGGGCAGGCAATGGGGCTGTGGGGCAGGCTATGAGGCAGGCAATGGGGCAGGCAATGGGGCTATGGGGCAGGCTATGGGGCTGTGGGGCAGGCTATGGGGCAGGCAATGGCGCTATGGGGCAGGCTATGGGGCAGGCAATGGCGCTATGGGGCAGGCTATGGGGCAGGCAATGGGGCTGTGGGGCAGGCTATGGGGCTGTGGGGCAGGCAGTGGGGCTGTGGGGCAGGCCTCAGTGGGGCAGGAGGGGAGCGACGGGCCCCATTGGCCTCTATGGGGCCCACCATGGCCAAGGCCCCCTTGGGGCTGCCCTAGCAGGTGCCTGACGGGTCCTTGCTGTTCAGGACCCCTTGGTGCTGGACACCCTGCACCATGGCCACCATGGTCAAGGCCCCCTTAGGGCTGCCCTAGCAGGTGCCTGACGGGTCCTTGCTATTTAAGGACCCCTTGGTGCTGGACACCCCGCACCACGGCCACTGTACCTGAGGCCCCCTTGGGGCTGCCCTGGTGAATGCCTGACGGGCCCTTGCGGTTCAGGACCCCTTGGTGCTGGACACCCCGCACCACGGCCACGGTACCTGAGGCCCCCTTGGGGCTGCCCTGGTGAATGCCTGACGGGCCCTTGCGGTTCAGGACCCCTTGGTGCTGGACACCCTGCACCATGGCCACCATGGTCAAGGCCCCCTTAGGGCTGCCCTAGCAGGTGCCTGACGGGCCCTTGCGGTTCAGGACCCCTTGGTGCTGGACACCCCGCACCACGGCCACTGTACCTGAGGCCCCCTTGGGGCTGCCCTGGTGAATGCCTGACGGGCCCTTGCTATTTAAGGACCCCTTGGTGCTGGACACCCCGCACCACGGCCACTGTACCTGAGGCCCCCTTGGGGCTGCCCTGGTGAATGCCTGACGGGCCCTTGCGGTTCAGGACCCCTTGGTGCTGGACACCCCGCACCACGGCCACTGTACCTGAGGCCCCCTTGGGGCTGCCCTGGTGAATGCCTGACGGGTCCTTGCTATTTAAGGACCCCTTGGTGCTGGACACCCCGCGCCTGCGCAAGCAGACGCGCCCGTTCAGCGCGCTGCGGGACGATGACCTGGTGGAGCTGTCGGAGCTGGAGAGCGAGGAGGAGGAGCAGCAGCGGCCCCGGCCCCCCCGGCGGCCCCCCCCGGCCCCACAGCACCCCTATGGGCGCGCCGAGTGCCTGCGCCTGCACCGGCACCTCCTGCTCTACGGGTGAGCCAATGGGGACGGGGCAGGGCCTCTATGGGAGCCAATGGGGACGGGGCAGGGCCTCCATGGGAGCCAATGGGGACGGGACAGGGGCTCTATGGGAGCCAATGGGGATGGGGCAGGGGCTCCATGGGAGCCAATGGGGATGGGGCAGGGGCTCTATGGGAGCCAATGGGGACGGGGCAGGGGCTCCATGGGAGCCAATGGGGATGGGGCAGGGGCTCCATGGGAGCCAATGGGGACGGGGCAGGGTCTCTATGGGAGCCAGTGGGGACGGGGCAGGGGCTCTATGGGAGCCAGTGGGGACGGGGCAGGGGCTCTATGGGAGCCAATGGGGATGGGGTAGGGCCTCTATGGGAGCCAATGGGGATGGGGCAGGGCCTCTATGGGAGCCAATGGGGATGGGGCAGGGCCTCTATGGGAGCCAATGGGGATGGGGCAGGGCCTCCATGGGAGCCAATGGGGATGGGGCAGGGCCTCTATGGGAGCCAATGGGGATGGGGCAGGGGCTCTATGGGAGCCAATGGGGATGGGGCAGGGCCTCTATGGGAGCCAATGGGGACGGGGCAGGGGCTCTATGGGAGCCAATGGGGATGGGGCAGGGCCTCTATGGGAGCCAATGGGGATGGGGCAGGGGCTCTATGGGAGCCAATGGGGGTGGTGCAGGGCCTCTATGGGAGCCAATGGGGATGGGGTAGGGCCTCTATGGGAGCCAATGGGGATGGGGCAGGGGCTCTATGGGAGCCAATGGGGACGGGGCAGGGGCTCTATGGGAGCCAATGGGGATGGGGCAGGGGCTCTATGGGAGCCAATGGGGACGGGGCAGGGGCTCCATGGGAGCCAATGGGGATGGGGCAGGGGCTCCATGGGAGCCAATGGGGACGGGGCAGGGGCTCCATGGGAGCCAATGGGGATGGGGCAGGGGCTCTATGGGAGCCAATGGGGATGGGGCAGGGGCTCTATGGGAGCCAATGGGGATGGGGCAGGGGCTCTATGGGAGCCAATGGGGATGGGGCAGGGGCTCCATGGGAGCCAATGGGGATGGGGCAGGGCCTCTATGGGAGCCAATGGGGATGGGGCAGGGCCTCCATGGGAGCCAATGGGGATGGGGCAGGGGCTCTATGGGAGCCAATGGGGACGGGGCAGGGGCTCTATGGGAGCCAATGGGGATGGGGCAGGGCCTCCATGGGAGCCAATGGGGATGGGGCAGGGGCTCCATGGGAGCCAATGGGGATGGGGCAGGGGCTCCATGGGAGCCAATGGGGATGGGGCAGGGGCTCTATGGGAGCCAATGGGGATGGGGCAGGGGCTCTATGGGAGCCAATGGGGACGGGGCAGGGGCTCTATGGGAGCCAATGGGGATGGGGCAGGGCCTCCATGGGAGCCAATGGGGATGGGGCAGGGGCTCCATGGGAGCCAATGGGGATGGGGCAGGGGCTCTATGGGAGCCAATGGGGATGGGGCAGGGGCTCTATGGGAGCCAATGGGGACGGGGCAGGGGCTCTATGGGAGCCAATGGGGATGGGGCAGGGCCTCTATGGGAGCCAATGGGGATGGGGCAGGGCCTCTATGGGAGGTGATGGGGGGGGTCCCTGCGCTCTATGGGGCAGCCATGGGGCGGTTGGGATGGGGCGGGATCCAATGGGAGGTGATGGGGGGGGTCCCTGCGCTCTATGGGGCAGCCATGGGGCGGTTGGGATGGGGCAGGATCCAATGGGAGGTGGATGGGGGGGGTCCTTGTGCTCTATGGGGCAGCCGTGGGGCAGCCCTGGGGGTCCTTGCATTGTGTCCGTCCCCCCCCCCCCCCAGCTGGGGCCGCTGGCAGGAGCTGGTGGTGCCGGGGCGGCCGAAGCGGCGCCTGCTGGAGCGCGAGGCCCAGAGCGGGGCCCGCGCCATCCTGGCCTCCTGCCTGGCGCTCGGGCACGGCCAGGGCAGCCCCCTGGGGGCCTTCGTCTGGGACCTCATCGGGCCCATGGAGAACGGGCGCAGCCGCGAGGGCCCGGGGCAGGGCCAGGCAGGTGAGGGGGGGGGGGGTCCCATTGGATCCCATTGGGTCCCCATTGATCCCCATTGATTCCCCATTGGATCCCATTGGGTCCCCATTGATTCCCCATTGATTCCCCATTGGATCCCCACTGGATCCCCATTGATTCCCCATTGGATCCTATTGGGTCCCCATTGATCCCCATTGATTCCCCGTTGGATTCCCATTGGATCCCCATTGGATCCCCATTGATTCCCCATTGGATCCCCACTGGATCCCCATTGATTCCCCATTGGATCCCATTGGGTCCCCATTGATTCCCCATTGGATCACCATTGGATCACCATTGGATCACCATTGATTGCCCATTGGATCCCATTGGGTCCCCATTGGATCCCATTGGATCCCCATTGGATCCCCATTGATTCCGCATTGGATCCCCATTGATTCCCCATTGGATCCCCATTGGATTCCCATTGGGTCCCCGTTGGATTCCCATTGGATTCCCATTGGATCCCCATTGATTCCCCATTGATTCCCCATTGGATCCCCATTGGATCCCATTGGTTCCCCATTGGTTCCCCATTGGATCCCCATTGATTCCCCATTGGGTCCCATTGGGTCCCCATTGGATCCCCATTGATTCCCCGTTGGTTCGCATTGGATCCCCATTGATTCCCCGTTGGCTCCCATTGGATCCCCATTGGATCCGCATTGATTCCCCATTGGATCCCATTGTGTCCCCATTGGATCCCCATTGGATCCCATTGGATCCCCATTGATTCCCCGTTGGCTCCCATTGGATCCCCATTGGATCCGCATTGATTCCCCATTGGATCCCATTGTGTCCCCATTGGATCCCCATTGGATCCCATTGGATCCCTGTTGATTCCCCATTGGCTTCCCATTGGATCCCCATTGAATCCCCATTGATTCCCCATTGGGTCCCATTGGATCCCCATTGGATTCTTGTTGGTTCCCCATTGGATCCCCATTGGTTCCCATTGGATCCCCATTGGCTTCCCATTGGATCCCCATTGATTCCCCATTGATTCCCCATTGGGTCCCATTGGATCCCCATTGGATTCTTGTTGGTTCCCCATTGGATCCCCATTGGTTCCCATTGGATCCCCATTGGATCCCTGTTGGTTCCCATTGGTTCCCCATTCCCTCCCTCCCCTCCCATTCCCTCCCCATTGGCTTCCCATTGGATCCCCATTGGCCTCCATTCCCTCCCCTCCCGTTGGCTCCCGTCCCCTCCAGGCCTCCCCATTGGCCCGCGGGGCCGGAAGGGCCGGAAGGGGAAGGCGGCGCCGGGGCCCTGGGATTCCCAGCTCCTGGATTGGCTCCGGCGCCAGCGCCCGGAGCAGCTCCTGCAGGACGAGGGCTTCCGGCGGCACCTCCAGCGCCACGGCCACAGGTACCGCCTGCCCCATAGAATCTATGGGGCGCCCCATAAGTGGGCTCTGCGGGTCCCCCCCCTGCCCCACAGAATCTATGGGGCGCCCCATAAGTGGGCTCTGCGTGTCCCCCCCCTGCCCCACAGAATCTATGGAGCGCCCCATAAGTGGGCTCTGCGTGTCCCCCCCTGCCCCACGGAATCTATGGGGCGCCCCATAAGTGGGCTCTGCGGGTCCCCCCTGCCCGACGGAATCTATGGGGCGCCCCATAAGTGGGCTCTGCGGGTCCCCCCTGCCCCACAGAATCTATGGGGCGCCCCATAAGTGGGCTCTGGGTGTCCCCCCCCCTGCCCCATAGAATCTATGGGGCGCCCCATAAGTGGGCTCTGCGTGTCCCCCCCCGCCCCACAGAATCTATGGAGCGCCCCTTAAGTGGGCTCTGCGTGTCCCCCCCTGCCCCATAGAATCTATGGAGCGCCCCATAAGTGGGCTCTGCGTGTCCCCCCCTGCCCCATAGAATCTATGGGGTGCCCCATAAGTGGGCTCTGCGTGTCCCCCCCTGCCCCATAGAATCTATGGGGCGCCCCATAAGTGGGCTCTGCGGGTCCCCCCTGCCCCACAGAATCTATGGGGCGCCCCATAAGTGGGCTCTGGGTGTCCCCCCCCCTGCCCCATAGAATCTATGGGGCGCCCCATAAGTGGGCTCTGCGTGTCCCCCCCCTGCCCCACAGAATCTATGGAGCGCCCCTTAAGTGGGCTCTGCGGGTCCCCCCCTGCCCCATAGAATCTATGGGGTGCCCCATAAGTGGGCTCTGCGTGTCCCCCCCCGCCCCACAGAATCTATGGGGCGCCCCATAAGTGGGCTCTGCGTGTCCCCCCCCGCCCCACAGAATCTATGGAGCGCCCCATAAGTGGGCTCTGCGTGTCCCCCCCTGCCCCATAGAATCTATGGAGCGCCCCATAAGTGGGCTCTGCGTGTCCCCCCCTGCCCCATAGAATCTATGGGGCGCCCCATAAGTGGGCTCTGCGGGTCCCCCCTGCCCGACGGAATCTATGGGGCGCCCCATAAGTGGGCTCTGCGGGTCCCCCCTGCCCCATGGAATCTATGGGGCGCCCCATAAGTGGGCTCTGCGTGTCCCCCCCTGCCCCATAGAATCTATGGGATGCCCCATAAGTGGGCTCTGCGTGTCCCCCCCTGCCCCATAGAATCTATGGGGCGCCCCATAAGTGGGCTCTGCGGGTCCCCCCCTGCCCCATAGAATCTATGGGGTGCCCCATAAGTGGGCTCTGCGTGTCCCCCCCCGCCCCACAGAATCTATGGGGCGCCCCATAAGTGGGCTCTGCGTGTCCCCCCCCGCCCCACAGAATCTATGGGGCGCCCCATAAGTGGGCTCTGCGTGTCCCCCCCTGCCCCACGGAATCTATGGGGCGCCCCATAAGTGGGCTCTGCGTGTCCCCCCCGCCCCACAGAATCTATGGGGCGCCCCATAAGTGGGCTCTGCGTGTCCCCCCCCGCCCCACAGAATCTATGGAGCGCCCCATAAGTGGGCTCTGCGTGTCCCCCCCTGCCCCATAGAATCTATGGAGCGCCCCATAAGTGGGCTCTGCGTGTCCCCCCCTGCCCCATAGAATCTATGGGGCGCCCCATAAGTGGGCTCTGCGGGTCCCCCCCTGCCCCACGGAATCTATGGGGCGCCCCATAAGTGGGCTCTGCGGGTCCCCCCTGCCCCACGGAATCTATGGGGCGCCCCATAAGTGGGCTCTGCGTGTCCCCCCCTGCCCCACGGAATCTATGGGGCGCCCCATAAGTGGGCTCTGCGTGTCCCCCCCTGCCCCATAGAATCTATGGGGTGCCCCATAAGTGGGCTCTGCGTGTCCCCCCCTGCCCCATAGAATCTATGGGGTGCCCCATAAGTGGGCTCTGCGGGTCCCCCCCTGCCCCACGGAATCTATGGGGCGCCCCATAAGTGGGCTCTGGGTGTCCCCCCCCTAGGCTGCTGCTGCGCGTGCGGACGCTGCATTACCTGCGGCACGAGGTCGTGGGCGAGCACGGGGACAGGGTGCTGGCGGGGGCCAAGGCCAGGTGAGGGCGCTGTGGGGCGGGTTATGGGGCGCTATGGGGCGCTATGGGGTGGGTTATGGGGCGCTATGGGGTGGGCTATGGGGTACTATGGGGTCTCCATGGGATTCTATGGGGTGGTTTATGGGGCGCTCTGGGGTGGGTTATGGGGCGGGCTATGGGGTGGTTATGGGGCGCTATGGGGTGGGCTATGGGGCGCTATGGGGTGGGTTATGGGGCGCTATGGGGTTGGTTATGGGGTGCTCTGGGGCACTATGGGGTGAGTTATGGCGTGCTATGGGGTTGGTTATGGGGCGCTATGGAGCTGTATTATGGGGCACTATGGGGCTGGCTATGGGGCGCTATGGGGCACTATGGGGTGGGTTATGGGGTGCTATGGGGCACTATGGGGTGGGTTATGGGGCGAGTTATGGGGCGCTATGGGGTGGGTTATAGGTTCTATGGGGCACTATGGGGTGGGTTATGGGGCGCTATGGGGTGGGTTATGGGATTCTATGGGGCACTATGGGGTGGGTTATGGGGTGCTATGGGATGGGTCATGGGGCTCCATGGGGTGGGTTATGGGGCTCTTTGGGGTGAGTTATGGGGCAGGTTATGGGGCGCTATGGGGTGAGTTATGGGGTGGTTTATTGGGCGCTATGGGGCTGGGTTATGGGGTAGTATGGGGCGAGTTATGGGGGGGGTTATGGGGTGGGTTATGGGGTTCTATGGGGGACTATGGGGTGGGTTATGGGGTGCTATGGGCCACTATGGTGTGGGTTATGGGGCGCTATGGGGTGGGCTATGGGGTTCTATGGGGCACTATGGGGTGGGCTATGGGGTGCTATGGGGTGGGTTATGGGGCGCTATTGGGTCTCCATGGGGTTCTATAGGGTGGGTTATGGCACGCTATGGGGCAGGTTATGGGGTTCTATGGGGCGGGTTGTGGGTCACTATGGGGTGGGTTGTGGGGCGCTGTGGGGTGGGTTATGGGGCTCTATGGGGCGCTATGGGGTTTCTATGGGGTTCCCATGGGTCTCTATGGGGTTTCTATGGGTCTCTATGGGGTCTCTATGGGGTCTCTATGGGTCTCTATGGGTCTCTATGGGGTCTTTATGGGTCTCTATGGGGTCTCTATGGGGTCTCTATGGGTCTCTATGGGTCTCTATGGGCTCTCTATGGGGTCTCTATGGGTCTCTATGGGTCTCTATGGGGTCTCTATGGGGTCTCTATGGGTCTCTATGGGTCTCTCTCTATGGGGTCTCTATGGGTTTCTATGGGTCTCTATGGGTCTCTATGGGGTCTCTATGGGTCTCTATGGGGTCTCTATGGGGTCTCTATGGGTCTCTATGGGGTCTCTATGGGTCTCTATGGGTCTCTGGGTCTCTATGGGTCTCTTTGGGGTCTCTATGGGTCTCTATGGGTCTCTATGTTTCTCTATGGGGTCTCTATGGGGTCTCTATGGGTCTCTCTCTATGGGGTCTCTATGGGTCTCTATGGGTCTCTATGGGGTCTCTATGGGGTCTCTATGGGGTCTCTATGGGTCTCTATGGGTCTCTATGGGGTCTCTATGGGGTGCTTTGACGCTGCTCCCCCCCATTCAGCACCATTGATCTGTGGGTCCCGGCGCTGGAGCAGCCGGAGGCGCCCGCCCCATGGTGGGACCCCGAGGCCGACAAATCCCTGCTGCTGGGGGTCTTCAAGCACGGTACGGGGGGGGCCGCGACCCATAGAGCCCTATGGATGTGGCTCTGTGGGGCTGGGGCCTCGCGATGGCTCCCGCTGCCCCATAGATTCTATGGGGCAGGGGCTGCGCTGTGGGTCCCGGTGCCCCAAAGGGGAGGCTGGATGGGGCTGGGGTCACGCTATGGGTTCTGGTGCCCCATAGGTTCTATGGGGCTGGGGCCTCGCTATGGGTCCCAGTGCTCCATGGCAGAGGTTCTCTAGGGGTCCCGGTGCCCCATAGCTGAAGCTCTGTGGGGTGAGGGTGTGGTTATGCGGTTTCCAGTGCCCCATAGGTGAGGCTCTATGGGGCAGGGGCTGCGCTATGGGTCCCGGTGCCCCATAGGCTCTATGGGGGAGGGTCTGTGCTATGGTGCCCCATAGACTCTATGGGTCAGGGGGTTCTCTATGGGTCCCGGTGCCCCATAGATTCTATGGGTCAGGGGCTCGCTCTGGGTCCCGGTGCCCCATAGGCTCTATGGGTCAGGGGGTTCTCTATGGGTCCCGGTGCCCCATAGATTCTATGGGTCAGGGGCTCGCTCTGGGTCCCGGTGCCCCATAGGCTCTATGGGTCAGGGGGTTCTCTATGGGTCCCATTGCCCCATAGATTCTATGGGTCAGGGGCTCGCTCTGGGTCCCGGTGCCCCATAGGCTCTATGGGTCAGGGGGTTCTCTATGGGTCCCGGTGCCCCATAGATTCTATGGGTCAGGGGCTCGCTCTGGGTCCCGGTGCCCCATAGGCTCTATGGGTCAGGGGGTTCTCTATGGGTCGCGGTGCCCCACAGGCTCTATGGGGCTCGCTGTGGGTCGCGGCGCCCCATAGGCTCTATGGGGCTCGCTGTGGGTCGCGGCGCCCCATAGGCTCTATGGGGCTCGCTGTGGGTCGCGGCGCCCCGCAGGCTCTATGGGGCTCGCTGTGGGTCGCGGCGCCCCATAGGCTCTATGGGGCTCGCTGTGGGTCGCGGCGCCCCATAGGCTCTATGGGGCTCGCTGTGGGTCGCGGCGCCCTATAGGCTCTATGGGGCTCGCTGTGGGTCGCGGCGCCCCATAGGCTCTATGGGGCTCGCTGTGGGTCGCGGCGCCCCGCGGGCTCTATGGGGCTCGCTGTGGGTCGCGGTGCCCCATAGGCTCTATGGGGCTCACTTTGGCGCCCCCTGCAGGCTGGGAGCGGTACCAGTCCATGCGCGCTGACCCCGCCCTCTGCTTCCTGGCCCGGGCCGGGGGCCCCGAGGCCAAGGCGCTGGCGGCCGAGCAGGGCCTGGAGGGGAACGAGGGGTGAGAGCGGGGGATGGGGGGCGCTATGGGGCGGGCTATGGGGTCTCTATGGGGCTCTATGGGGCTCTATGGGGCTCTATGGGGCTCTATGGGGGCTCTATGGGGCTCTATGGGGCTCTATGGGGCTCTATGGGGGCTCTATGGGGTCTCTATGGGGCTCTATGGGGGCTCTATGGGGTCTCTATGGGGCTCTATGGGGTCTCTATGGGGCTCTGTGGGGTCTCTATGGGGCTCTATGGGGTCTCTATGGGGCTCTATGGGGCTCTATGGGGTCTATGGGGTGAGCTATGGGGTGAGCTATGGGGTTCTATGGGACAGGCTATGGGTCTCTATGGGTCTCTATGGGGCTCTATGGGGCTCTATGGGGTCTCTATGGGGCTCTATGGGGTTCTATGGGACGGGCTATGGGTCTCTATGGGGCTCTATGGGGCAGGCTATGGGGCAGGCTATGGGGCAGTCTATGGGTCTCTATGGGGCGGGCTATGGGGCTGGCTAGGGGGCTCCAGGGTCTTTATGGTGCGGGCTATGGGTCTTTATGGGGCAGGCTATGGGGCGGGCTATGGGTCTCTATGGGATGGGCTATGGGGCGGGCTATGGGTCTCTATGGGGCAGGCTATGGGGCAGGCTATGGGGCGGGCTATGGGTCTCTATGGGGTGGGCTATGGGGCGGGCTATGGGTCTCTATGGGGCAGGCTATGGGGCGGGCTATGGGGCTCGCTATGGGGCAGGCTATGGGGCGGGCTATGGGTCTCTATGGGGCAGGCTATGGGGCGGGCTATGGGGCAGGCTATGGGGCGGGCTATGGGTCTCTATGGGGCAGGCTATGGGGTGGGCTATGGGTCTCTATGGGGCGGGCTATGGGTCTCTATGGGGCGGGCTATGGGGTGGGCTATGGGTCTCTATGGGGCGGGCTATGGGGTGCCAATGAGGACCACGCCATGCTAATACCGACCAGCTTTAGGCTGGGCTGAGTGCAGCTCCAGGGCTGAGGCACCCACTTAGGGGTCGATGTGGGGCAGGAGTGGGGGGGAGGGGGGCGCGATGTGGGGCAGGAGCCCCGTGGGGCGCTGCCATTGTGTGCCCCCCATAGGGTGGACTTGGAGGACCCCGAGTACCAGCCGCTTATGGGGCCGGGCAAGGAGGAGGAGGAGGAGGAGGAGGTGAGGCCCTGCCCCACACCCTGCCCCCTAAGTGGGGCCCTGCCCCACAGCTGGACCCCCAAGCGGGGCCCTGCCCCATAGCGCCGTGGGGTGACGGCCGCTGTCCCCACAGCCGGACCCATTGGGGATGCTGGAGGAGGAGATCTCGGTGGTGGATGGGGAGGAAGGTAAGGGGGGTGTGGGGCAGGGCGGGACCCATAGGGACCCCATAGGGACCCATAGAGACCCCATAGAGCCCCCATAGGGACCCATAGGGACCCATGGAGCCCCATAGGGACCCATGGAGACCCCATAGGGACCCCATAGGGACCCATAGAGACCCCATAGAGCCCCCATAGAGCCCCCATAGGGACCCATGGAGCCCCATAGGGACCCATAGGGACCCCACAGAGACCCATAGGGGGCCATAGAGCACACTGCGGCACTATACCGCCCCCTGGTGGATGCGCGGCAACGCGCTGCCTGGACCAAGCCATGACCCCCATAGAGACCCATAGGGACCCATAGAGAGAGACCCATAGGGACCCATAGAGACCTATAGAGACCCCATAGAGACCCATAGAGACCCATAGAGACCCCATAGAGCCCCCATAGAGACCCATAGAGACCCCATAGAGGCCCCATAGGGACCCATAGAGACCTATAGAGCCCCCATAGAGCCCCCATAGGGACCCCATAGGGACCCATAGAGCCCCCATAGAGCCCCCATAGAGCCCCCATAGAGACCCCATAGGGACCCATAGAGCCCCCATAGAGCCCCCATAGAGCCCCCATAGAGACCCCATAGAGACCCATAGAGCCCCCATAGAGCCCCCATAGAGCCCCCATAGAGACCCCATAGGGACCCATAGAGCCCCCATAGAGACCCATAGAGCCCCCATAGAGCCCCCATAGAGCCCCATAGAGCCCCATAGAGACCCATAGAGCCCCCATAGCCCCCTTGTGTCCCCGCAGGCCCCGCTGCTCCCGCGGGTTCCCCGTCGTGGCCCCCAGCCCCGGTGCTGACGGCGCGGCTGCGGCGCCTGCTGGGGGCCTGGCCCCGGGATCGGGATCAGCCCCGGGATCAGCCCCGGGAACCTTGGGATCAGCCCCGGGATCAGCCCCGGGATCAGCCCCGGGAGCGGCGCCGGCGCCGCTGCGAGCTCAAGGAGCCGGGGCGCAAGGAGAAGCAGCAGAGGTGGGGCTGGGGCGTGGGGGGGAGAGGGGTGTTTGGGGTGAAAAACCGCGTTTTCGGTCAATTTTGGGGTGAAAACGGTCAGTTTTGGGTTGAAAACGGTCAATTTTGGGGTGAAAACGGTCAGTTTTGGGTTGAAAACGGTCAATTTTGGGGTGAAAACGGTCAGTTTTGGGTCGAAAACGGTCAATTTTGGGTTGAAAACGGTCAGTTTTGGGGTGAAAACGGTCAGTTTTGGGGTGAAAACGGTCAATTTTGGGGTGAAAACGGTCAGTTTTGGGGTGAAAACGGTCAGTTTTGGGGTGAAAACGGTCAGTTTGGGGGTGAAAACGGTCAGTTTTGGGGTGAAAACGGTCGGTTCCGGTCTGGAAGCGCTCCTTTCCGGTCATGCCCGGTCCCCGTTGCCCCCCCTGCAGGTGGAGCCGGCGGGAGCAGGCCGCCTTCTACCGCGTGGCGTCGAGCTTCGGCGTGGAGGCGGAGGGCGGGCGCCTGCGCTGGGGCCGGTTCCGGGCGCTGGCGCGCCTGGGGGCCCGCTCGGACCAGGAGCTCACGCGCTTCTTCCACGCCTTCGTGGCCATGTGCCGGCACGTGTGCGGCCTGCCCCCCGCCGCCGGGGACGGTACGGGGGGAGCCGGGGGGGGGAACATCCATGGGGAGCATCCCGAGGGCCATAGGGAGCATCCCAAGGGGGTTATTGGGGACCCAAAGGGACATGGGGAGCATCCAAGGGACATAGGGAGCATCCCAAGGGGGTTATTGGGGACCCGAAGGGACATGGGGAGCATCCAAGGGACATAGGGAGCATCCCAAGGGGGTTATTGGGCACCTAAAGGGACATGGGGAGCATCCTGAGATCCATAGGGAGCATCCCAAGGGGGTTATTGGGGACCCGAAGGGACATGGGGAGCATCCAAGGGACATAGGGAGCATCCCAAGGGGGTTATTGGGGACCTAAAGGGACATGGGGAGCATCCTGAGATCCATAGGGAGCATCCCAAGGGGGTTATTGGGGACCCAAAGGGACATGGGGAGCATCCAAGGGACATAGGGAGCATCCCAAGGGGGTTATTGGGGACCTAAAGGGACATGGGGAGCATCCAAGGGACATAGGGAGCATCCCAAGGGGGTTATTGGGGACCCGAAGGGACATGGGGAGCATCCAAGGGACATAGGGAGCATCCCAAGGGGGTTATTGGGGACCTAAAGGGACATGGGGAGCATCCAAGGGACATAGGGAGCATCCCAAGGGGGTTATTGGGCACCTAAAGGGACATGGGGAGCATCCCGAGGGACATAGGGAGCATCCCAAGGGGGTTATTGGGGACCCAAAGGGACATGGGGAGCATCCAAGGGACATAGGGAGCATCCCAAGGGGGTTATTGGGGACCCAAAGGGACATGGGGAGCATCCCGAGGGCCATAGGGAGCATCCCAAGGGGGTTATTGGGGACCCAAAGGGACATGGGGAGCATCCAAGGGACATAGGGAGCATCCCAAGGGGGTTATTGGGCACCTAAAGGGACATGGGGAGCATCCCAAGGTCCATAGGGAGCATCCCAAGGGGGTTATTGGGGACCTAAAGGGACATGGGGAGCATCCTGAGATCCATAGGGAGCATCCCAAGGGGGTTATTGGGCACCTAAAGGGACATGGGGAGCATCCAAGGGACATAGGGAGCATCCCAAGGGGGTTATTGGGGACCTAAAGGGACATGGGGAGCATCCTGAGATCCATAGGGAGCATCCCAAGGGGGTTATTGGGGACCTAAAGGGACATGGGGAGCATCCAAGGGACATAGGGAGCATCCCAAGGGGGTTATTGGGGACCCAAAGGGACATGGGGAGCATCCAAGGGACATAGGGAGCATCCCAAGGGGGTTATTGGGGACCCAAAGGGACATGGGGAGCATCCAAGGGACATAGGGAGCATCCCAAGGGGGTTATTGGGGACCTAAAGGGACATGGGGAGCATCCAAGGGACATAGGGAGCATCCCAAGGGGGTTATTGGGGACCTAAAGGGACATGGGGAGCATCCAAGGGACATAGGGAGCATCCCAAGGGGGTTATTGGGGACCCAAAGGGACATGGGGAGCATCCAAGGGACATAGGGAGCATCCCAAGGGGGTTATTGGGGACCTAAAGGGACATGGGGAGCATCCTGAGATCCATAGGGAGCATCCCAAGGGGGTTATTGGGGACCCAAAGGGACATGGGGAGCATCCAAGGGACATAGGGAGCATCCCAAGGGGGTTATTGGGCACCTAAAGGGACATGGGGAGCATCCTGAGATCCATAGGGAGCATCCCGAGGGGGTTATTGGGCACCTAAAGGGACATGGGGAGCATCCCGAGGGACATAGGGAGCATCCCAAGGGGGTTATTGGGGACCTAAAGGGACATGGGGAGCATCCAAGGGACATAGGGAGCATCCCAAGGGGGTTATTGGGGACCTAAAGGGACATGGGGAGCATCCCAAGGGGGTTATTGGGCACCTAAAGGGACATGGGGAGCATCCAAGGGACATAGGGAGCATCCCAAGGGGGTTATTGGGGACCTAAAGGGACATGGGGAGCATCCAAGGGACATAGGGAGCATCCCAAGGGGGTTATTGGGCACCTAAAGGGACATGGGGAGCATCCTGAGATCCATAGGGAGCATCCCAAGGGGGTTATTGGGGACCTAAAGGGACATGGGGAGCATCCAAGGGACATAGGGAGCATCCCAAGGGGGTTATTGGGCACCTAAAGGGACATGGGGAGCATCCTGAGATCCATAGGGAGCATCCCGAGGGGGTTATTGGGCACCTAAAGGGACATGGGGAGCATCCCGAGGGCCATAGGGAGCATCCCAAGGGGGTTATTGGGGACCTAAAGGGACATGGG